>NC_083345.1:9558549-9874054 GCF_019175385.1 Lycium barbarum | reverse complement strand
AAGATGAGGAAGAGGTTTTTAGTTCGAGTTGGAGTGGAAGCAGTGAAGGAGGCGAGTTCCCTAACCTATGGGTGAATTAGCATTTGTTTGTGCTGGTTGTTGTTTGTGTTTAGCATTGAAACAATCTTGTTTCTTTGTGGAGTTTTTGTTTTCTTGTATACTTGTGTTGAAAGGGACTTGGGTTTTGCAAGTTGGGTTGTTGTATACTGATGTGTTTTCTTTAGAGGGATGTGAGAGTCTTTTGGTGGGGTTAGCTAAGGGAAAGAATGATGTTAAATGTGATCTTGAGGAGAATAAGTTGAGGGGAACTGCATTGATGGATCTGTTGTTTATAGTACATGTTATTGTGGTGATGATTATGAGCTTCGGGTTGTTTGCGTTGTTGAATCGGAACAAGAGGATGAGATGTGGCGATACAAGTGGACCGTTGCTAGCACAGGTTGGATCAGAGGGTGTGTTGATGCGTCCGCTTCCTGAATTAGAGTTAGAATGAGAAATTTTCGATGTTCTTTGATAGAGAAGGATTCGAAAAGAAACTACAGAAGTGGTTTCCTTGTAAGTTTCGAATTTGCACATTTGTTTTTTAATCTTATATAGGAAATTCTAGCCTTTTGTTTCTCTTGAGCTTCGATGTCTTTTCCAATGTACCTTACTAGCATGAAAGTTTTCATTTCTGATACTTATTATTGAATGAAAGCAGAGTTTCTATAGTTCATTATGTTATTGTTATCTTTCTATATTTGTATATTCATTTGGTTGTTAATGGCAAAATGCTGGTAGCAAAGAAAGAACTTCGTGAGTCAAAGTACGATCTTGTCTTTAGTACAAAGATACTTCAAAGACTAATGTTTTGAGTCTTAACTATCCAGCTCAAAGAAGTAACATCTCTTACACCAATATAATTCCCTAAACCCCTTAGCATTTGTTATAGAGTTCTTTTTTACGAAGCAAGAAGAGTCATTGAAGGTATCAGAAGATTTGAAATAACAAAAGTAAATGGGAAGAAAAAAAGATTTTTTGAGCTCCAATACATAAGAATTAGACTAGAAATAGGGAGCTGGCAAAATCCAAGAACTATTCTATTCTATTTACAGAATAGAGTTTACACCAGGTAAACAAATTCATACGAAATCTAGTCTTTAGGGTGTAATTTGTTACCAAATATTATTATTACTATTATATTTAATAAAGTAATATATGTTACGCAAATATTATCCGTAATTTCTTGTGTTAGACAAGCTTCAGGCATAGCAATCCTACCTGATAGAATACTTTTGTAGGGCCTTTTTATTCTTCTAGAATTTTCCATGGTCATTCTTTCTCAGCTCTCCTATGTTGAATCATGCTCTGGTAATATGCTATTACTGTAAATGATCTGACCTCCCTGCTATACTGCCCCCTTCCTCCAGCTCTTTTAGCAACAAAATCAGCCTTTGTACCTCCCAATCATCAATAAAGCTTTCACCTCATAATTGTTATCTTCACAGCCAATTAAAAAGATTTTGTGGGTTATCGATCTGAGACCCCATTCCTTCTGTGGTTTCAGTACTACACTGCACTTTATCAGATGGTATTTATGTTGATTAATATTTCCTTCCTACAGAATTTCTCCTTATGTTGTCAATCCCTAATAAACCTTAGCAGGAATGGAAACAAGGACATAAAATATCTAAAAATGCTGTCAACACTCTGTTAGAAAGTTTGGGTCTTTTTCCCTAATGGAGAGATATCTTCTTTCCCTTTTGTGGAGCTTCTATCAAATTACCCAGCTGCCCCTTGCCAAATATCCATAGCTTTGTGGCTAGCTCCCTATAGATGAGCCAAATAGCTAGTTGGGAATTCTCTCACTTTATACCTAAGTATCTCTGCCCAAATCTGGAAATTCTGCAACGTCTTAGATAGATACGGGACAACTTTTGCTTGTGTTACCTGATATTGCTTCAAAAGCCATCAATACTCTTTTCAGGTATAACATTGTCTCTCCTTAGATGGTTGGAGGTATGTATGCAAATCTCACTTTTTTCTTTCACGCCAATGCCAAGGGAGACTGACTTCTAGTCTTGTGTACATGCGCTCAGTTCCTAAATGTGACCGCTCATCAAAATACCTGTGCATGAACCTCATCTTCAAAATTTTCAAATGTGTCAAGAGTCTGAACAATTTATCTTTCTTTTCATGATTCTTTTATTTATAGATATACAGCATATATAAAGTCACATTTATGTATTCTTTTTTCATTTGGAAAAGAAAAAAGAGAGAAACATCACGTACTTTGTCATCCATCAATAGATGTTTATGTTAAAGGAAATCAAAGCTAATGCCTTACTGATAGTGTAATAGTTATGAGTAAATACCCGTTCCATGGTATGAAGGTAGCAAAATGATCTACTGTTTATGGACAGTTGCACTGAATAATCAGTTGATCATCAAATAGAAAAGAAACTTTCTTACTTAACAGCTAGAGTAATATGCAAATCTGGGTTTAATCTATGATAGAAGTGTAAAATAACTGCTAACCAACTCGTTTATTGTGCTTTAATATTTGTACATAGTACACGGGTATCAATATGTATTGACAATATTTGAAATACAAAGGTGTTTTACATGCTAGAGTGTCAACTATCCTGATTAAAGGATATTTTTGTCCCTTTTGAGGTCAACTATCCTGATTATGTTGAAGAGAAATATCTTTTTCCAGCTTTCTGTATTTTGACTTGGAGGAGAAGCTGGGGCATGTCAACCATTTTCGACGAAAACGGCCGAACCCATGGATTTTTAATCTGGAAGGAATCCTCTTAAGTTTACTGGTGAAAGCACTTCTATAACTGAGCATTTTGAATTTTGAGAAATTTACCAACTTTTTGATGCGCTTGTATCCTGCATGAATGTTGGTTAAAACAATGTGAGCAGAAATTAAAATAAAAAGGATGTATAGAGTTAGCAAAACAGTTAAAAAAGAAAGAAAAGAAAGCAATATGGAAGGTAAGTGGGTCCAAGCTAATAGAATTTATGGTCTTTCTTTTTATGTGCATAAACATCATATATCCTGTCGTACAGTTATTTGGTCATTAAGTTCTCTTTAGGCTTTCTATTCAAATATATATTGTTGACCTCAAAGTCGAAGATTCATACCTTTCACCTCTTTAATCTGTTGGTCATCTTGAAGTCCCGTTTTCTCTAAGACCTGCAAGTTGCAATCAGATAGTTTATCGCTTTGCGTATTTTTGCAAAATTAACATATCAGAATGCAGAGTGTTTTTCTGTTGTCCATACTTCATGAACTATAATGTGCTACTCCTGGTGAATATTAGATCTATTGTTTTACCTCAACTAGACTCTTCAGACATGTTCTCATCCTTCTTTGTATGAATCCTCGAGTGCTCTGTTTGGTGCAGAATATAGACATAAGATGTTAATAGTTATAATGCTATCACTCTAAAAGGATCTTTTTTACCTTTACATGATTTTTGACAAATGCGTAAAAGTTCAGAAGGTTCCACACAGTCTTGTCTAGCCTTTTCCCTTCAATATGACGCGACTTGATATCTGTGAATGCCATGATAAAAAGGTAAATATTAGGCCAAATCCAATCCCAAGATCTTGCAAGTTTACAAGTAGACCTTTTCTCTTTTTAAATGTCTGTGTCAAATCATCACTCATGTTTAGGAAGTTTTTGGAGTCTGTTTTCTTCTCCAGAGCTGAAGTAACATAAATATTTTTCTTTTGCCATTATCAAATGTTTCACTTATTCTAGAGAAACAGTGATATGTCTATACATGTGAGGTGTTAATAGGACTTAAGTTGATACCAAAAGAAACAAATCCTCCATTTGTGCTTAAGTCTTCAATTGCTTCTCCTCTTAGCTCAGGAGGTGGAATAGGGGACCAGATACAATGGGGTGCCTTGGCACATGCTTTTGAATTTGCCACATCCATGAGTTCCTGCTGGGGAAACTGTCAGTTATCCTCAACGCTTGAACAAAGTGATACATGCTATAAAGCTACAGAGTCGTACATGTTATAAAATTGGTCACCTGGAAGAAAGCTGTTGCTATAATCACATCTGTTTTCTCCTTAAAACGCATTGGGAATACTGTCGTGATTTTCTGGGGCTGTCACAAATGTGGAGTTCACATATTAAGAAGCATGAGGCTGTATCCTCTCAAACAAATCTCATTATTTAGGAAGGACTTTTTCTCTACATTTTTTTTGTAGAATTATCTCTCTTCATTCAAGTTCCTTTTAATATGCTGAAATAGTTGTTGCCTGTTCATGTGCCATATTTTGAACTTAGCATAGCGCAGTAGCTATATGCAGTAGTTTGGAAGTATTATAGGGCGTAGTTTAGAATATGATTACAGTATGCTACTAGTGCCTTCTAAAGAAATTGTATTTTCAGTGATGGTGTGACTGAAAAAAGTTTCACATAATACGGATTACCTGTTTTATGACATAAAAAGGCTCTCTTGGGTGATAAACAAGTTTGATTGGTTTGTACATCCCTTGAGCCACATCTTGTGAATTCACATTCATCAGCATTTCTTCCAGCTGAGAACTCAGAATTACACCTTGCACAGCAGCAATGTCTGTGATCGTTTTTATCGAATCTGAAAAGAAAACAAGACAACACAATTTTATGAGCACCACTGCAGTGTGGAATACTAACAAAGTTGTAAATGTTGATTTGTGCAAAAGTGGGGGAAATTTTAGTGATTTGAATTTGAAATATCCAAAACCAAATTGTCTGAACAGCATACAATGAAGATGGCAGATAATTCAAATCTCTTCTGGGAATTTGCTCTTTTTAGTTTGAAGATCTTGAATACTGGATGACTTGGTTTCAGTGAAAACCAACCGAAACGTGTATCTAAAGACAGGTATTTCTTTTCTTTGCTCCATTTCTATTTTCCTTTTTTTTTTTTTTTTTTTTTTTTTTTTTTAAACTTGACTAGCAGGCAAACATGAGTGTTCCTGTTCTGAATTTTTGTAGGCATGACTCTCCATTTAGCTCCTCCTTCCGTCATTTTTTTCCATCTTCTTAAGTTTCTTGATTCTGTGAAACTTATTGTTTCCGAAAGAAATATTTAGTTAAAACTGCTCAATAAACCTGCAACGTTCAATTTCTTTGCATCTACACAGAGTAATCTTGACTGAAACTGTTCTAGCAGCAAGAAAGATGTGATTATAAATTTACATCAAATTACCTGACAAGAAAGAAGTTCAATTTTGTTACACTACCGATCTACCATTATTATAAAAAACTGGAAGTAGCTGACCACTATAATGGTTCTCTTTTTGGCTTGTGATGCCAAATTTAATTGTTTATAACATGATCTACCATTCTGCTTCTGAGATGTTTCTAGAACAGGAAAAAAAAAAAAGAGGAGGGGGGGTAGGGAAGCAGACTTGATGTGAGGAGTTCCAAACCTTTACCATACGGCAATCTAGCAAAATTGAGTCGTAAAGTCAGCTGATAGCCTTCTTTTGGAGGCTCAACAATCTCCACAACTTCAGCACTAATTGCCTTTACCTTCTCCATGGTGTAACGTGAAAGTCGAGTTGAGATCAGGAATGCTTGAGACAGAATTGGGGTTGATATGGATAAGTAGGTATGATCAGGATCTGACATCAAGGACTGATAAAATATTTTGAAAAGTTAAAAGTTATGGAAGCTTTATCACACATATTTTGGATTGTTATAAAATGCATTTCTTAACTTGAAGTTCCTTTTTAATATAAAATTAATTACTTAAATTGTTCTTCGATCCGAAGAATCTTCGTTAAGGCAAGCCTTTTGTGCCATGAACTTCAATCAGCCATGGAATGTGTGCTTGTGATTGCTTGTTGCTCTTACCTGAATGTAATATTCAACAGACCCAAATTCATGAAGGTGATGATCGGCATCAATGATCCGTTCATCTCTGTCTCAAGAAAAAGAAAAAAAAAATGAGCATGTTCATCGCGAGAGTTCTAGTTTTTACATGTGTTATTCAGGAAGTTAAGATTCACTCCAGGAAGAAAAACATTTAAGGACTGCTTAAAGTTCAGTTAGTAAAATCTAAGTTGAATTACTTACACTTATTCTTGCTTAACAATACTAAATGGACCTCAACTTTGTATAGTTTTGTTTTTGGACTATCTAAAATGTATTTCTCAATAGTGTCTTCTACCTTGTCTAAAATCGCGCTTATTCAGTCATAATTTCTAGTCTAACTTAATGAATAACTATAAAAGGAAGTAGTTCCAATTTATGTGTTGCATGACTATGATTTATAACAGCATGTTGTTTCTGCAGTGGGACAAAGCAAAAACTTCGAGAATATCGCTGTTGGCTCACCTCCTTCAAGCACTTTGGTAAGTCCAGTGTACCTGGCTTGTGGGCACAAAAGTGGCATTCCCTTAAATTTGATCAATATTGCTGTCACTAACTGGACTGCTGAAAGCAACATTTGATAGTGCAAATAACAAATGTTGTGCTAGAATTGGAAGTTTACTTGTACAACACCTTATCTAGTCTGACAAATACAACCCTTCTGCACAGTAAATTTCTATCCACTTCCACAGCATAACTGTACATAAATTCTTATTTATCGTCAATGTTTACTGATCCTGTATTTCTATTCAAAACCTAATTATACTTTACCTAATGACTCCTGCTTAATCTGTACAATATCCTTATGTTCTGTACTTTCTCCTGTTTACTTATGAGATGTTCTCCAACATGCTCTGTGAATTTAATTTCAGTTTCTAATAATGTGATCTTGAAAATTTTCATGAAAATCGGAAGTGATCTTGAATACTAGACACATCGTCCACTATGATCAGCACTGTACAGGAAAAGGATGTCTATTTTACTGAGAAGTAAAAATAGACTTGAAGTAAAAATAACAAGTAGTTCATTTTACCGGTATAATCTGAGCAGAATCTCCTTCAATGCTGGCGATGCACGTTCGAAACACGCCATGCTCCGTGTGTTACCTTGTGTGTTGATCTTGAAGGTAGAATGAACTTCATGAAGGTATGTAAAACAGGTTGTTACTGATGAGTTGTGTAGTAGTAGTTCTCTTTTTTGAGTAAAATGCAAGTTTCTAAATTTTGCAATCATGTTTAGCAACTTTTGAAGCAATTTATTTACCTACCAAGACAAATGGCACCCCTCCCTTTTGTCTCTCAGTCCTTATGATATATCTGCCAATGCTTGCCTTCAAAGATCAGGAAACAAATAATAATCATGTTATGATTCTATGTACTGGCTACTGAACTAGGAGTCTTATCATCATTATTGTCTTCACTTATTGAATCTTGGGTTTGTTGCATGTGTGCAAATCAATCAAGTTCTACATTTAAGTTATTGAGTTATGGAACTAATGTACATAATCAAAAGAAAATTTATTTTTGGATCTTATTCTAGTGTTGGGACCAACTTCCCATACAATTGAGATTTTCTTGTCTTTCTTAAGCTTTGCTATTTTTTCTTATTTCAATTTACTCTGGGAAAAAAAAAATTCTCTCTTAAATGGACAAAGGTGGTTTGGAGACAGGTCAATTCAGAATTTAAACTCAATGGGTTCAACCATTAAGGTTATTAACACTGAACCCATCACATATTTAAAAATAATTGGTTCATAAATCATATAATAGTATTTTGTTGCAATTTTAATTGATTTTACACATTAATTTCTTCTCTACTCTAAAAGTACCGGGTTCAGATGAATTGGTGGCGCAAGGCTGCATATTTCTCAGAACCAAAATTAAAAAATCTTGATTTATACTCTCTTCTTATAATCCTTCCAATTGCCTCTTTTTCTCATGTATTTTTGTTCTTAGCTTTTTCAGGCAACAATGTAACATATAAATTCTCATTCTTGCAACAATCTTTAGTCATTTTCTTCTTTTGGGTATTATTGATTTTGATTATAGTTAAAGAAAGTTTTGATCTTTATGCAATTCTTGATAGTTTGGTTTATAGTTTTGGTGGGGTTTGTTTTGCTGTTGAATTCTTGATGAATGGGAAAGGACTTGTTGGTCTTAGTGGTGATATGTATGGACATTTGGGTGAATTAGCATTTGTTTGTGCTGGTTGTTGTTTGTGTTTAGCATTGAAACAATCTTGTTTCTTTGTGGAGTTTTTTGTTTTCTTGTATACTTGTGTTGAAAGGGACTTGGGTTTTGCAAGTTGGGTTGTTGTATACTGATGTGTTTTCTTTAGAGGGATGTGAGAGTCTTTTGGTGGGGTTAGCTAAGGGAAAGAATGATGTTAAATGTGATCTTGAGGAGAATAAGTTGAGGGGAACTGCATTGATGGATCTGTTGTTTATAGTACATGTTATTGTGGTGATGATTATGAGCTTCGGGTTGTTTGCGTTGTTGAATCGGAACAAGAGGATGAGATGTGGCGATACAAGTGGACCGTTGCTAGCACAGGTTGGATCAGAGGGTGTGTTGATGCGTCCGCTTCCTGAATTAGAGTTAGAATGAGAAATTTTCGATGTTCTTTGATAGAGAAGGATTCGAAAAGAAACTACAGAAGTGGTTTCCTTGTAAGTTTCGAATTTGCACATTTGTTTTTTAATCTTATATAGGAAATTCTAGCCTTTTGTTTCTCTTGAGCTTCGATGTCTTTTCCAATGTACCTTACAGTCTTACTAGCATGAAAGTTATCATTTCTGACACTTATTACTGAATGAAAGCAGAGTTTCTATAGTTCACTATATTATTGTTGTCTTTCTATATTTGTATATTCATTTGGTTGTTAATGGCAAAATGCTGGTAGCAAAGAAAGAACTTCGTGAGTCAAAGTACGATCTTGTGTTTAGTACAAATATACTTGAAAGACAAATGTTTTGAGTCTTAACTATCCAGCTCACAGAAGTAGTATCCCTTACACCAATATAATTCCCTAAACCCCTTAGCATTTACAGTATTACAAAGCTCTTTTTTATGAAGTAAGAAGATTCATTGAAGTTATCAGAAGATGCGAAATAACAAAAGTACATGGGAATTGAAAAAAGTTTTTTTTTTTTTTTTGCTCCAATACATAAGAATTGGACTAGAAATAGCGAGCTGGCAAAATCCAAGAACTGTTCTATGCTATTTACAGAAGAGAATTTACACCAGGTAAACAAATTCATAAGACGTCTAGTTTTTAGGGAGTAATTTGTTACCGAATATTATTATTATATTTGATAAAGTAGTATATGTTACGCAATTATTATCCCCCTTTCTCTTTATATTTTCTTGTGTTAAGCTTCAGGCATAGCATTCCTCCTGATAGAATACTCTTGTAGGGCCTTTGTATTCTTCCAGAGTTTTCCATGTCAATCTTTCTCAGCTCCCCTAGATTGAATCAGGTTTTGGTAAAATGCTATTACTGTAAATGATCTCACCTCCCTGCTATACTGCCACCTTCCTCCAGCTCTTTTAGCCAGAAAATCAGCCTTTGTACCTCCCAATCATGAAAATTTCTTAATATTCCAACTTGCATTGTCTGTGCACTAGACAATGGTGCCTTCTGCATTTATGGGAATAATAGAAATTCTCGAAATTCATCTTTGAGAGGCATTTGACTTAACCAACTTGTCCGGTCAGAATCTTATCTTCATTCCATCACCAACTTCAACGAAAACATTAGCCTAAACTCCTCCCATAGGTATCTTTATCGTTCCAGATGCCCTCTCCAATAAAGCTTTCACTTCATAATTTTATCTTCACAGCCAATTAAAAAGATTTTGTGAGTTATCGATCTGAGATCCCATTCCTCCTGTGGTTTCAGTATTAGACTTCACTTTATCAGATGGTATTAATGTTGATTAATATTTCCCCTACAGCGTTTCTCCCTATGTTGTTAAGATAAACCTTAGCAGGAATGGAAACAAGGACATAAAATATGTAAAAATGCTGTCAACACACTGTTAGTAAGTTTGAGTCTTCTTCCTAATGGAGAGATATCGTCTTTCCCTTGTGTGGAGCTTCTATCAAATTTCCCCGCTACCCCTTGCCAAATATCCATAGCTTTGTGGCTAGCTCCCTATAGATGAGCCATAAGTATCTCTGCCAAAGTCTGGAAATTCTGCAACGTCTTAGATAGATACAGGACACTTTTGCTTGTGTTACCTGATATTGCTTCAAAAGCCATCAATACTATTTTCAGGTATTACATTTGTCTCTCCTTAGAGTCTTGGAGGTATGTACGCAAACCTCACTTTTCTCTTTCATGTCAATGCCAAGGGAGACTGACTTCTAGTCTTGTGTACATGCGGACAGTTCATAAATGTGACTGCTTATCAAAATACCTGTGCATAAACCTCATCTTCAAAATTTTCAAATGTGTCAAGAGTCTGAACAATTTACCTTTCTTTATGATTCTTGTATTTATAGATATACAGTATATATAAAGTCACGTTATGTACTTCTGTTTCATTTGGAAAATAGAAAAACATTACGTACTTTGTCATCCGTTAACTGATGTTTATGTCAAAGTAAATCAAAGCTAATGCCTAACTGTTAGCGGAATAGTTATGAGTAGGTACCCGTTCCATGGTAAGAAGGTAGCAAATTGATCTAATGTTTATGGACGTTGCACTAAATAATCACCTTCAAACTGTTGATCATCAAATAGAAAGAAACTTTCTTACTTAACAGCTAGAGTGATATGCAAATCTGGGTTTAATCTGTGATAGAAGTATAAAACAACTGTTAACCAACTCGTTTATTGTGCTTTAATATTTGTACATGGTAGACGGGTATCGATATGTATTGACAACATTTGAGAAAGTGACAAATACAAAGGTGTTTTACATGCTAGAGTGTAACAACTATCCTGATTAAAGGATAGTCCCTTTTGAGGTCAACTATCCTAATGTTGAAGAGAAATATATTTTTCCAGCTTTCTGTATTTTATCTTGGAGGAAAAGCTGAGGAATGTCAACCATTTTTTATGAAAGCGGCCGAACCCATGGATTTTATCTCGAACGAATCCTCTTAAGTTTACTGGTGAAAGCAATTCTATATCTGAGTATTTTGAATTTTGGGAAATTTACCCACTTTTTCATGCGCTTGTATCCTGCATGAAGTAAAATAAAAAGGATGTATATAGTTAGCAAAACAGTTAAAAAAGAAAAAAAAAGATATATGGAAGGTAAGTGGTTCCAAGCTAATAGAATTTATGGTCTTTCATTATATGTGCATAAACATCATAAATCCTTTTGTGCTGTTATTTGGTTGTTAAGTTCTCTTTAGGTTTCTATTCAAATATATGATGACCTCAAATTCAAAGATTCATACCTTTCACCTCTTTAATCTGTTGGTCATCTTGAAATCCCGTTTTCTCTAAGACCTGCAAGTTGTGATCAGATATTAGTTCATCACTTTGCGTATTTGTGCAAAATTAACATCTCAGAATGCAGAAAGTAAGAGAGTTTTTCTATAGTTTATACTTCATGAATTATAATGTGCTGCTCCTGGTGAATATTAGATATAGTGGTTTACCTCAACCAGGCTCTTCAGACATGTTCTCATCCTTCTTTGTATGAATCCTCGAGTGCTCTGTTTGGTGCAGAATATAGACATAAGATTTTAATAGTTATAATGCTATCACTCAAAGGATTTTCTTACCTTTACATGATTTTTGACAAATGCATAAAAGTTCAGAAGGTTCCACACAGTCTTGTCTAGCCTTCTCCCTTCAATATGACGCGACGTGATATCTGTGAATGCCATGGTAAAAAGGTAAATATCAGGCTAAATCCAATTCCAAGATCTTGCAAGTTTACAAGAAGACCCTTTCTCTTTTTAAACGTCTCTTTCAAATCATCACTCATGTTTAGGGAGTCTGTTTTCTTCTCCAAAGCTGAAGTAACATCAATATTTTTCTTTTGCCATTATCAAATGTTTCATTTATTTTAGAGCAACAGTAATTTGTGTATACATACAACAATAACAAGACCATACCCAGTAGAATCCCACAATGTGGGGTCTGGGGAGGGTAGAGTGTACGCAGACCTTACCCCCACCTTCAATGGTAGGGAGGCTGTTTAATTTGTGTATACATGTGAGGTGTTAATAGAACTTAAGTTGATACCAAAAGAAACAAATCCCCCATTTGTGCTTAAGTCTTCAATTGCTTCTCCTCTTAGCTCAGGAGGTGGAATAGGGGACCAGATGCAATGGGGTGCCTTGGCACATGCTTTTGAATTTGCCACATCCATGAGTTCCTGCTGGGGAAACTGTCAGTTATCCTCAACGCTTGAACAAAGTGATACATGCTATAAAGCTACAGAGTCGTACATGTTATAAAATTGGTCACCTGGAAGAAAGCTGTTGCTATAATCACATCTGTTTTATCCTTAAAACGCATTGGGAAGACTGCCGTGATTTTCTGGGGCTGTCACAAATGTGGAGTTTACATATTAAGAAGCATGAAGCATGAGGCTTTATTCTGTCAAACAAATTTCAGATTTTAGAAAGGAAGTTTTTTCTACATTATTTTCCCACTTTTTGGAGCATGATTTTGAGTATCGCTACCTGAATGCTAAATTAACTAATTGATCATCACAAAGGATTACAGCATATGTGGCTGCCATATAATGCATTTTAAAATTTGGAATTGTATTTTCAGTGTGTTCATCTATCCTTACATTTGGAATTATATTTTCAGTAATGGTGATTAAATAAAGTTATCACATAATGTGAGGTACCTGTTTAATGACATAAAACGGCTCTCTTGGGTGATAAACAAGTTTGATTGGTTTGTACATCCCTTGAGCCACATCTTGTGAGTTCACATTCATCAGCATTTCTTCCAGCTGAGAACTCAGGATTACACCTTGCACAGCAGCAATGTTTGTGATCACTTTTATCGACTCTGAAAAGAACACAAGACAACACAAATTTTATGAGCACCACTGCGGTGTGGAATACTATCAAAGTTGTAATGTTGATTTGTTACAGAAGGGGGAAAATTTTAGTGATTTGAGATTGAATATACTAAAAGTAAGTCGTCGTAATAGCATTAAGAGCCCGTTTGGATTGGCTTATAAGTTGCTTATAAGCTGTTTTCAGCTTTTTTGAGTGTTTGGCTGGCCAGCTTAAAGTCATTTTGTGCTTAAAATAAGCTCAAAAAAATAATTGGGCCCATTTGACTTAGCTTATCTAAAGCAGCTTATAAGCTGAAAACAGCTTATAGGCATAAGCCCATCCAAACAGGCTCTAAATGAAGATGGCAGATAATTCAGATCTTTTCTAGGAAGCAACATTAATATATCTGAGTTTGTTTTAAGTTGCATGTATCTATTTGCTGGGATTTCTTGGGACTATTTCTACTATTTACTTGATCCAGTTTGTTACGATGATGTAGAAAGCATTTTCTGTACATTCTCTTTTACGATAAATAATTCCCGGTTTCAGTATGTTTACATCATTTGCTCATTTTAGTTCGAAGATCTAGAATACTGGACGGGCTTGGTTTCAGTAATAACAAACAGAAGCATGTATCTAAAGACAGGTATTATTATCTTTGCTCCATTGTTTTTATTTTTGCAGTAAACTTGATTACTAGTCTTATTACTTTAATCAACTATGCAAACATGAGTCTTTCCCTGTTCTGAAATTTTGTAGACATGACTCTCCATCAAGCTCCTTCTTCCCTCTTCTTATTTCTTCTGTAGTTTCCTGGCGTGCGGTTTATTGTTGCCGAAAGAAATACTTAAATAGAACTGCTTAGTAAACCTCCAACATCCAATTTCTTTGCATCCACAGAGAGTTAGTCTTAACTGAAGCTGTTCTAGCAGCAAGAAAAATGTGATTTTAAGTTTACAAAGCTCCAATTACTTGACAAGAAAGAAGTTCAATTTTGTTCCACTACTGATATGTGATGTTTCTAGAACAGGAAAAAGACAGGGGAAGAGCAGAGTTGATGTGAGGAGTTCCAAACCTTTACCATACGGCAATTTAGCAAAATTGAGTCGTAAAGTCAGCTGATATCCTTCTTTTGGAGGCTCAACAATCTCCACAACTTCAGCACTAATTGCTTTTACCTTCTTTATAGTGTAACGTGAAAGCCGAGTTGAGATCAAGAATGCTTGAGACAGAATTGGGGTTGATATTGATAAGTAAGTATGATCAGGATCTGACACCAACGACTGACAAAGTATTTCAAAAAGAAAAAGGTTATGAAAACTTTAACACATATTTTGGATTGTTGAATATCAGAAAAAAATTGATGTGTGCTAGTGGTTGCTTGTTGCTCTTACCTGAATGTAATAGTCAACGGACCCAAATTCATGAAGGTGATGGTCGGCATCAATGGCCCGTTCATCTCTGTCTCAAGAATATAAAAAAGCATGATCATTGTAAGAGTTTTAGTTTTTACATCTGTGTTATTCAAGAAATTAAGATTCACTCCAGGAAGAAAAAATATTTGAGGACTGCTTAAAATTCAGTTAGTAAAAAAATGGTGAATTACTTACACCCATTTTTTTCAAGCTTAACAAAACTAAATGGACTTCAACTTTGTATAGTTTTGTTTTTGGGCTACTGTAAAATGTCTTTCTCAATAGTGAGAAATGGAACAGTCGAATCTCAATGAATTCTGTCATTTACGGTTTGGCAAGAATTATCTATGTAATTTTTGAACTGGAAATGGGAGGTCTAGTTCGTCTGCTAAACTAATGGGAGGTCCTTTTTGTTCCTAAACTAGAGGGAGGTTCAAGTAATTCACCAAGTTTTCAGAAAATAAAAGAATTATTTTAACTTTTTTTGAGTCTGGAATCATCATCTCTTAACCTAGATTGGCTGTAGTAGTCAACCTCTTGACTTCAGAAAAGGAGGTTCCAAAGCAGATCTCTCTGTTTATTCGATGTTATTGATGTGTCTTTTCTTTGTAGGTTTCCTATAAATCTCTTGAATATAGTAATGGTGCGGATCCAAGTGGAGTGAAATGGATAGTTAGGATTCATATATTGACCGCCCAACTAGCTTGTGATTGAGACGTAGTTGTTATTATTGCTGCTATTTTCTTATAAATATCCTTCTTGGATAGTTTCCTGAACACCATGTTGGACCTGACTGAACTTGCAAACCTCCCAAGCGATACCTCTTCCCAAACTTAACCCTGTCCTCCACCCCCACCCCCTCCTCATCAACTTAAAATTACGATTATTCAGTCATAAATTCTAGTCTAACTTGATGTATAACTATATAAGGAAGTAGTTCAATTTGTTGCATGAATCTAAATAATGGCATGTTGTTTCTGCAGCGGGACCAACTTAGCACAAACTCGGAGAATATGGTGGTTGGCTCATCTCATCTCTTTTGAGCACTTTGGTAAATCCAGTATATTTGCTTGTGGTTACAAAAAATGGCATTCCCTCAAGTTTGTTCAATATTGCTGTCACTAACTGGACTGTTGAACTTGAAAGCAACATTTGATAGTGCAAAAAATAAATGTTGTCCTAGAATTAGACTTCTACTTGTACAACGCCTTCTCTTGTCTGCCAAATATAACCCTTTTTCTGCACACTCAATTTCATTCTACTTCCACATCATAACAACAACATACCCAGTGTTTCCCACATCATAAATATTCATATATTCGTATTCATCGGCAATGTTCACTAATCCTGTATTTATGCAAAACTTAATTGCACTTTACCTAATGATTCCTGCTTAATCTGTACTATTGCCTTATGTTTTGTACTTTCTCCTCTTTACTTTATGAGATGTTCTCAAACAAGTTCTGTGAATTTTATTCTAGATTTTTCTAAAGACGACTTAGGCAGATGGAAAGAAATCACCTAGTGTTTTTGTTTCCGCTGATCTGAACCTGTGACCTCATAGTTCTTCCCCCACTACATTGACCACTAGGCCACAACCTTGAGTTTATTTTAGTTTCTAGTAGTGTGATCTTGAAACTTTTAGTGAAAAAGTAATGTTCACTATCATGTTTTCGACAGACTAGAATTACTATGGAAATTGGAAGTTGGAACTGAACTCGAATATTAAACAAAACCTATTTACTAGGTCTTGAAATTACAGAAGTTGTTATGGCTCATATTATGGCTGCCATTCTGGAACAGGTCATGATTCTAACTTATTCAAGATAGATATATAATTTAAACTAGTAAAATGCTTTGTTTTGTTAACCTCTACAGGCAAAAGAATATTTGTCTACTTTATCGAGAAGTAAATCTTGAACCATGACTTGAAGTACAAAGAACAAGAAGTAGTTCATTTTACCGGTATAATCTGAGCAGAATCTCTTTCAATGCTGGCGATGCACGTTCGAAACACGCCATGCTCCGTGTGTTAGCTTGTGTGTTTATCTTGCAGGGAGAATGAATTTCATGAAAGTATGTAAAACAGGTTTTTACTGATGAGTTGTGGTAATAGTAGTTCAATGTTTTTGAGTAAAATGCAAGTTTTTAAATTTTGCAATCATGTTAAGCAACTTTTGAAGCAACTTATTTACCTACCAAGACAGCACCCCTCCATTTTGTCTCTGCCCATATGATCACATCTGCCAATGCTTGTCTTCAAAGATCAGGAAACAGCTAATAATCATGTTATGATTTTATGTACTGGTTACTGAACTAGGAGTGTTATTTGTCATTATTGTCTTCACTTATTGAATCTTGGGTTTGTTGCATGTGTGCAAATCAATCAAGAAGATCTCATTCTACATTTAAGTTATTGAGTTATGGAACTAATGTACTTAATCAAAAGAAAATTGATTTTTGGATCTTATTCTGGTGTTGGGACCAACTTCCCAAACGATTGAGATTTTCTTGTCTTTGTTAATGCTTTGCTATTTTTTCTTATTTCAATTTACTCTTGGAATTTTTTTCTCTGTCTTAAATGGACAAAGGTGGTTTGGAGATGGGCCAACTCAGAATTTAAACTCAATGGGTTCAACCATGAATGTTATTAACACTGAACCCATTACATATTTAAAAATTATCGGTTCATAAATCATATAATAGTATTTTGTTGCAATTTTAATTTATTTTTACACATTAATTTCTTCTCTACTCTAAAAGTACTGGTTTAGATGAATTGGTGGCCCGAGGCTGCATATGCAACTTACATTTTTATGGTTCAGCTGAACTCAATATTTTTGACACATAAGATAGATATGTGAAAACAACTAACATTTTGTTATAAAATAATAACTATAAAGTAAATATACGGAAGAAATATGTAGAGAGAATATGTAGAGAGATATCAGTTTATATTACTTCTGCTCTTTCAACATTGCATTTGTGCATCCTATTTATAGAGAAACAGGACATGAGATATTTTGAGATATTTTGGGATATTTTGGGATATTTTGGATATCCACTATTTGGGATATTTTTGACACTCCCCCTTGGATATCTATTAATAGATGATGTGTCTCGTTAAAACCTTATTAGAAAAAACCCTGTGGGAAAAAGTCCTAATGAAGGAAAAAGAGTGCGCATATCTAATAATACGCTTTGAGAGTTGCCTCATTAAAAACCTTACCAAGAAAACCCAATGGGACAAAACTTGGTTAAGGGAAAAAGAGTACAACACGTATTTCACTCCCCC
The DNA here is from genome assembly GCF_019175385.1 of Lycium barbarum. Classification (NCBI taxonomy): domain Eukaryota; kingdom Viridiplantae; phylum Streptophyta; class Magnoliopsida; order Solanales; family Solanaceae; genus Lycium; species Lycium barbarum. Next base: position 9,856,490 of record NC_083345.1, on the reverse strand, counting down.
TGACGAAGACCAAGATTCAGATGTCGGAGTCTTCGCATTCCAATCTTGAATATCATCTTCTCAAGAGTTGAAGTTGGCAAAGATTTAGTGAACAAATCTGCAGGATTGTCACTTGAACGGATTTGTTGCACATCAATATCACCATTCTTCTGGAGATCATGTGTGAAAAATAACTTTGGTGAAATGTGCTTTGTTTTATCTCCTTTTATGAAACCTCCTTTTAATTGAGCTATGCATGCAGCATTATCTTCATATAATACTGTGGGTATTTTTGTATCACACTTCAAGCCACATCTTTCTCTGATGAAATGTATTACTGATCTCAACCACACACATTCTCTACTTGCTTCATGAATAGCGATTATCTCAGCATGATTTGAAGAAGTAGCAACAATGGACTGCTTGGTCGATCGCCATGATATAGCAGTACCTCCGCATGTAAACAGATAGCCCGTTTGAGATCGAGCTTTATGTGGATCAGATAAATAACCTGCATCTGCATAACCAACAAGATCTGTACTACCTTTGTTAGTATAAAACAGACCCATATCGCTAGTTCCCTTCAGATATCGCAATATATGCTTAATCCCGTTCCAATGCCTCCGTGTAGGAGAAGAGCTATATCTTGCTAGCAAATTAATAGAAAATGCTATGTCAGGTCTTGTAGCATTAGCAAGATACATAAGTGCACCTATTGCACTAAGATATGGTACTTCAGGACCAAGTAGCTCTTCGTTTTCTTCCTGAGGTCGGAACGGATCTTTGCTCACTTCAAGTGAGCGAACAACCATAGGAGTACTTAAAGGATGCGAATTGTCCATGTAAAACCGATTTAAAACTTTCTCAGTATAGGCAGATTGATGGATAAAGATCCCTTTTGCGAAATGTTCAATTTGCAGACCAAGACAGAGTTTTGTCTTTCCGAGATCTTTCATCTCAAATTCTTTCTTCAAATATTCAATCGCCTTTTGGAGCTCTTCTGGAGTTCCAATGAGGTTTATGTCATCAACATAAACAGCAAGTATAATGAACCCTGATTTTGTTTTCTTAATAAAAACACATGGACAAATGGCATCATTTATATATCCTTCATTTATCAAGTATTCACTTAGGCGATTATACCACATACGCCCTGATTGTTTTAAACCATATAATGATCTTTGTAATCTGATTGAATACATTTCCCGAGACTTTAAACCAAATGCTTCAGGCATTTTATATCCTTCAGGAATTTTCATATAAATTTCATTATCAAGTGAACCATAAAGATAAGCTGTAACCACATCCATAAGATGTATTTCAAGGGTTTCATAGACAGCTAAACCCATGAGGTATTGAAATGTTATAGCATCCATAACTGGTGAATATGTTTCTTCATAGTCGACGCCGGGTCTTTGAGAGAATCCTTGTGCAACAAGGCGTGCTTTGTATCGCACAATTTCATTTCTCTCATTTCTTTTCCGTACAAAGACCCATTTGTGACCAACTGGTTTTACACCATTAGGCATTTGGACTACAGGTCCAAAAACCTCACGTTTAGCAAGTGAATTCAATTCTGATTGAATTGCTTCTTGCCATTTTGGCCAATCATATCTTCGTCGACATTCTCCGACAGATTGAGGTTCCTGATCCTCACTGCCCTTTATAATATTTAGTGCAACATTATATGCAAAAACACTATTCACCACAATTTTCGAACGATATAGTTCTTCACTCACTGAAGTCTCGGGTTTGCTGATTTCTTCAGGAATATCAGAATTAATCAGATCTTGAATCTCTTCATGAGATCCTTTCATAGTGTCATTCTGATCATTGTTTGTATTTCTTTTTCTTGGATTTTTATCCTTGGAGCCCAATGGCCTACCACGCTTCAGGCGTGGATGAGATTCAGAGGCTATGACACTAGTAGATTGTCCCTTTGGAACATCAATTCGAATAGGCACATTCTCTGCAGGGATATGCGACTTAGTTATTCTTTTCAAATCAGTAAATCCGTCTGGCATTTGATTTGCTATTTTCTGTAAGTGGATGATCTTCTGGATCTCCTGCTCACATATAGGGGTACGTGGATCAAAATGAGATAGTGATGGAACTCTCCACGCAATTTCTCTTTTGATTTCTTTTCTCTCTCCCCCTAATTGTGGAAAATTTGTTTCATCAAATCGACAATCTGCAAATCGGGCAGTGAATAAATCTCCCGTCAATGGCTCAAGATAGCGAATAATGGAGGGTGATTCAAACCCAACATATATTCCTAACCTTCTTTGGGGGCCCATCTTAGTGCGTTGTGGTGGTGCTACAGGCACATATACAGCACAGCCAAAGATTCGGAGATGAGCAATATTTGGTTCATGACCAAACACTAATTGTGACGGGGAGTATTTATTATAATGAGTCGGTCTAAGACGAACAAGAGATGCTGCATGTAAAATAGCATGACCCCAGACGGTTGTAGGCAACCGTGTTTTCATAAGTAATGGTCTTGCTATCAATTGCACACGCTTAATAAATGACTCAGCAAGGCCATTTTGGGTATGAACATGTGCTACAGGATGTTCAACCTTTATCCCAACTGATAAACAATAATCATCAAAAGCTTGGGATGTAAATTCTCCAGCATTATCAAGACGTATAGCCTTTATAGGATAATCTGGGAAGTGTGCCCTTAAGCGTATTATTTGTGCCAATAATTTCGCAAACGCCAGGTTGCGAGACGATATGAGGCACACATGAGACCATCTCGAAGACGCATCTATTATAACCATAAAATATCTGAATGACCCACAAGATGGGTGAATAGGTCCACATATATCCCCATGTATACGATCTAGAAAAGCAGGGGATTCAATGTCAACTTTCATTGGTGATGGCCTGGTTATCAATTTGCCCTGATGACAAGCGACACATGAAAACTCACTACTTTCAAGAATCTTCAGGTTCTTAAGTGGATGCCCTTTTGAATTTTCAATAATTCGTCTCATCATTATTGATCCAGGATGACCCATTCGGTCATGCCAAAGCACAAAAGTTCCTGAATCGTTAAACTTCTGGTTTACGATTGAGTGTGCTTCCATTGTACTAATTTCTGCATAGTACAGGCCAGAAGACAAAGTTGGTAATTTCTCCAAAACACATTTCTGGCCGGAGACATTCTTTGTAATGATAAGATATTCATCATTTGTTTCATTTAATGTCTCAACGTGATACCCATTACGGCGGATATCTTTGAAACTCAACAAGTTTCTTGGGGATCTAGAAGAGAATAGTGCATCTTCTATAACAAGTTTCGTCCCCTTAGGTAGAAATATAGTAGCTCTTCCGGAGCCTTCAATTAATTTCGAATTGCCAGAAATTGTATTAATATTTCCCCTTTTTCTACGCAATTGAGAAAAGTATTTCTCATCTTTGAATATAGCATGCGTTGTTCCACTATCAATCACACAAATATCTTCATGATTTGTCATTGATCCAAATAATATTTGAGGATTTTCCATATATTCTTCAAAACGAAAAAATAGGCAAAGTAAACATCGAAGTAGATATTTTGATTAGACAAAGTATTACACACACTTTATTACTTATATATGGAAACATAACCACATTAGCTAATACAAATGACATGTATGAAATATCTAAGTTAATACAGATCCATCACCGATCAGATGATCTATTTTTCCTTCAGGGATTTCAAAGAAATCTGCCACATCTAAATGCATAGGCTCAACATTATCTTCAGAAATAAAATTTGCTTCGGCATCATTTTCTGCCCTTTTGAGGGAGGCTTGATATAGATCAACAAGGTGCTTTGGCGTACGACAGGTACGTGCCCAGTGCCCTTTTCCTCCACATCGAAAGCAATTATTTTCTGAATTTTTCTTTTGCACAACATCATGCTTTTCATCCTTCCTTTTACACTGCTGGTGGTGAAGGGTATTATATGGTGCATAACGAGAATCATGATTAAAATTCCTTCCTCGACCACGACCATGACCACGACTGGGGCCACGACCTCTTCCACGCCTAGAATGGCGAAAATTTGCCTCATTCACTTCAGGGAATGGGGCAGTACCAGTGGGTCGGCTTTCATGATTTTTCATCAGTAATTCATTATGTTGTTCAGCCACTAAAAGATGTGAGATTAGTTCAGCATATTTCTTGAACTTCATCTCTCGGTATTGCTGCTGCAGGAGCATACTCGAGGCAGGAAAAATGGAGAATGTTTTCTCCAGCATATCATCATCAGTAATATTTTCACCACATAATTTCAATTGAGAAATAATTTTAAACATTGCAGAATTATATGCCTTAACAGATTTAAAGTCTTGGAACCTTAAATGGAGCCAATCAAAACGTGCTTGTGGAAGTATGACCATCTTCAGGTGATCATATCTATCTTTCAGATCATTCCACAGCGTAAGAGGATCTTTAACCGTGAGATATTCCATTTTCAAATTCTCATCAAGATGACGGCGGAGGAATATCATTGCCTTAGCACGATTTTGGTTTGATGCCTCATTTTTATCTTTGATGGTGTCTTCCAGACCCATCGCATTAAGGTGAATCTCGGCATCAAGAATCCAAGACATATATCTATTACCGGATATATCTAAGGCTACAAATTCACATTTAGTAAGATTTGCCATTAGTAAAGGAAAACGAAGAAATCAATACCTTCGAGGTTTTGAAGTATTTGCTCGAGATAACAGAGTCTCGTGCTGATAACGTGTTATAAAATAATAACTATAAAGTAAATATACGGAATAAATATGTAGAGAGAATATGTAGAGAGATATCAGTTTATATTACTTCTGCTCTTTCAACATTGCATTTGTACATCCTATTTATAGAGAAACAGGACATGAGATATTTTGAGATATTTTGGATATCCACTATTTGGGATATTTTTGACACATTTCAACAAATACCAATAAATTTGAAAAGCCATTACTTTATGTCCAACCCTTTTTTTCTTCCACAATACTTTCAGTGTCTTTTAGCAATAGCAGTGAAAAGTCAAGGAGGAATGGGAAAGAGGAAAGTTAGTTTCTAGTGAAAACTGAACATTTACCTACTCTGGCAAGTGAAGTTGGCAATTAAAAAACAAAGATCAATATGTTTTTATGATTTAAACAATTATGCCGAGATACTAAGATTATATGAAGGCATTTGTTGGATATATAACTTATAAACTTAAATTTAATACACTGATGTGGTGGTGGACTAAAGTGTAACATTTTGGACCACCTTAGATTTTAGGAGATCTATAAAAAAAAAAATTAAAAAAAGGATTATAGACCACCTAAAATCTAAGGTGGTCCAATATTTCACACTTCAGTCCACCAGTGTATTAAATTTATCCTCTTATATATCCAACAAGTTCCTTCATATTGTTTTAGTCATTGTCCACATATGTAAATTGGATAATTCCTTCATTTTTCAAATCATAGACGAGAGAGATTTTTTAGTTTGAGTAGGTAACCTATGTCTAGCCAAAGAAAGCAATATTTATACATAACTAAATTTATTTCCCAACTATCAGTAACCCAAAGAAAATAATATGTTATACATAGAATTCCCGCTAGACTTATGGTAGGAGCTTAATTTATATACACCCGTGAGTGATCTTCGGAAATAGTCTCTCTGATCTACCTCAACTAGATAAGAGTAAGGTTTGAATACACTCCACTTTTCCACTTGTGGGATTATACTGGGTATATTGTTGTTGTTGATATTATAAATTATTCTTAGAATGTCAGTGTGTAACAGATCATTTATCATAGTTTGCAGGCTGTATTTGCTATAAGAGTTACCTGTAATTAGCTTTTAAATAATTTGATTGAGTAATTAGTTATCTATAGACCCCTTATTTTTTGCATCATTCCATACGTCACTATCCACTAGTGCCGCTGTGCCGTCATATGCCAAAATATCATGCACAAATTTGACAATTACAATGTCTTTTTCCCTTATATAATTAGACCTTACTATCTGCTATTATTTGCTATACACACCCCGCAGCCACAAAGTTTACAATATTATCTAGGTATACATATACTTGTAACGGAAAAGGGCCAAAATTACCCCTAAACTTTGAAAAATAGTTCATTCATACCCTTCGTTATACTTTAGGGCCAATTATACCCTTACAGTTATACTATGGGGTCAATTATACCCTTATGTCTAACGGCTGCCACGTGACATCATCTCAGCCCTTCAAAATTATTTTACCCTCAAATAATTTTTTACCCACTAAAATAACTCAAAACGACCCAAATTTTTTTTCTCCAGCAAAAATAATACGGAATTATTTTTATATTTTTTCTGGAAAAATAATTCCGTATTATTTTTGCTGGAAAAAAAAATTCGGGTCGTTTTGAGTTATTTTAGTGGGTAAAAAATTATTTGAGGGTAAAATAATTTTGAAGGGCTGAGATGATGCCACGTGGCAGCCGTTAGACATAAGGGTATAATTGACCCCATAGTATAATTGTAAGGGTATAATTGGCCCTAAAGTATAACGAAGGGTATGGATGAACTATTTTTCAAAGTTCAGGGGTAATTTTGGCCCTTTTCCGTACTTGTAATCTTGTATTACAACAATGTTTTATACATCCATTAACAAATTATGTCTATTTGCAAGGAAACGATTAATGACAATAATTTTACTAGACATCTCTTTTGTCCAATAATATATCATTAGATTGAACAACTCTTATATGTTTATGTGTTTAGAAAGCAAAGGAGGTCGATAAAGGTTAGTCGGGTGTCGTAATTTATAATTAGATAACTCCTCCTAATAATGCAATTCTATTGCTTTACTCAAAAGAAAAAGAAAGCAAAAGGCTAGCCTTAACTTTGAGATGAATTAAGTTTTAAAATGCTAAAAATGAACACACAACAACGTTTTCTTTAATACTTAAAAGTACGTTCTCAAAAGTATTTTCTCTTGATGCAATTATTTTTGAGTTGGCCAAACTATTTTGTATCCACCTAAATAAAGGAAGTCTCGTGTTGTCAATGGGGCTTGTTGTTTGATACGTACACAACAAAAATGATTTCCCTATTTGCATCCCCCCACCCCCACCCAAACAAACAATCATACAAAAATACTTATTCTCAAAATCAATCACGTGTCGAAAGATATTATTAATAAGAAGATGGATCGTGAATCTAACTCAATTCTAAAAACTAATGCATGAGGTGAACATATTCAAGATTATTGGCACTTATATCCTCTCTTATGTTGGTTTTTAATTTTTGCTCCTCATAACAATTAATTTTTTCACGGGACATAAATTTATATTTTCATATTATAATATCTCACAAGTTATGTCTTTGCCCTAAGAACTTATGCCCTGCTAGATATAAATTCGACTGCTAGAGGCCAAAAATTAAAGACCAGCTCATTTGAAGGACAAAAATTAAAGACCTGTCCATTTGAAGCACAAAAGTGTAAATGACCCTACATCAGTTCATTCCGTTATGACAAGCTAACAAATTTTTCACTAGGACATAATTGAATATTGAAATCTTTCTTTCTTCCTTTTCCTACTCTGGACTTCTGCACGAATAAAGCTAATATTAAAAGGAAAATAATAACAAGGATTGCAACAAATACTATGGAACCTGTCTCACCCGTCATTATGTACTAGTGCTAACTAATATAAAATTTTTGCTATTTGGTAGTATTGGTTTTTGCCTTTATTGCAAACATTATCTTGCCAGGTTCGGAAATCTTAAATTAATTTTACTATTATTTTAGCATAACAAAAACGTTTTGCCTATATTTTATTAGTTTGGTTTGCTCCTTAAATGTTAATTTAATCAGCTTTAAGGGTATATAAAGCGGCGGTGAAGATTTAAAATATTCGTTTTGATTGACGACCTTTGTTTGTTGTGAATGGCTGAATTTAATTTATGGTAGCGATTGTCTAAGATTTTATCAGTTTTAGTTTAATTTGTTTTGGACTTGTGAGTTTGCTTTTTGGAAAAAATAGGTGAGTGTTTAGATGTTTCTAGAAACAGCTCTATTTGAAAAAAAAATCACTTAAGTAAGCTTAGATTAGAAAATATTGCCATTTGGCTTGAAATTATTACTGCTAAGCATCTTTAAATATTGCCATTTGGTTTGAAATTATTACTGCTAAGCATCTTTAAATATTGCCATTTGGTTTGAAATTATTACTGCTAAGCATCTTTAAATAAAGTTCTCAATGGTCAAGGGCTGATGAAGTGTGTAGTGACAAGTTTATGAGCTTTGTATTATTATTTTTAAGTAAGAAAGTCAATATTTGCTTATATTCTTCAACAAATTAGGTAAGAATTCTTTACTTTGGGTGAATTAAAATAAAGTACTTATGTACTAATGTATGTGGAATTTGTGTTGAAACAATTTCTTGAAAATATTTTAGACATCACTTACAATGTTTGGTCATCTTGAAATATTTCGTTACATAAATGGAGAAATCATTTTATCTTTTTCTCTATTTCACTTATTTCAACCAAATACTTGAAAATTTTATCAGAGCACTATCCATAATTCTCAACCGCCCCAACAATCACAAAGACACTCAATTTTTATACTCAGCATACTCGAATTGTATATTTTCACGAAAACATATTATTTATGTACAGCTTTTTTGTATCAATTAATCAAACAGTACTCAAAATATATGCATAATAGGTTTAAAGAATTAATTAGCTACATTATTTGAATATAGCATGAGCCAGGTACAAACTGATGCAAATCGTAAACTCAAAATCTAAGAAAATGAGGACCCAATAAAACTGACATAATTGTGGGACTGTGAAGAAAATATCAATGTTATTTCTAAAATGGCGACAGGCGTAATTACTAATTGTAGATAAATATAAACAAGGAAGAGCTGGTCTAAAGCACATTAGTTAGTTTAATAATCATGTCCCTTTTCTACTCATGAAGACTTTCTTGTTTTTCTTTAATAGGATGAGACTACTTAAAGAATTCTTAAAACAACTTTAAATCATCCAAGAGATGACTTAAAGAAATTATTTCTCTAATAAAATGCTCTATAGTACAGCCAATTCCATCATGTCCACTTTATTTCTTTTGAGGACACTTATTAATTGAAAACTATACATCAAAAAGTCCTCTCAAGGAGATTTTTTTTTTCTTTTTTCTAGGTTCCTTCAATTTTAACCATTGAATACAAACTCAATGGGATGAGGGATTGGACATTTCTTATTTCATGTTTTAACAACCAAGTTAGCCTACCAACCAAAAATAAAATAAAAAAATACATGTCCTAGCAACATGTCTTTTTCTTCTTTTCCCAATTACCTAAAGGTGGAAATTGAGAAATTTAGTGATTAAAAATGGTGTCATAATCATTTCAGCTCTATTAAATAAGAGCATAATACACTGCACCGCATTTGATTAAATCAAAGATTTCCATTATTCATCAAATTAAGGATATTGATATTGTGGTTTCGTACTTACGTTCAATCATTCTCGTGGGAAGAATTTTTCAATCAACTCATAAGTACTAAATACAAAGAAATCTTAGATAAAAGAGGATGACATCCTAAATGTCGGTATGTCTTTATAAGTGTATCACATGATTGGTAGAAACAATACTTAAAATTATGAATTGATTATAACAAGTATAAATATTCCTTTACTCAAAATGTTGTATACTCAGCCCTCTGTATAATGATTTCATGGAGTGCAGATGAAACAAGTATTTCCAAACTAAGGAATATATATTCAAATGATAATGAAATTAACTAACCAAACACTTGTTAGAAAAAGAAAATAAAAGACATCTTCATGTGAAAAAACTCAGTGTGTTCCACTTTAATGTGTTGCGTCTTATTCAACATGTAGCCCCACATTGCCGCCCGCCATCTTCATAACTAACTTTTTTTTTTTTTTTTTTTTTATCAATAACTAGTTACCTGCCATGGCAATTATTTACTTTTTTTCCCGAATTTTTTTTCATTTTATTTAAAAATTAGTGTTTAGCCATAAAATTCTAAATAGTTATATTCAAAATTTGAAAAACACTTACATCTCTTTTTTTCACTTTCAGTACATTCAAATAACTAAATATTTTTTTGTAAAAACTATAACCAAACACAACTCTATCTTCAACTCCAACTTCAAAATTCCAAATAAAGTGAAAAATATTTAATTTCTATATTCAAAACGCCTACTCATTTTATAACACTTACCCTCTTCTAGTTTAAGACTTTACAAAATCATTTCTTTTAATTTTCACGTTATAAAACCTATTCTCTCCACATAAATTGACTCACTTTTCATTTAATATATAATTGTTGTTTCCTTAACAAATTGTCGCTAAAACCTTTAGCTATCATTTTGGAAAATCTAAGGAATAACAGGAGAGCGACAGAGCGGATGAGTGCAATTTTTATCTATCTATTATAATTTTACTTAAAAAGATGAAAGAAAGTAATATGTGTTTTTGTTTTTGAACTTTTCGATTCCTTTTCCTTTTCGATCTTCTTAATATCTAAGCATAAAGTAAAGGTGATAGGCAAGTCTGTAGAGTCATATAGAAAGAGGAGTTAAGTTCTTCAACCTATATGTTTGTTTGGAATTTCCAAGTTCAGATTATCTGGGATCCAAGCTGATCCAATATATGTAAAAGTGTAGTTTAGTGGACAATAAAGATAAAATAAACCACGAACAATTAGGATTTAAGTTCCGATAGCAGTAAAAATGCTAAGTACAATACTCAATTTTGCGTATTGGACATAGTTATTTAGTACTTGTGATAATGAGAAGTAACCAAGTATATGATGAGTTAGATGTATATAAGTTGAATTCGCTACCACTATGATTATAATTAAAAAGATTGCTCCACTTTTGTGTTTTTAACTTAGCAAAATCTAAAGTCCTTTTAAGAAGAAAACTTTTTTCTAAATCCAAATTGAACTTGCTCCCCAAATCAGGTTTATCCGTAAAGGCTCATCTATATAAGTAGGGGTGACCGTGGTACGGTATTTAATATTTCGGTACGATGACTTCGATTTCTAAAAATATTATACCATTAACATATAAAATTAATTCGGTATGTTTCGTTATTTTTAAGTTCGATTTCGGTATTTTGCGGTACGGTAAATCGATACCATAGTTTATTCGACTTCGACTTACATATACTCATATCGTAGAGAAGTTACTCAAGAAACGTCTCAATTATATTGTATTAACACGTACACATGTAAAAATATTCAAAAGAATATACAAGCAATCGCCTTCGTAAATCAATTATGCACAAAAAAAAAAAAAAAAATCATCAACACACTAATGATGACTTGAATTACAATGAACACCAGTTAGATTGAATTACATCTAGATCATTTTAGAGCCAATTTTAACAAACATACTAAATTTAATCATGTTTACAAGCAAATCGTTCAAATATAGAAGTGCATTTAATGATTGTTATTATGTAGTTAACCCCAAAAAAGCAACAATAACAACCTACCCCTTGTAATCACACAAGTGAGGTTTGGAAGGATGGTGTGTACACAGACCTTACCTTTACTCTCAGGAGGTAAAAACAGTAGCAACAAGCAAAAACAGTACCAAGTTAATAAGATAACCCCAAAATGCAAACTTTATAAATCTAGAAACTAAAATTAGGCTCCATTTTTGTCGCAGAGTGGAGGGAAGTATTTTTTATAATATATTTATACAACAAATACCAACTAATATAAAGTGACACCTTAATTTCCAACAGACTAAACTAAGTAGAGAAAACAAAGAACATATAAATTACACAAGAATTCACACAACAATGACAATCAAACCTATATATAGAAAACACTTGTTCTCCGCATTTTCACCTTGACGTGCAAAGATAGAATATTTAATTCCTAAATATAAGTGAGCTTTTCTTTTTTTAGCTTTCCACAAATAACAAAAGTAAATGCACTTGTCTTTGTATTTCACACACACTCTTGTCTCCCTTTTTGTTTTCTCTCTCTTTTTTCCAAATCTAATCATAAAAATTTGAGGGTTTTTGATTCATTGCTATACCAATCTTTATATTATCTCCATTTGCCTTCACATTTAGAGAGGAAAGAGAAAAAATAATTCTTGGAGTTTCAATTGTTTGATGCTTTATTTGTTCTTTACAAAGTTGAGATTTTTAATGCATACCCTTATAGTTTTATGAGGATTTGAAGATCAAGAATCTGAAAATTCCCTTCTTTTTTTTTAATTGTCAATTGGGAGCTGAATTTTTGTTGGTCAAGAAGATAATACATTAAATCTTGAAATTTTCTTGCAAAGATTTGAGTTTTTTGAGGATTTTGTAGCAAAGATTTGAGCTTTTTGAGGATTTTGTTGAAATGGGGTTATTGGTTCTGCAATGGAATCATTTGATTTGGGGGTTCTTTAGGTAAAATTTAGTAGGAACCTTTGTTGTTGCTGTTGTTGTTGTGTATTTGGTAATGGATACAAAAAATAAGAAAGATTTTAAAGGGGAGAAAATTCAGTATGTAGATAATGTAGAAGCTCCAAAATCTGTATTGAATGGGGAAAAAGATGAGGATGATGAATCTAAAGCATTGTTGTTGCCTTCTAGAAAAGGTGGGTTGTCAAAAAAGACAGTAAAGCCAAAGAGAAAAGTTCAGTGGAATGATACAAATGGGAATAAACTTACTGAGGTCTTGGAATTTCAGCCAAGGTAATATTTTTTTTTTTCTCTTTTCAGTAGAAGTTTTGGTCCATAAAATGTGTTTCAAAGTCCAATTTTCCTCTGGTTATAAGTGAATTGTTTTGATTGTTCATTAAGGAAAATCATACTAGCTAATCAACTTGATGTTTTTGCATAGTGGATCACTAGAACAATTTGGCATAGCAGTAATTCTCAGTAGAACTATTGATGGTATAGTGACTTGATTCTGGTATTAGATTTTGTAAGTCAAAATATTTGCTGGTCTGCTGCTTATTTCAAATCTGAAACACAGTATTAGATGATGTATATGCAGCCTGTGTGTCGATACTTTTTTATTATGATAAGCATATCGATAGAGTGAATCGCAGCTATAGACTAGTTGTCCACGATAGCGTTCTTGGCATCCTAATATATGCAGCACAATATAGCCTGTTATTATGAGTCCCCAAGGGGATGAGTGAGTGGTTGAGGCATATCAGTAACAACCTGGAGATTGAAACCTATCTACAACAATTGAATGTGAGCCCATCTACTCCAACTCTGGTGTGCATGGTTCACAACGACTGTGATTGTGGGCAAAGGCGGATCAAGGATTTCTAGAACATGGGTGCACCACTAAATAAAGGAGAAAAAGGAATGAATTAAGTGGGAACCGATTCCTATTCTTTTGGTTAAATAACTCAGCATTCAACCAAGTGCACCATTCAGCCCTTTTGAAGCATGGGGGCCAGCAAACAATATTACATCAATTCTAGAAAATATGTAGATAAAATACCTTGTTTGAAGGAGAGACCATGGGTTCACATGCACCACAATTTCTAGAGTAAATTCGCCCCTGATTGTGGGCTAGCTATCGGTGGATTAGTCGAGGTGTGTGCAAATGGCCTAGACACCGCTATCATCCAAAAGAAAAAGAAAAGAACCAGTGATCATTAATTTCCTATACTATTAGCTGATGAACCGTGAGGCCTTAAAGGAACATGCTTTGATCCTGGCTGCACGACTTGCCTGATCTTGTCAAAACGTACAAGCTTCAGTATTAGCATTGCGTAACAAAACGATATAAATTCTCAAGCTTTCCAAGATCACAAAGGACAATGGCTAAGTAGTATGTCATCCGAATGCCGCAATGTAGTGGCAACTCCCCATGTTTACGAGCACTTATTTGAGAAATATAGGTATTTAATGAGCTGCCCGTGTTTGTTTCATTTTAATTTACCCATGGATTGTATTCATCATGAGTTTATTAAGCATCTAAACACTCTTGCAGAAGCAAGTACTAATGTAGAATCTTTTAAGAAATTTTGGTCTAAGAAATGTGTGCGAGCAGCTCGAGAAGAGAAGTAGGATAAAAGCTTGGGGGAGGTGAAGCCCTTTCACATGTATTACGTGTCATAATTGATATCTACTAGAATATTGCATAGAGCCATCTGCTTGGAAATGTGTGCCTCTACAGTTCGCTTTAGTACCTCTTAGGAATAAAATTGGGCATAGAATATATGTGTCTTGACAAAATTTTAGAAACCAACCCCCCCCCCCCCCCCTTCCCACCCAACCCAAAACACACAGACGTACAAATTTTACTTTGACTTATGAACTAGGAGGTCCAACGCTTTATACTGGATTGAGTCATTATGCTATGAAAAGGAAGGGTAGAAAGATTTACAAAGTGAAAGAGGAGTGATAAGCTTATTTTCTCTTTTTGGTCAGATGTGGGAAATTCCTCCATGTAAGCATTTTCCACCCATTTGAAGAGACATCAAATTACTTTCATTTCTCTTCAGAAGTGAAGTATAAGTACTTCACTGAAGGGAAATAAATTGATAAATCCCCTTCCACCCTACACCTCCCTACGTGTTTGGTGAACCAAACAGATTTATAAGGGGGTTTTAACCCAGTGAGAGCAATGATTCACTCTGCTTTAACAGCATTGCTATCACTTACTGTGGTCCTTATGTGTATGAAAAAATAACTGCAGTTTCCTTTTGTTCAGAGGAAGGAGGTAATAGATAAGTGGAGTAGGGGTGAAGCTTGGTGTATGAATTAAGCTAGCTTGTTTCGTGAGTGCTAAATGACACCTTTTCACTTGTGCTTTTCAATTATGGTTTCTAGCCTTTTGAAATCTTCTTTTTCGGACTTCTTACTGTTGTTAAGAGGAAATGTATGTATGTTGCTTAGAGGCTTAGTTAGGTGAACTAGGGATGATAAACATGGCTAGTGAATCATTTTCCTGCAACAGTTTTAACCCGCCCTGCCCCTCCCTCCCCGCTCCCTTAACTTTTTCTTTTTCCGTTTGTGTTGTTCTTTTTTTCATTTTTGTGCACTGAATTATAGTAATCTTTTTAACTCTATTAAGAGTTTGGACCTTAGGCCTAACTCAACTGCAAAACCTAGCTCAGGAGGTGAGGGTTACCCCATATCATATAAAGAGATAATAACACATTCCTTCAACCAATATGGGCATTCTATAGCAAACTCTAACAACTAAGTGCACGTTAAGATAAATCAGATAATGGATTCAATCTTATACGTGCTGATTTAATAGGGAAAAAAGGTATAGCAGTGGAGATAATTTTCAACAAACCATGATGATAATAGTTAAAGATACGGCACAATGGAAGAAAAAGATCCATATATGTGATATTAGTTGAGAATAGGTTCTAAACTTATTATAGAACTTCTTACATATATATATATATATGTATATATATATAAATAACTTATTTCCGACTTTTATTTTATTTAGTATGTTGATGATATGAAATGAGCTTAAATGAAGAAGTGGGTATTCATATAAACCAACCCCAACTTGTATGGAACTTTGATGTTTTTGTTATATGATGATGATAGTTAGCAACAACCATAAAGGATGAAATTCTCCTCCTATTTTCCCAGAATAATAACAAAACATTTCCATTATGGAGTTTATCTAAGCCAAATCTACTAGTAATAGTTTTCCCTTTCTTTTGCTCCGTTCAAAGACAGCCAGACGTCTCAGGACTCACATAAGAGAGGCTTCATGATATGGCCAAAATCCCCATCTAACATATTTAATATTCTGTATTTTATCAAACTTGGTCATTGATTTTCCCTATAATAATGTGGCTTCTCCTCAGTAGACAAAAGCTATTCATGTACCGCCAATTAAATTATCTAAAAGCATCATAAGCAGTAGAGCTTCAGTTAGAAACTAAATTTTTTTATTTTCTCCAAGGTTGTGATTGCAGAAAGAGAACTCACGTAACAAAGTTTTAGAAGTCAAGAAGAATAGTACAAGGTTTGAAAAAAAAAAAAGAAAGTAGAATACTAAATATTCAACACTAACCCTGAAAACAATCTTTTATTACCAAGCTTCAAAAAAAAAAAAAAGAGCCCTAAATCTAACAATGGAGAATACAAAAGGCGCAGAAGTTAAGTAGTATTACCTAAGCAGAACACAAAACTAAAAGACCAACTGCACCTTTTTATTGTTGTAGGTTAAAGCGGTTACATCTTAGAGGCATTCAGACGGGATGTAATTACTTTGATACAGCTCTGCTATGGAACGTACAATTGCTTTAGTTTTGTTTAGTTGCTGTGCTAAAGCTTATTGTGATTGTTCTTATGTATAGCTTTTTTGTTTTTCCTGCAGTGATGCAAGTGATTCGGATGACGATGAATCAGATTCTTGCATTTGTAGAATAATGTAGTTCTTATTGAATGCATTACCAAGCCAATTGTCCTTTTGACTTAATACAGGGTTAATCAACATGTTGAATCTACTGTGATTCACATCTTATGGCATATAATAACAACAGTTTATTATAAAGAGAGTCAACTGTTTCTAGTTTTGGTTCAAATCATCTGGCACCTCGAGCCAAATGAATCGGCCCTTTCCTTGTACACAATCAGATAGAGAGAATGACTTCCTCTGTTGTATAATTTATATGAGGGCTTCGGGTTTTAGTAGATAACGTACAGAACCTTCGGGTTTTCTTGTGTGTGTGTTTTTTTTTTTTTTTGGCTTAATTATAATGTATATGAGTGCTTAGCCTTACATGGCAAGAATGGTTTTGTAACATCTTTCTTCCTCTGTCCACTGTTTTCTTTTTGTAACAATAAAGAATTACAACATGCATATGATATGCTCTCAACCAAATACAAGTCTCCGGATGGAAATTTTATGTCTTTTTTTCTCTAGCGGAGAAGAGAATACAACACACTGCACTCACAAATCATGCACAAGACAATCAATTCTTTACACACACAACAATCCAAATGTATTTAAGCCATTCTTTGCACTTTGTTTATATGAAATTGACTTCATCAAGCACAACTTGATCTTTTGCTGTATCTTCAATACAATAAACAGCTGAGCCATTTACTGATGTTTTTCTTGCTGTAAGCCAGTTTGAGAGACTGGCATCCACTGAAATTTCATGGCCCTGAGGCTTTGGCTTAGAGTTATTTTTGGGATTTAGGTCCACAAATTGGTTTGGTGGTTTATCAATCAAGGGCAATTCTTGTTTTCCATCCAATTTGATAATGTTTTCCTTCCGATGCTTCACTTGATGTGCTCCTCTTGCTTTAATTGTTTTCCATTGAGTGAGATTTTCAACTGGAAGTAGCACAGAATTCCTATGATTTTGGCCTACTTCATTTGATTCATCTTTGTTCAGTTTTTCAACATTTCCAAACTTGTTTTCTTTCTCAATATCCAAAGAGTTATATTCATCACCCCCACCATCATCATCTTCATCGCTAACACCATAGTCTTCATCTTCATCAAGATCATCGATATCACTTTCCTCAAGTGTTAGCTCGTCTTCCTCCTCATCGTAGCTATTGTTGCAGTTATAATATCGATAGCTTGAAGGGTACATAGACATACTTGCTTTTGTTGTTTCTTGTTCATTGTATTCCCATTGTGTCTTCTTCTCCTCTTCCTCTGAGAAATATGTTGTGTTATGGTCATCGTCTTGGATTCTCTCATAAGTCTTAACATCCAAATTGAAGCTCACTTTCTTTTTTACCTTAGGTTTTGCTGATTCTTTAGGCTTATGCTTATCCCTGCATGAAAATCAAAAAAAAAAATTAAAAAAATCACAAACTACCTAAATATCAAGAACTAAAAAACCCATAAGTCGCATCCAGGGCGTGGCCCAGCGATTAATGAAGGTGGGTGAAAATCGTGGTAAGTTAGGATCCAAATCAACAGACACAAAAAAAAGTTAGATGATTTCTGCCTAGCATTTTGGTAAAATTGCTAGGTATTTGTGCTAGTGGGGAGGTAACTGGATGAAATAGTCAAAATGTGTAAGCTGGCACACACACCCCGTTATCAAAAATGCAAAGAAGAAAATAAGAGAAAAACTACTCACCTTGGCTCAGAATTTGGAGAATCTGCAGCATTGTCCTTCTCAGAATCTAGTGGTACATACTTTTGGTGCACCTAAAACAAGATTCAAGGAAAACAAACATCCTGAAACTCAGATAAAACTAGAGGAACACTTCTCATAAAAGGGATTTGGCTTCATGGCAATTCAAATATACACTTAATGAAAATCTAAATTTTGCATAGAATCCAAATCAACATTAATATAAAGACTTCATTTATAACTAATTCACCACAACTTCTAACCAGGGCAAAGCTAGAGGAGCCTAAGGGGGTTCATCTGTCAGAAAATTACAATGGATATGTAAGGTCAATTTTTTTTTCCCTTTTACGTATATATACTAGATGATGAACGCCTTTGAAAATCCTGCCTTCGCCACCGCTTCTAACCACTTAAATTAAACATGAAAACGTGTCATATGAAACCCCTTTAAGGACAAATGCTTGAATTACATAAATAAGTTAAAATTGACTCAAATCAAATTGAACAGTCAGTGGGAACTTACTTGGAACTTGTTACAAGGCTTTATACGCTTTTGTTTCTTGGTGGTAAAACCAAAACATCCAAGAAAACATCCCATACTTTTTAGATCTCTGCTTTCTTGATTTTCCAAAAATAAAAATAAAAAACTGGCAGAGAGAATGGAGGAGGAATTTAGACTGTATATTTGCAGAGTGTTTATATTGGGGTGGTGGGGGAAGGGGGAAAGAATGTGAACTTATTTGGTAATGAAGATTTAAATATGTTGCCTCCAACGGTTTTTGAAAATAGGAACGTTAAGAAAAGGGAATACAAGTGTAATAATTAAGTGGGGTAGTGGGTAAAAGACAAGGTTTCAAGCCAGTTTGCCAGCTTTTTTCTGATTCTTGTAACATTTGAGGTCACTTTTAGAAAACTTTTTAATACATTGGAGGATTACAGAACATTTTTTTGTGCGGATGGCCCTTCAAAAGCACTGGTCTTTAAATTTTTGTCCCACAAATTGGTGGTCTTTAATTTTTGACCTCCGCTTAATACTCTAAGATTCTGGGTTCTAACCCCAGCTCAGTAAAAAAGAAGAAGAGATTTCGCAAGGCAGAGGTTTGGATTCGCAAGGTAAAGTCTTGCATTCAAAATTCTGCCTGAGGTCTAACTTTGGCCCGAATAGGCCTAAAATTGGCTTAACTTTGCTACAAAACTCTGTCTTGCGAATTTTTTTTATTTTTTATTTACTGAGCCCGAGTTTGAACCCCAAACCTCATGGTATTAGGCGAAGGACAAAAATTAAAGACCAGTGCATTTGAAGGGTAATCGTGCAAATCACCCATTACAGAAGGGGAAGATTAGAGGCTTTCAAATTTTATTAGTTTTGGTGTGCCGGTTCGGGTTCGACTGAACCCAATAATTTTTATATTTTTGTTAAAAACATCACTAGATATGTATAAAAATTACTCCCTCCGGATCAAAAAGAGTGTTCACTTAGCCATTAAGAAAATACTAACTTTTAGACAAAATAGATAATTTGACTAAAATGCCCCTAATTAAATAGGTATTTGGTCACTTAATACTTAATAAGGATAAATCTGAAAAAATAAGATTAATTCTTTTTTATTTAATAAATGAACACTCTTTTTGAACAAAAAAATAAAGGCTAAGTGGATACTCTGTTGATCCGGAGGGAGTATACTCCAATTCAAAATCCAATTACTAGCCATTGAGGTCGTATCCTAGAATTCAGAACTCATAAGTCTCAAAATCTCGCTCCGCCTCTAAATTTATTGTCTGCTAAATATAACAATATTGAGGCTTTACTTTCAAGTCTGTAACATTTCTTTTCTCTCTAACCTATGTTTATTAATACTACAATTTTAAATAATTTGAGTTGTATGTTGTCAAAGAATTATGTTATGGTCTTGAACTCTCGATAGATTATATGTGATAAATAAAATAAATAATCGAGTTTGTCTTTTAGGTGGGTGAAAGTGTGACTGAGCGTGAAAAGAAAGGAAGTCAAAGGAAAAAACACATTTTCTTTGTGAAATGCAAAAGTTGTGAACACGAACAAGAAAACAGATATGCCCTAAGAAGCGATGACTTTCGTGCAACTGTTTGCACTTTTGTTATTGTTTTCATATTCGCATCGCATAAGGCTTATTCAATGAGAGATGTTTCCTTTCATGAATTGAACGGTTTAGTGAAATTTGAATGTTGCACCTAGATGTAAAGTAAAGTACCAATTTCAACTAAATTATTTCCCAGTACTTGCTTCCTTCTTAGTTGAGACAAAATAAATTAAATTGCTAAAACTTTGAGGGGTTTATGTGAGTTAAGTAATCAGATTTACGCAAATTGATGTTGACAAAACTATAACAAATGAAATCACTTTTTGAATTCTTTGTCCTTTTCCAGTAGGTAGTCTAGGATATTGTATATCCAAAGGACCTGGCTATTACTTTCGCATCTCGAAGCATGTATATATCTCATCAATTACCATGAGAACATTGACTTTCAATATACAACAAATTTTGAAATCTTTGGACATTTTGAATATGACAGAAATTAAATTGTAAGGTTACAACCTGAATAGTTTAATTAAAACGGCAAAACAAAGGAGAGAAAGTAAAAAAAAAAAAAAATACAAAATCAAATTTAAAGATTGAGAATAACGTTAGTTTGAAAAAATAATGGAATTAATAATTTAAGAAACATATCAGTAGTTTTCATATTTTTTCAAAAATAAATAAATAAAGAATTGATATTTGATCGTGTTGGGCAGATTCAATCATGACCCATTATTTGAACTCAGCTTGATCTAACATCTTTAACCTAAGGTAACTTTGAACGAGTTGGATCATGACCTGTTTATTAATTGACTCGTCCAAGATGGTCTAATCCGTCCATTTACCACCTATATTTCTCCCCTTCCAACTCTAGGTAAATACTTTGTGGACTTGATGTTGTAACAATAACAAATCACGCTTAAATAGACATTAATTTTAAGTATGGTTCCACTCTCGCTTTCTCTTATTATCCGAAAAAATATATTCAATTTATTTTTGCAACAAATGTTGCATGTTCTACCAAAAGTTTGGTTTACTTAAAGCAACTGTTAGTAGAAACCCCAAAGCTTGAAATACAAAGCGGAAATTTTGAACTAAATAAAAGCATCAGGGCTAGAAATACAATTAACTTGTTCAATTAGTACCATCCAGAAGTTAGAAACAAATGGTATATCATGATTTGGCAGCATATACTAAGATATTCCTTTTTTTCTTTTCTTTTTTTGCATAATTATGATATTCGCTATATGTTAGTTTACACTTTGCATCAAATACTATGAGAATCATTGGATGAGTTTTTATTCTTTGCAAGTGGAAAGAGTTGTAAAATCAGAATATAATCACCCAGTATTCCAACCAAATGACACGTAGCCAACTCCGAATTCTTTATAAAACAATCACATAATATGCTTTTATCCCAAATTTCCACTTTTATCTTTGTAATTTTCTTGTGATTTTTTCACTTAAGCATGATTTGACGTCACTATTTATGATGTTCATTGACCCTAGTTTAACATTCTTTTAGTAAAGACACAAATTCAGGTTTGTCAATAAACCATTTGTTTGATAGCTACAAGCCGAGAAGAAAGGTCTTGAGAACATTAAGGGCCTGTTTGGAAAGTCACCCTCGTAATTGGAATTGAGTGTAATTACACAGTTTGATATGTTTGTTTGACCAAGTAATTACACAGTTAGGTGGGAATTGGGTGTAACTGAGAGAGTGTAATTACACTCTCCAATTCTCAAGGGGGGCGGGGGTTAAACTACACCTCTTAATATTAGAAAGTATGAGTCATTAACAAACTTGGCATGTAATGAATGACATTATTAAAGTAGAATTTCGTTATGAATGAAGTTATAGACTTTATTTTTCCTTTCTTTTGAATTATATTTACTCAAGTCGCGTTGGATCTTACTTTTGTAATGTTGGAATTTGAGATAAGAGTACTAAACTTTTTCTTTTGGATTTTGAATTTAGGTTATATCTTCAATTTTAATTTATTTGCTTTAGTACTATTGACTTGTTATTTCACGTTGCATGTTGTTTATTTTTCACTTACAATTGATAGATTTTTTTGTCAAACATTTGAATAATGTTATGGCATTATATTTATAAATATTATTTTTTTTGTCAAACAGCCCATTCATGATATTCTCACAAAAAAAGGTTTGCTTTTAAGTTTTATAATTAATTAAAATTAAAATATTATTAACTTGAAAATTATATATGAATTATTTTTTACAATAGTAGTTACAAATATATTTTCAACAAACAATGTGCTATTAAATAACTAATTTAATATAATATCATTTATAAAGGCGCCTATTTTTTAATAATTAAATTTTATTTTTAAATTAAACAAACTTGTAATTACATTTGTGCAACCAAGCATCACGCTTGTAATCACACTATAATTATATTGTGACAAACAAACAGGTTGTTATAATTACAATTGTAATTACTAGGCTATGTAATTACTATCCTAGAAATTACACCAATTCAATTACCATGTGTCTTTCCAAACAGACCCTAAATATGTAATTATTCTCACAGAAGTGTGAGTTAATGTTCAATTTCTATATTGGTACTTTCATCACCATTGTGTGCTACATAAGGTGTCAATTCGCACGAATTCATGCTGCATAAGTATAGAAATTATTTCCTATATTGTGATAAAATAAAAAATAAAAAAAGGACACAAGTTTACATTTAAATTCAAGCTATATTATTCTGAACTGTCAATTTCAAAGTTAACCCTGAAGTAGATTTTATTTGGGAGGGGGAAGAAGGAAAATGAGATTCGATCCTTTAACCACATGGTGATGTACGGAGGGCCTCAATCAACTGAGCTATCCTCTCACAGCACTGACGAAAATAAAGAGTATTTAGCTGTCATTTTTACCTTGTTTGTTTTTATTCGGTGAATTCTTGATTTTGTGACAAGTCATTAAATTAGGTCAAGTTTATTATAGTTTCGAACTTTAAAATTAAAGTGGAGAAATCCTTGATAGAAAGTTTTTCCTCTTTTAATGGAACTTACGAGAGCGAATCTTGCTTAGCCGGGCAAGTTAATATCTATTACCAAATATTTATATTAAAAACGTTACATCCATTATTATACTAAATTGGTTTCAATGTTAACTTAATCACGGGGAGACAAAGTAAATTTGAGTTGTAATATATTAATATTCAATAATTATCGAAAATATTTATAATTAAAATCTCTTAAAGTGGCTTGGTAACACACTCTCTAACTCTTACAAACAATATATGTTTCGCGTAAACATATATATATATATATATATTTTATTACTCATAAGTCAAATATAACAATTGATGTAACAGC
This sequence comes from Lycium barbarum, assembly GCF_019175385.1. NCBI lineage: Eukaryota > Viridiplantae > Streptophyta > Magnoliopsida > Solanales > Solanaceae > Lycium > Lycium barbarum. Next base: position 9,833,040 of record NC_083345.1, on the reverse strand, counting down.
CTTGACTTAACTTATGTTCCAAAAGCTAGCTATTAAGGTGGGAGAGTCCGATGCTATTTAAACCCACGTAAGCACACTCTGCCCACCGATGTGGGACATAACAAACCACCATGCTCCGCATCTATCGTCCTCGACGGCTGTGCGCTAGACATTACTAGCCCTGAGCGCAGTGGCGGAGTCAGGAATCTGACTAAGGGTGTTCAAACTTATAAAGTAAATATTTTTTTTCAATGAGTGCGTGCACCAAATTTTTTAAATCAAACTACATAATATTTAGTAGCCATTTTTCTACGTAGTTTGTTCTCAAAGAGTTATCCAAGCATTAAATCTAATATGTATTTTTGAGTTTGTGCTGAAAATTTTGATTGAGTAAAGAAAATCTCTTAAAGGAGTCCAGTAAAAAAAAAAACACCGGGAACTAATAAAACAAAAGATTGGTAGGTAACAACAACAACAATACCTCTAGTGTAATTCCACAAGTGGCGTTCGGGGAGGGTAGAGTGTACCCAGACCTTACCCCTATATTGACTGATGAGAGGTTATTTCCGATAAATCCTCAGCTTAAGAGAATAAGAAAAAACTAGGGGAGCGAACCAAACAACCATCTTTGGATGTGTCCGATGGGTGGAGACGACATTTTAACTTCTACACAAACTTCTTGAGCAATTAGAAAGCAAGTCAAACGTACTTCCTTTAATAGAACTAGGAGAATTATTTGTTCTTCACGCAGTGTGAAAAACATCAATAAATTTAAAATAATACTTTTATAAATTTAGTCGAGCACTTTTAAGTATATACATATAAAATTTAATAATATATTAATGAAATCACGAATACAAACATCTTTATTAGATTGAAACTTAATTTGAACTACAATTTTTATTATCATTTTTTTATGAAAAGAAAATCACTTATAAATATATGTCCAGTAGTTCTAATACATAACTATATTAGTCTAATTATAAATAATTTGTTTATTTATGTATTGTTATAAATATTATTTATTATTGTGGATGTCTATCTTTAGGAGAAATACTAGGGTTAGTGACTTTGGGATCAAGTCACTTTTCCCCTATAAATATAGAGGTTCTCCTTCATTGTAAATGAATCCCTAACAAGAGAAATAAAAGAATTCTTCGCTTCTCTCTTTGTCTACAATATTGTTCTTGCTTACTTTATTATTTTATAATACGTTATCAGCACGAATCTCTAACCAATTGAGATATCAACCGGATATTATCATCTCATTTAATTCCAGGTACGAGCTGTTATTGTCTTGCAAAACATATCAATGATTTATTTGCATTAGTTCTTTGTGTTTGATCCAGCATAGTCGTACATCATCCGGTCCTACTGGATTTTATTTACCCGAACATTTATGCTGACTTGATTATAAGTTGTAAAAATCGGCCAACTCTACCCTTGCTTCATTACTGGTCGTTGTTGGCTTCAAAGAATTTATCATCAACAACAACAACAACAACAAGCCCAGGATAATCCCACCATGTGGGGTCTGGGGAGGGCAGAGTGTACGCAGACCTAACCCCCACCTTGCAAGGTAGGGAAAGAATTTATCATCACGTTCTATAATTATTTGGACATCTTCTGTGTAGAATAAAAGTATGTTAGTAATATTGATTACTTAAGCTTGTTTCCTCTCTGGAAATTGAATTAGATTATCATGAAACGATTATCCTACTCCCTCCGTTTCAATTTATATGAACTCATTTGACTGGGCACAACATTTAAGAAAGAGGGAAGACTTTTGAAACTTGTGATTCAAAATAAGCCTTGAAAATTTGTGTAGCTGTAAATCATTCATAAAGTGAATTTGTTTCCAAATTAGGAAAGAGTTCATTCATTTTGGCACGGACTAAAAAGGAAATAGGTTCAAACAAATTGAAACAGAGGGAGTATAATTTATGGTCAGACATAATATAGTAACACTACTATAGCTCTTTCTTTTGAGATATAGGATATCAGTACCCCGAGATAATAGTTTCTATTATTTCTAATTCAACTATTTTCTACGATAATTGTTTTTTTTATTATGTCAAATTTATCAAAATTTGAATTTATGGCTATGAAAAATTAAGGTCCATTCTGTGAAGTGAATGAGATATATAACTTGTGAAAAATATTATATTGAGAGATTTCTGGTGCCACCCGTACCTTGTTAGAAATCAAAACGAAAAATAAGTTACTCGTATGTTTTCAATTTTTCATGGATCTGTAGCTCTAGTAAGTTATATTACATGGTAAAAGATAAGGTGGCCAATACAGGTAAGTAATTTGAGTCTTCTGCTTACTTTTGATTCAATATTTCTTTTCATTATTTGGTTGATTACGTGCTATGTATATGTCTAAGTATACAACAGTTATCTTGGTACTCACTGCCATAATAGTCAACTTAATGAAAGGATTATAAACTAGATAATAATCGTAGGTCTGTCTGATTCGGAGTTTGCAAGAAATATATGGTACTTGTAGTGGAAATATTTTCTAAGTCTTGTCATGATTAGATTTGTTTATGCCTATAATCACCAGAAGTGATAATATTTTCATAGACTTGCCACGACTACAATTAAAGATAGTTAGAGAAATATTCTCTATATTACATGCATGAATCGATTTGCTCCTGAAGTAGCAACATCTTAAAAGAGGTTCTAAGCTATCATAATTTGATGTAATTGAGGCATGTTCAGATGGTTATGTCTCATTCGCAAAAGGATGATAACAATAAATGTTACAAATACGAATTCATTCCCTGAAGTAAATGTGATGTATTTTGTAGAGATTTTAAATGTCGACGTGCTCTTGGTAACTTGATTGTGAAAATATCATGCCTTACCTCCAGAAGAGGTAGAATAATTGGGAGAAAATATTCTGAATGTTCTATACTTTACTCTCGAAGTAGTAAGACTCTGACATTTACTCCGAAGTAGTAAGACTTTGAAATTTACTCGCAAATTAGTAGAATTTCGAACTTTACTCCCGAAGTTGTAGAACTTTGAATTTACTCCGCAAGTGGTAAAATTTTAAAATTACTCCTGAAATAGTAGATTTTTTTTGATTTACTCGTGAAGTAGTAGAATTTTAAAATTTACTCGTGAAGTAGTAAAACTTTGAACCTTACTCTCAAAGTGGTAAAGATGCTCACGTTTTAAGCGTAAAACCACCATATGCACGGGTATCAAATATATTCCGTATGAGAATTGAGAAGAGTTATACTAATTAAAATGATGAGATCTTTTCTAAGGACAGAGGAATTATTTTTGGCCAAAAGGACCCTTTGAATTATTATGTGCAAACCTTCTTTTTATTTTGTGATTATCATGTCTGAGGCTGACACTTTTAAAATCGAGTATATGCAGTTGGCAATCACCCAAGAAATCTGATCACATTGTATGTTGTATTGTTAGTTTTGTTTTCAGCAAGAAACGTTTATTGCTATTTTTTTGCTTCCAGATTTCGTGTATTGCTACAATTAGTAGTGATTTAAATACATAAGACATTTAAGAAAAATAAAAGGTAGTGTAAGGTAAAATACATCAAATCACCCTTAAATTATACCCAAAATGTCGATATCACACCTAAACTATACGGGCGACCTATTACACACCTGAACATCTAAAAACTGAAATTATTTACCCCCTGCAAACTGATGACCACTTGCACAATGGAAAGTGTAATACACTCGTCTGCCATGTCAGCACCACGTCAGCGCCAAATCAGATTTCTTTTAAATTTTAAATTTTAAATTATTTTTCTTTTCTTTTAGTTAATTTATTTTTTCTTTATTGTAAAATATAAATAACCCCTCACCCCCCCCCCCCCCCCCCCGCCCGCCACACTTCTTCTTCCTCATCTTCTCCGTCACTAACCCCTCAACCACTACCCCATCACTAACGTCACCCAACTCTCTTTTAAACGTCCATTTGAAGGGCAATTCGTGCAATTTCAATTTCTTCATTGTTTAATAACAATGAAGAAAAATTCTCCAGTCCATTTAAAGGGCAGTTCGTGCATTAAACAATGAAGAAAAATTCTCCAGTCCATTTAAAGGGCAGTTCGTGCAATTTCTTCATTGTTTAACAACAATGAAGAAGAATTATCCAGTCCATTTGAAGGACTGTTCATGCAATTTCTTCATTGTTGTTATCCAGTCCATTTGAAGGACTGTTCGTGCAATTTCTTCATTGTTTAACAACAATGAAGAAAAATTATCCAATCCATTTGAAGGGCAGTTCGTGCAATTTCTTCATTGACCCAACTCTCTTTTAAACGTCCATTTGAAGGGCAGTTTGTGCAATTTCAATTTCTCCAGTCCATTTGAAGGGCACTTCGTGCAATTTCTTCATTGTTTAATAACAATGAAGAAAATTTCTCCAGTCCATTTAAAGGGCAGTTCGTGCAATTTCTTCATTGTTTAACAACAATGAAGAAGAATTATCCAGTCCATTTGAAGGACTGTTCGTGCAATTTCTTCATTGTTTAACAACAATGAAGAAGAATTATCCAATCCATTTGAAGGGCAGTTCGTGCAATTTCTTCATTGTTATTAAAAGTCCATTTGAAGGGCAATTCGTGCAATTTCTTCATTGTAGTTACGTATTGTTTCTTAAACTTGGACGACTTTGAGTGTAAGTGGGACGAATTTGTCGAGGAATTGGATGATTTGTTCCTCAATTCATTTTTCCCGTGGGGGTGGTGGTGGGCGTCGGGGCGGGGGTGGCGTGAAGGTGGAGGAGAAGAGGGAGTGGGGTAACGTGGAAGGGAGCAGTGACAGAGGGTGTGGAGGAAAAGAGGAAGATGAGGAAGAGGGGGGCGAGGGGCGGCAGTGACCGGGGGGGGGGGGAAGGCAGTGAGGGTGGGAATGGAAGAAGATGAAGATGAGAAAGAGGGGGGTCGGGGGGCGTAGAGGAGAAGAGAAGGGGGTGGGGTGCGTGGGGTTGGGGTTGGGGGTAGTAGTGGTGGAGGAATTATTTAAAAATCATTTTTATTTTTATTTTGACTTCACTTGCCTATTTTTGAATTATAATTTTTATTTTTGCCACATCAGCTTCTAAGGGGTAATAAATAGCACTTTAAAATATATTAAGTGTGTAATGGGTCGTCTGTATAGTTTAAGTGTGATATCGACATTTTGGGTATAGTTTAGGGGTGTTTTGATGTATTTTGCCGATAGTGTAATTAGACCAATACTCTTGTGTTATCCTAATGGGACTTATCAAGATGGGTCAAAAATTATCTTAAGATGGACAGAGTGAGTTGTTATATTCTAATAGGATTTGTCTAAACTTATCGATTTTAAATAGATGACGTAGTTTGTTATATACTTAATTTTTATTTTGTATTTTCTGACAGTACTAACATTTTATATATATTTATTTTATTTAGTGTATATCATTCCATTTGAAGATATGGATAGCCCTCAAAGCAAGTTTGGATTAAAATCCAATTATGAATTTATTATTTTAAATGTCCATTCATTTACTATTTTTTTCATGACATTAGAAATATCTAATCTAAGCAATATTTAGTAGTACAAAATTAATTATTAAGGTCCAGAAGAGCCTAATTGTTTGTACACAAGAATCATGGCACTAATAGTGTCCAAACAATATGTGATTACAGAGAATAAATTAAAGACTCCTGAAGAGCTTGTATACTATTGTGTCATTCGTTCTAGATTTAATATACGAAATTGTTATGATAGAAACACAAGTTGTAGTAAACCCGAAGTTTACTAAAGTAAATGGCTATCATATTGAAGCTATAAAAGATTGTGACGATCTGAATTCTACGTATATAAAGCATGCTAACGTAGAAATTATTACCAAGTGAAATGATGCATTTTGGTAAGCTTCAAGCTTATTGGACCTACAGTCCAGACAATAGAAAATTTCACTCATTGAGATATTAATGGATATTGTCACTTGACAAAATTATATGAAAAATCCTGAAGAATTTTGAATGCCTGAAGCATATACAAGTTCTAGAAGTTTTGTTCATTATTCTTATATGAATTAAATCAAGCAAGGTGAATGTGATTTAATCACCTTAATGAATGTTTATTGACTAATGGTCTATTTATCCCTACGTCTTTGTGGAAATCAAAATCCATCATATTGTTAGTGCAAGTTGATGATTTGAGAATTGTTGAAACTCTTGAAGAGTTTTCAAAAGAAATAGATTATCTGTCAAAAGAAGTTGAAATGAGAAACTTGCAGAACTCTTTGGTCCTGAAGTGCCATATTTTATGCAATTGATGCATTTATATATTTTGATATGACTTTGCGAGATTACAGTCACACGATGTTGTTTTATATGACAGTCAAATCATATAAAGATAACATTTATTTATAAAGCAATTCAGGAATGCCCTTGGAGTGATTTCAACAATATTATATGTTGATGCAACTCTATCCAAAGGCTGAAGATGTGGCAACATACATATCCCATCTAAAGAGTGGATTCATAAAAGGATAAAGCTTATTTCACAAAAGTTGTTGTTCACACACAAGCTCCAGAAGTATGGTTATATCAATGTGCAAGAGATTTGTTCGAGCGATAATATGACTGATTTATTCACCAAGTCTCTACAAACTACAACTTTCAAGAAGATGGTGCACAAGATTGGAATGCGAAGATTCAAGTTTTGGAGTGATGTACCCATCAGGGGGAGTTAATACGCGTTGTACTCTTTTTCTCTTAGCCAAGGTTTTGTCCCAATTGGGTTTTCTTGGTAAGGTTTTTAATGAGACAACCAAATAGCGTATTATTAGAAATGTGTACTCTTTTTTCTTCACTAGATTTTTTCCCACTGAGTTTTTTCTAGTAAGGTTTTAACGAGACACATTATCTATCAAATAGACATCCAAGGGGGAGTGTTATAAATATTATTTATTATTGTGGATGTCTATCTTTAGGAGAAATATTAGGGTTAGTGACTTTGGAATCAAGTCACTTTTCCCCTATAAATATAGAGGTTTTCCTTCATTCTAAATGAATCCCTAACAAGAGAAATAAAAGAATTCCTCTCTTCTCTCTTTGTCTACGATATTGTTCTTGCTTACTTTATTATTTTATAACATGTATCTATTTTTCTTACCTTTTTCTTCCTGGCTTCAGTTTCTGTACCTTCAATAATTAAAATTGCTATAATTTGAAATTTTAAAAATACATATGAGTAGAGTCTTTCTAATTTATTAGTAACATTTAGAGATACTGTTGAACGTAAACAAAGGAATTGGCAACATAAAGTTGCCTTTGGGTTGACAACTTAGATACTACCCCAAATGTTGCTCTGAACACCCTTCACCGCTGAGCTGCAACTCACGATTGTTCAAGGGTGTTCATTACGTATTATATATCCAAATATTACAGAATTTACTTGTATATCCAATATAATTTTCTGGCGAAGGGTGTTTGGCTGACCGTCCTTGCTATAGTGTAGCTTCGCCTCAGCCCGGGCGAACACTGCTATACCGGTGTCACCATCCAATGCACGACGAACACGAAGGGCGGTGGGTGGCTTTGATACCATTTGTAACAACCGTGGACCTAACTCACACCCCAAATGCTAGCTATTGAGGTGGGAGAGCCCAAGTCTATTTAAACCCACGTAAGCACACTATGCCCACCGATGTGAGACATAACAACTGCTTGCCAAATTTTTATTTTAAAACTTCTATACATAAATCATTATCCTTTTTCTCAATTTAACATCTCACCCCTCAAATTTACCTCGAAAGCTTGTACTCCCTCGTGTACAAATTTGGGGAAGTAAAAATGAGAAGTTGAAAGATAAAAATGGAAAGAGTGAAAAAATCGAAGAAGAAAAAATAAAAAGAGAGGAAAGACAATTAAAGGTAAAAGAAAAAGGTCAAAAAAATGTTTTACGTCAATTTAATAAATGCATGACATATGTGTGCTAAAAAGATGATCATAGCTTAACTAAAATTATATATTATATATTTTCACTTACTAAATTACATAACCATGATAAATTATGGGATTACAATTAATATGTTGTTGTTGTTGTAATCATGATAAATTAATATTATACGTGTAAATATAAGATGCAAGTATTGCTTTGGTGGACAGAGTACTTGGTACCTGTTGCTAGCGAGAGATACAGTGTCACGCCGAGATGTGCACAAGCTAGTTCAACACCACGAATATAAGATGTAAATAAATATTTACTCAAGAAAAAAGGCCAAAAAATCTAAGCATCAAATAGTGACGCAAGTACATAGTCACAACTCACACAGTTGGAAAAATATCTTAGAACTCATCAAATAACACCAAATTTATAACATTAAATCTAGACCGTTGAATCCCCATACGCTAACACAGTCCCTTCTCTTCATTGTCTTTCCTGTTTTTTCCAAAACATCCCATATTAAATTACTTAATCACGGTATATTAATAGTACAATTTTGTCAAATCTGTTCCAATAAATATTTACCAAAGGAAAAAGGCCAAAAAATAAAATAAAATCTAAGCATGAATAGTAATGTTAGACCAACTAGGGTTGCGGTGAGTCCATCCACACTTATGATAGCCACACAGGGCTCCCAATATCAACAACCGTATGAAAATGATGAACTTACCTCGTATGTCCAACTCAAACTGTACCTGATATACTTTTCTGTTTACTTTCCCTTTCAATCTTTAATTGCATTTCAATCATACCTGTAACATTCATACCATATCTGACATATATAGAGGTCTCGGGTCCTAGTCCTGAGTATAAAAAAGATCTTGTTAGGAGCGCTTCCTTTTAAATAGGCCTTCCGAGGAATTAGTTACTCGGGATTAGTCGAGGCTCCAATCTTTTTTTCTATTTTTTTCTTTTTACTCCTCTCGGAGCTCCCCTTTTGTTCCCACGCGAAAGTGGAGGGTGCTTGCCATCTGAACAACCCTTTGGTTGGCTCAAACCCACAACCTTAGATTCGAGGCTCCAATTGGGTGTAGGATGGATGAAAAAAAGGAATAATGACTCAAACCCAAAACCTTCGGATCGAAGCTCCAATTCGAGTGCCAGATTGGTTAAAAAAAGAATAGTGACTCGAACAAACAACCTTTGGGTCGAGGGGAATTTTGAAAAAATAAAGATGTGATCATATCTAAAAAATTCTCTCTCTAAGCCGAAACCCTAAACCTAGCCGAAACCCTAATAGTTTCCAACCTTTTCACGGCGATAATGGCCTCTCCGGCCACTGGACAACCGCCTATTTTGGCTGTCCAGGCTAACACAACAGCACCTACGCAACCTTTTACCGAACCAAACTTATGCAACAACCCTTAATCCTACTACTTCTACTACTACGTATAGTCGTACACTACCCATGAAAAAAATCACATATTTGCATGGAGAGCCCATGGTAGTATGGGATGAAGAGGAGTGTCACACCCCGACCTTACTAGGGTGTGATGGGCACCTGACCCTTAATTAGGGCCGAGCGAACCCTCAGACTCTTGCCGCACATAAAATTACGTCAAACTTTTAAATCAGATCAGATAAAATATATAGTAAATTTTTCTTTCTTTCTTTCAGAAATGTTCTTTCTCGAAGCTTCCAAACGAACAAATCTATAGTCATACAAAATTCAATACATAACACAGACCGACATATCGGCCGGCGGAGCCGCTTACAGACTGACATACTATACCCACGACACTGTCTGCAAAGTCTCTAACATATATCAGACATCACAGCACACATACTCTGACTCGGCAGCACTCCAGGAGCAAATGGAGTTTGCCATCTTCGCTGGAACATCTTCTATAATGTCTTCAACTCATCTGGGAGTACCTGCGCGGCATGAAACGCAGCCCCCGAAGAACAGGGGGTCAGTACGGAATATGTACTGAGTATGTAAGGCATGAAATACAGAAAGCAGAACCATAATCGAAACAAATAGTACAAAGGGTAAGCATATTATCCAGATTGCCGAATTACTTACTTCTCAGACACAGATCATACAGACCAATACAGATCATACAGGCCGACACAGATCGTACAGACCAATACAGATCATACAGACCGTACAAATCATACAGAGCGTATGGAATGTTGACATACTCACTTTCTAGGCACAGATCGTACATACCGTTATCAGATATCAGAAGGAGTGTGGCACGTACAGAACGCACAGATAATGTCATACGTCAGACGGAGTACAGAACGTACCGATTGCTCAGATGATGTCATATAGCAAACGGAATACAAAATATACGGAAGGTCAGAATACTTACTCTCCAACACGAGTCATGCATATCGGGATCGGATATCATATCACATACGCGGTAACCCCGGGGACATATACCACGCCGGGACAATTACCATATCATATATACGGTAACCTCGGGGACAAGTAACACACCGAGGAACCGATGAACAATGCCAAGGGATGCGCACGATAACATAGGAACGTGGTCGCCACTCCTACCTTTGGCGCCACAACACATCATATTTCAGAAAATTTGCTCTGATCTCCGTCACACATCATAACATAACCACGGTACCCGGGGGCGGATAGATAACACGGCTCCCCGAGCCCGGACACATCATACTTCATAATATATCCTCGGTAACCGGGGACGGACATATAACACAGTACCCCGGAACCAGACACATCATACTTCAGAATTCATATATGGAACCCGGCCCTCAACAGAGGACTCGGCGAACCATCCGCACGATACATACCGGCCCGGGACTCGGTGAAGGAAATCATAACATATGCACGAGTAGAATAGTGAGAAACCACATGCATAGAAATCAAGACTCGACAGACCAGTGTACTTACCGATACCTGGAGGCTCGAAACAGATTTCAGGTCAATCCGGCGTAGTATGAGAAAGTTACGAGCGTTCGAAGTACAGAACGCTTTATAAGCGTTTCAGAAGCCTTTTTCGGGGAATCAGAATCATAGTCATATCAGACACCTTCAGATGTCCTTATGAATCAGATCAAATAGAGATTTTGGAACCATACTTACGTATAAGAAAATTATAGACGTCTTGATACAGAAACCTCTTCGAACATTTCAGAGCAATCCGAGATCGTATACGGAAGTTAGGGACATTAAATCTTACAGAAGTTCTTGAACCAGAATAAACATATCAGAATGCTCTTATCAGGATACTAATTTCGGAATTCTCATATCAGGATACTTATATCAGCATACTTACATCAGAATACTTATATCAAAATACTCATATCGACACACTTATATCAGAAGACTGATATCAAAATGCTTATATCAAGACACTTATATCAAAATACTTATATCAGAATACCTATATCAAAATACGTATATCAGAATACTTGTACCAAAATACTTATATTAAAATACTTATATCAAATACTTATATCAAGGGATGAACTAGGATCACAAACTCAGGTCAAGAAGTGAATTAGAATCATAATCAGACTCAGCATCACAAAACAGAGTTACCCCAAGGCAGCATATCACATTATACCTTACTTGGCTCTAGGACATGCCAAAGAAAGAAAGGGTAAGCCTTACATACCTGTGTCGCGACCAACTAGTTACGCTTGTGCATCCAACTTGTTTGCCTACATGCAAGAGAGTTCATCCATTCGTTAGTTCCTTCGTCAAGTACTTGCCTCAACCTTTTAATGCATTCATTTATATTCTGCCGAAATTTCGGCAGTATCTCCCCTGTAAATATACCAACCCCGAGAATACGGCTCGGCTCCAAATCAACAACAACAACAATCCGGGAATTTAACCCGGCCACAATATCAATAGCAACGACAACAAACATTCTATCATTAAGCGTTCCTACACAATTTAACAACATAGCTCATATTCAAGTCAACTACTTACATTCAAACCAACATCAACGTTCATACATCCAATCACCAATCCGAAACCATTCAAAACAATATTCAAAACCCTTTAGACAATTCACACAATATTTCAAACAACCCAACCAACACTCCAATATACCCGAATTCACCTCCAAACCCGAGAACAACACCACACATTCTCTCCTTCCAAGTTCACACATTATGTCACAATACATTCATTTACAACTTCATTTCATAAATTCAAGAAACCACATCAAGACTACATTACAGTCATATTAGCCTCCAAATCAGCCCACACAATTATAATCTTAACTTGAGTAATTAAAACTTCATTTTCCATCATAGAACTTACAACGACGACAACCAAAATACTAACGACGATTTATTCATTCTCAACTACACCAGGGGCCATACGGCCAACACCATACCCACACACTACATGCACAATTCCATGAATTTCCATTCTTTTCCATGCATTATAACCATCCACATGCTACATAAAATTGACATAATCTTTTCAAATGACACAACATATACGGCTACATAACACACACACGGCTACACTTCAACATAGGTAATTTCATGTATTTCATTCATTTCTTCACATGTCAACATGCTCAAAACATCCATAATATATATACAAAGAAGATTGGACCTTACCCTTTTTCTCCACTTCATCTTCTCGGCTAGAAGTACATATGGCAACAACGAACGGTCTTCTTGTTCCAACAACTACTCCACGTTAACGAGGGCCTTCCAAAGAGTAGAAAACTAGAAGAAAAATAATTCTCCATGATCAATTTTTAAGGGCAGGTTTCGGCCAGCCCCTTGGCCGAACCCCCCTCTCTCTCATTTCTTTTTCTTTTTTTTTCTCTTTCTTGCTCTCTTCATTTGTGGTGATGAATAATTCACCACCCTTCCTATATATATATATATATATATATACAATCATGTGAGGGGCACATGCCTCCCCTCTCTAGATTTTTCTTTCCTTTTTCCCTTTTATTTTTCTAGAATTTTCTTGAATTAAGATGACTTATTTTGTCATCCTTTTATTTTATTCTTTTTCTTTTCTTTTCTCCTTTTTTTTTCGGCCACTTGGCCATTTTTAGGGAATTTTCAAGACTTGTATAAAATTTCCATTTCGCCCCTCGACTTTCTTCAAAATTACCATTTTGCCCTTAAGCTTTCACATTATTCCCATTGATCATTTCACGAATTTCTCCTTTTGCCCTTAACCTTTCTCATCATTTCCATACTAATAATAATCATAAATAATATTTTCAACCACTCGTATATTGAAATAATTTTTTTGAAAATGATTTCGCCCCTAACTTTCCACGACGGCTTTGGAATTTCCAAACGTTCAATATACGGGCTATAACAAGGAGATTGAGCAGATGATTATTAAAGAAAAACTACAATATGCTGTCGTTGGGAAATTCTCATATGGATGGTCTGACGTGAAAGATTTGAGAACCTTAATTCCAAAGCAGTGTGGTTTGAAAGGAGAGTCTATTATCGGTTTGTTGAGCAATAGGTATGTACTAATACGTGCTTCTTCTTTAGAAGATTACGTGACCTTATTGTCCAAACCTGCATATTACATTACGCATAAGAACTGGTCCTATCCCATGCGTACGTTCAAATGGGATTCATGGTTTGATCCAGAGGAGGAAACGAAGATTGCAATTGCATGGATATCATTCCCATCATTACCTCCAAACTATTTTGTGAAAGAAGCAATTTTTTCACTAACATCTGCTGTTGGAAATCCCTTACAAGTTGATATGGCCACAGCCAATAAAACTAGGCCAAGTTGTGCGAGAGTGAAGGTAGAAGTAGACTTGCTTGGAGAATTCCCAAAGAGAATCAATATAAGAATGAAGAAGAAGAGTACTGGGGAGATTGTGGACAAATGGATAAAGATCAATTATGATTATGTTCCTAAGTACCACAAAAACTACAAACTTCAAGGGCAAAATGAGCAAGATTGCTATGTCATTCATCTAGAATTGTATCCTAAGGATGAAGAACAAAGTTCAGACAAAGAACAACAGGAAAACAGTAAGGAGGATCAAAGGAAGAATAAGGATCAAAAGAATGCAAAGAACGGCAGGTCTGAGATTAAGGATTACAAAGGGCCTAATGCTAACACAATGAAAGGGAAGGAATCAACAGACAAGGTGCAACCTGCAGAGGTTAATGATAATGATGGATTCAAGGAGAAAAAAGGAAAACAAAGGAATAACAGGCACTTTCATAGAGGTAAATATGATGAAAATTCTTGGAGACCAAAGGAGAATCAAAATCTGCAAAATAATCAATATGCAGCACTGCAGAACACAGATGAGGATATAATAGAGTTGACTGATATGCAGAGGTCTTCAGATGGAAGGATGGTAGAATCAAATGTCTCTGATGCTTCTAATCAGACTGTTACAGTGCAGCAAATTGTAAACACTAATGATGAGGTCAAGGAAAAGCAGATGGAAGAATCAAAGGAAAAAACAGATGGAAGAATCAAATCAGGTGGAGAGGATATCAGCAAAGGCATAGATTGAGAAAAACTTTGGTAAACAACTCAATGATAAAGGGGAGATCTTGTCTCAACATGTGTCTAAGGTGAACCCAAGTACTACATTTAGACAAGAGAAGGAACATGACTCAAAAGAAACTAGTGACACCTTAATCCACAAAAACTTAGAGGAAGGTTTGGAAGATGATAAATCAGGTGAAGTGCTGCAGGAGGATGCAGATCAGGATGAGACTCCTCTATCAGATGAGGAAGTGGAGGATAATGAAGGAAAAGAAGGAAAAGAAGTCACAAGGCCACCAGAGAGTAACACTTCTGTCAACTTGCCTGTGGAACAAATAGAGAGTGCACATCATGGAAAGCAAGAGGAGGTACAAGCCCAAGCTGATCTCAATAGCCAAGATGAGGAAGATTTAACTCAGAACATTGATGATATAGCACAGGAGGCAGATTTATCTCCTAGAAGTGTGCAGAAGTTGAAACATGCAACAAATAAACAAAAACCTGTCAGAAGCACCAGTATTCCAGTTGCAGGAGTTTCAACAAGGAGGAGTAAGAACAAAATCAATAATTCTCAATGATAGACAAAGCTTTATTTTGGAATATTAGGTCAGTTAACACTCAAAAATCTTTTGAGAGGTTAATTGAACTAAAGAGGAGACATCATTATTCTATCATAGGCCTAATGGAACCTTTTCAAGATCCTCTTGCTATTGAAGAGTATAGAAGGAAGTTAGGATTTCAGAATTTCAAGGTGAATTGTTCAGGAAAGATTTGGATTTTTTGGACAGATGAATGGCTTGGTGTAGTTATATCTGAATCAGAACAACAAGTTACTTTGCAACTAACTCACTCATCCTTGAATCAATCAGTGTTGGTGTCAGTAGTTTATGCTAAATGTGATAGACAAGAGAGGGAGGAGTTGTGGGAAGCTATAGTGGAGTTAGTAAATCAGCAAGACCTTCCTTGGATAACAGGAGGGGATTTTAATGTCATAGTGTCTGATGAGGAGAAGCAAGGTGGTCTTCCAGTCTCAACCAATGAGACATTGGATTTTTCTACCTGTATACAAAGTTGTGGTTTGATTGATGTAGGATTCACTGGAAGTAAATTCACCTAGTAGAATGGGAGGACTGAAGAAGATTGCATATTCAAAAGGTTAGATAGAATACTGGTGAATCAGCAAGTGCTAAACATCATGCCATCCACAACACTGACTCATATGATTAGACATGGTTCTGATCATGCACCACTACATCTTGAGTGTAACAGCAATGCACATCATATTGTCAAATCTTTTAAGTTTCTCAGCTTCTGGACAAAGCATCATACATTTATGAAGGTGGTAAAGGAGAATTGGACTGCTGACTTCTGTGGGAATCCATTTTATGTATTTCATCACAAGTTGAAGAAACTTAAAAGAGCACTGGTTCAATGGAGCAGGAACACATATGGGAATATATTTTAGCAGATTGCCACTATTGAAGATACTATAAAGGTGAAGGAGTTGCAGTTTGAAAATAATGCTTCAAGGGAGAATAGAATGCTGTTACATCAAGCACAGGCTGAGCTAACAAGATTTTTACACTTGGAGGAGGAGTATTGGAAGCAGAAAGTTGGTATGAAATGGTTCAATGATGGAGACAGAAATACAAAATTCTTCCATTCATATGTGAGGGGCAGGAGGAATAAATTAAATTTGAAGAGAATACAAGATCCTACTGGTACATGGCTGGAAAATGAAGTAGATATTGGTTATGAGGCAATCAGGTTCTTTGAGTCACAGTTTAGTGAAGAAAATTCAGGAGGGGATTATGCATTGTTGAAAAATATTCCTAAGCTGATATCTGAAGAACAATAAAAGAGTATGGAGGATTTGCCATCTGAAAGTGAAGTAAAGAAGGCTGTTTTCTCACTCAATGGGGACAGTGCTAGTGGGCCTGATGGATTCACGGGACATTTTTATCAGAAGTGTTGGGAGATTATCAAGTTAGATATGCTTCAAATGGTTAGAGCTTTCTTTTGTGGATCTGAGATACCACAATTCATCACACATACTAACCTGGTTTTATTGCCAAAGAAGGAGGTGATTAATAATTTCAGTGATATGAGGCCTATCAGTCTCAACTCCTTCTCCAATAAGATACTGTCAAAAGTACTGCAGAATAGATTGACAAAAGTTCTTCCTAATATTATTTCTAACAATCAGACAGGATTTGTGAAAGGAATGAGCATTGCAGAAAACATATTACTGGCACCGGAGATCATCAGAGATATTAATTTGAGAGCTAAACATACTAATGTGGTGATAAAATTAGACATGGCAAAGGCATATGATAGGCTCTCTTGGATTTTTTTTACTAAAGTATTAAGACAGTTTAGCTTTGGAGAGGTTCTCATTGATTTAATATGGAGATTTCTTTCAAACAACTGGTATTCAATATTAATCAATAGTCAAAGTCATGGTTTTTTCAGATCAAGTAGGGGGTAAAGCAAGGTGATCCACTTTCTCCTACATTGTTCATTATAGCAGCAGAGGTCTTAACTAGGAGTCTGAATAAGCTGCATGAGAAGCCAAATTTCATAGGCTACGGAATGCCAAAATGGAGTCCTCAAATCAATCATTTATCATATGCTGATGATACAATCCTATTCTGTTCTGGGGATGGATACTCATTAAAGAAAATGATGAAGAGGTTGAGGAATTATGAGAAGGCTTCAGGACAACTGGTCAATACTGAATAAAGTTGTTACTATATTCATCACAAGGTTTTCTGCCAGAGTTAATAGCAAGATTAAAAGACATACTAATATGAGAAATGGATCCTTTCCTTTCACATATTTAGGATGTCCAGTGTTTTATGGAAGAAGGAAACTAATATATTATGAGGATTTGATCAAAAAAGTGATGAAAAGGATTCTGTCTTGGCAAAACAGACTGTTATCTTTTGGAGGTAGATATGTGCTGGTTAATCATGTTTTGCAAACCATGCCAGTATATTTACTGTCAGCCATGAACCCTTCTTCTGGGGTGATAAAACAGCTGCATAAGATATTTGCCAAATTCTTTTTAAGCAATACCGTGGGGGTGTAAAGCAAACATTGGGTGGCATAGGACAAAGTATGTCTACCAAATGATGAATGAGGGATTGGTCTTAGATCACTAACTGGTATATCCAATGCATTATTTGCTAAGTTGTGGTGGAATTTCAGATGTGGAAGAAGATTATGGGGTAGCTACATGCTGAACAAATACTGCAAGAAATGGCATCCTACTATGGTAGTAGATAGAGGAGGATCTTACACTTGGAAGAAGATGGTGATCATAAGAGATGCAGTTGAGCCACAGATATTTTGGTATATGAGAAATGGAACTTCAAGTTTCTGGTATGAGAATTGGACAAGGCTTGGGGCACTATATTATATCACTCTTGATACTGCTAGAGAAGAAGAGATAGAGGTTAGACAGTTTGTGAAGAATGGTGAATGAAACATGGAACTGTTAACAGTTACTCTAGATCAGGAATTGGCTCAGCATATCAAGGATAATATCAAAGTTCCAGTTGAAGAAGAAGATGATGAACCATGTTGGATGTTGGAAACAAAATGGCAGATTCTCAGTTAAATCTGCATGGGAGTTTCTCAGACACAGAGAGAGCAAACAAACCAGCTATAGGCTCATGTGGGAGAAAGATTTGCCAATAAAGATAAGCTTTTTCATGTGGAGAGTGTGGAAAGGGAGAATCTCTACAGATGATAGATTGAAAAGGATGATGATCAATTTACCATCAAGATGTTGGTGCTGTGAGGAGCATAAGGAGGAAATTGTAGTTCACTTATTTCTAACATCTTCCATAGCTGTCAAGTTATGGAAGTTTTTTGCTTCTTGTGCAGGTATTCCCACAGATGGAGTTGGTATACATCAAATGATCATGGCATGGTGGTCTGCTGAGACAAAACCAAAACTGCAACCTATTTATAGAGCAATGCCTGCAGTGATCATGTGGTCATTATGGAAGAGAAGAAACTCCTTTAAGCATGGAGGATCAGCTACCTTCGACAGACTGAAACAACAAGTACAACACATCATACATCAACTGACAAGGAAGAGATTCCCATGGTTGCAGAATTTATCTGTTGATTGGGAAAATATGCATCAGCACCTTAGTAGATATAAACCAAAAGTTTATTATGCTAAGGTGTTAGGGAGAATGCCACCTTCAGGGAGATTAAAATGTAATACAGATGGGGCAAGCAGAGGCAATCCAGGGATCAATTCATATGGATTCTGCATCAGAGATAGCAATGGGGATTTGGTTTATGCAGAAGCACAACAAATGGGAATAACAACAAACATGGAAGCTGAGGCCATAAAACAGACACTGAAGTTTTGCAAAGAACACAACATTCAACAGGTTCAACTGGAGACTGATTCACTTGTCCTTCAAAACATCTTACAAGATACATGGATCACTCCATGGGAACTGAGAAATCAGATTGCAGAGATCAAACAGGACATGAGAACAGTATAGGTGCAGATCAATCATATTTTCAGGGAAGGCAACAAGTTGGCAGACTTTCTAGCAAATCATGCTTTGGATCATGTAGAGATCAAAGTACATGACTTTATACTCATGCCATCTGAAGGAAAAAGAATTCTCAATATGGACAAATCACAACTTCCTCAACTGAGGATTAGAACAAGGAGGATTCAACAGCTTGACAATCAACAATGATACTGCATGTATGGATAATCATATGGTGTGTGCACAGATTTGGACTATCATCAAGACTGACTCAACAGGAGCACAAAGGGCATACTAGCTTAGGCATACATGATAGAACTGGAGGACAGTTTCTTACTTTTTTGATATTAGCTAGCTCATATTATAAACATGCTGTAATAGACTGTTTTTTACATTATGCATTTATTAATAAAAAATTCTAACAGGACTCTGGCCTGCTTGAGCACAATTTATTTAAAATAAATAAAAAAAACCTTTGGGTCGAGGCTCCAATCCAGGTGTCGGATGGGTAAAAAAGAAAAAGAATAGTGACGCAATAGTCAGACACACCCTTAGAAAAATATCTTTAAGAAGTCATCAAATAAATCAGGACCGTTGAATGTACATAGTCCTGTCTCTTCTTTCACTTATGTAACCCTTGAAATATTCATTGTCTTTCCTCTTTTTCCCCAAAGAAAAGAAAATCCACCAACAAGTCGGCGCCTCTTCAAACCGATTGAATGGATTCAGATCAAGGAAAGCTGTTTATTGGTGGGATATCATGGGAAACAACTGAAGAGAAACTGAAAGAGTATTTCCAGGGTTATGGTGATGTCTTGCAGACTGTTGTTATGAGAGACAAGATTTCGGGGAAACCTAGAGGTTTTGGTTTTGTTGTCTTTGCAGATCCTAATGTTCTTGATAGAGTTCTTCAAGATGAACATGTCATTGATGGCCGTACTGTGAGACATTTACTTTTTTGCCCTCCTTTCATTATTGTTTTTTTTAAAGATTAATTGCTTGTGGGTTTAAGATTCAGTGATGGCCGTACAGTGAGATTTGTTTGTTAGATGTATAAAAATTTCACGTTTTTAGACCTTTCATTTTTGGGTTTTCACTAATTTGGTTTCTAGTAAGTGTATTTCGTTGATTATACTTTTCTTAGAGTAATTGTTTGTGGGTTTTAGCTTTGGCTTGATGGGCATTTTATAGTTGGTCGTATCCTAAGATTTTCTTCTTAGATTTATAGATATTTACTTTTTTTTTTTTGTGGGGTTCTCACTAATTTTTTAGATTAATTGCTTGTGGATTCTAGCTCAGGCTTCACAGGGTTCTTTTGTCGTTGATGGCGGTGAGATTTGTTTCTCAGATTTATAGAAACTTAAGTTTTTGGACCTTCATTTTTCTGCTTCGTTTGTGGGGTTTTTACTAATTTGGTTTATGTGTAAGTGATTACTTGTTTGTGGATTCTAGTATAGTCTTGAGAGGCTTTTTCTTGACGGCCATATGGTAAGATTCTTTTGTACCTATTTTTGTTTCCGCTTCGTATGCGGTTAATTTCTCTTAATTTTGCTTGTGGGTGTTCTGTATTTCCTTGATTTTTGGTTTTTTAGCTGATGTGCTTTGGGGTTTTAGTTTAGGCTTGATTGGGTTCTTCAAGATAGACATTTTATTAATACAGTGAGGTTTATCTTAGAACTATTTTTTTGTGCTTTATTATTACTTTCTCTCTAAGGTGTTGTGTCTGTTGGTTTTAGTTTAGGCTTGGATCGAGGATAGATGATGTCATAGATGAGTGTATGGTGGGACTTCTTGCTGCATTTGTGGTTTTCTTCTGTACTTTAGCTTCTCGCGGAATTGTGTGTTTCCTTGTGTGGATTTTTGTTTAGGTGTGGGTATAACCTATATTTTCTGTCTTGTCTTCATGCTAGTTGCTTACATTTGTTGCTGTCTGGACTGTTCACTAGTTTGATATTACAAGTTTAGCATGTTAATGCTTTGTTTGTGTGCTGATATGATATGAGTGTGTGCCTGACTACTTCCACTGCAGATGTGTTCTTTATTTTATTTGATGGAATATCAGCTCCTCGAGTGTACCTATGGCGATAGACGTACTTCCTATCCAAAAGAAGCAAAAAAATTGAACCAAATAGAAGCTTGCCAAAAATAAACTGATGAACTTTGTTATTTCTTAGTTTTGGTGATCACTATTTTGGGTTGTCTCTGCACCAATGCTCAAGTGAAAGGCTGTCTTCTTCTTCTTCTTCTTCTTCTTACAGAAGATGTTGGATTCAGAATATTATTTGAAAAAACTTTAAAGTTCTCTTTGGAGAAGAGTGTGCACGCGATAGAAAATTGTTTTAGTTAATTGTAGTTCTTTTTGAGGTTTTGTGACTGGAATAATATTGTTGGTCCAATGAAGTGCCTCCAAGAACTTCACCACTCAAAAAGATATTTTAAAAAACCTTTTCAAAAACTCAAGCCAATAACTTTATTCTAAATAACTTCTTCAAAATTTCTGAGGAAAAAATCATGTACCAACACCTCTTAATTTTTTTTTTTATTACATATCGGCTGTTTCAGATCTGTTGTTGCATTCATTTCACCCCTACCAGAATCTCACGAGGTTCTGTAGAGCTTTCCTATGTCATACAAATATGATTCATATTTTATGCTTTCTTAAGTGATAACTTGATTGCTGTAAAATATTTCTTGGTGATCTGCTCGGAGGTGTTCTTTTTTCATGTATACTTCTGTTTTGGTTTAGCTGACATATCAGTTGTACAGGTTGATGCTAAGAGGGCCTTGTCAAGAGAGGAGCAGCAAGGCTCAAAGCCTGGAAATACAAATAGTGCCAGAAATTTTGGAGGTGGTGGAAATACCAGGACCAAGAAAATTTTTGTTGGGGGATTGCCTCCCACTTTGACCGAGGAAGGATTTAGACAGTATTTTGAAAGTTTTGGTAATGTCACTGATGTAGTAATCATGTATGACCAGCAGACCAACCGACCTCGTGGGTTTGGCTTCATCTCATTTGATCTTGAAGATGCTGTAGATAGAGTTTTACAGAAGACCTTTCATGATCTGAATGGTAAACAGGTAGAAGTTAAGAAAGCTCTTCCGAAAGATGCTAATCCTGGTGCTGGTGGCCGTTCCATGAGCAGCGGAGGTGGTGGTGGTATGGGTGGTGGAAGTTACCAGGGGTATGGTGCATCAGGTAACAATCCCAGCTCTTATGACAGCAGAATGGATTCCAACAGGTACATGCAATCGCAAAATGCTGGAGGTATGGGCTATGGTGGTGGGTATGGTAATCCAGGTTATGGCTATGGCCCATCCAACAACGGTATGGGCTATGGTGGTTATGGAAGTTATGGCGGAGCAAATCCGGGCTATGGCGGTGCCAATCCTGGCTATAGTGCTGCTGCAGTTGCTGCCTATGGAAATCCAAATGCGGCCAGTGCTGGCTATGGAGGTGGTCCAGCGGGTGGACCAAGAAGCACATGGGGCTCTCAGGGTCCTTCTGCATATGGTAATATGGGCTATGGTAATGCTCCTTGGGGTGCTGCAAATGCTGCTGCTGGTGGCGGCGGTCCTGCTAGTGGAGGATCTGGTCAATCTCCAACTGGAACGACAGGATATGGGAATCAAGGTTATGGTTATGGTGGTTATGCTGGAAATGAGGGCGCTTATGGAAATCAATCTGGTTATGGCGCTGTTGGACGTGCCAGTGGAGCTCCTAGTGGTAATTCACCTGTTGGAGGTGGTGCTGCAGGAGACATGCAATCTGGTGCTGGTGGTTACATGAACAGTGGCTATGGTGATGCAAGTGGAAACTCTAGCTATGGGAATTCAGCATGGAGATCTGATAACTCGCAAGGTTCTGGTAATTATGGTGCTCCACCAAATGGAGCTCATGGTGGCCAAGTTGGATATGGTGGTGGGTATGGAGTTGCCCCCAGTCGGCAAGCTCAACAGCAGTGAATGAGATGATTCGTGTTGTCTCGGACTTCACCTCTTTTACTGGAGAGTTTTGCATCACTTTTGCGTTTCACATGCAGAGTGCTGCTCTTGCGAGATGTCACCTGCTAAATGAGACTGGTTGGATTGCTTGAATCCCTAGTAGTTTGCAGTACTTATTTTCTAGTTCATAATAACTAGTATTGTCACTAGTATTACCTATTTCGTGTTATTGTTGTTAAGTGCAGTCTTAATCTCGCTTGCTTATGGTTATTTTATTAGTTAATGTGGTTCATTTGCTTTCATAGTCCACAGATATATTGGGCTTGTGATAAACTAGCGTGAATTTACTTTTTGGTTGAGCCATCTGTTGTGGAGTTAGAATTTGAAGTGGATTTTAACCTTTGCCTTCTGAAGCAGCAGGATGGTTTGGTGCTATTTTACATATCACTTAAACAGAAAAAGTTAATAAGAAGAATAGAACACTTTCTATTTTTCTTTGCGTGATGTAGTCGGACCATGAGATTTGGTGGTGCTACTTACTCATAGGAGAGCAGTTGTAGCGGACTTGGTAGATCAGTACGTAATCGCTAGCGATAATATTAGCGGTAGTTGCATTTTGAGAATGGCATAATGATTTCCCCCTGTATTTGACCTTGTGTTGTACAGGAGGAGAGGCCTGAATACTGAATGTGATGAACAGTCCACTCGGAGATAAATACGACCTTGGGTGCTGGAGATGTTTAGTAAAGAAAGGTACCTTACTGTGGATTTGGCTTTGTTTGATGGGGTATTGTCCTGAAAGTTTTCGTGGTGAAGCAGACCAAGGCCAAGCAGGCGCTGCTGAGTTGAATTCTGTGCAGGGTCGTGACTAACAGCCACCCACTTTGTTATATATTGTATCCAACTGCTGTTGAGTGTCGTATTGGTTCTTTTGGAACTGGAGAGTTAGACTTATAGTGTCTCAAATAATTTGATTAGGTACTTTGACAATTTAACTAGCAGAATTCTTCTTTAGGTTTGGAACAGTTTTTGTCAATGCAATGGATTCTTTTCTCAGGATGGTTGTCAGAAATTAAAACGGTTTGGTAGATCACTGGTGTAAGATGATTTGGCTTACCAGTTTCTGCCATGTTTATCCTGTTTATGCGTCATCTTCCATCAGTAGGATAACTTAGTAGTGTATGTTTCTTGTAGAATTAGATTTCAGCTGTCGTTGGAGTTTGTAGTTAGTTAGTTGAGCCTTTTATTCTGGCAAGTCATCATTAGTGTAAGATGCTTACAATGCTTATCAAGTTGATGCATTATTTTACATCAGTAGGGTAACTTATTAGTGTACTGCCTGTCATCAAATAAGAAATCAGTTGTGGTTGAAGTTTGTGGGTGGTTAGTTGAGCTTTTTTATATTGTAGATTGCCTTGTGTTATAAGAGTATATTCCTTCAAATTGTGTGGTAATCTGTCTCTCGGATTGGCCTCTGAAGGAGCTAATTTATTTTCTTAGGTTGAGGTAAGGTCATGCTTCCATCAATGGTCTTTCATTATATGGGTGAAAGTTGAGACTGTCTGGGGATATTCCTGTACTGTTAAGAAACCACCTTCTACATTTGTTACCTTTCCCTCAACTCCTAAATGGCACTTGTCTAGTGGCTACTTTACCACTTTTTTCACTTCAAAACTGGACTTTCGCTTGATGCAGGGCTCTAATTTATAACCGAAGAGTGTTCTCTTGAATACATTTGAAGTGCAAAGGTTTTGGGGTGATGATTTGTTAAGTAGCAGTATGATTTTGTTGCTTGGGTACTTACCATTTCACTAATTGCATGTTTGGAAAGCAGGAAAGAGAAGTGAAGTTGGAAAACGTTTGCTTCCCTTGTTTGTTGTTGCTTGGAAGAAGTGCAAATTAACCAAGAAGAAAGAAAGTTAAATGGCAAAATTGCTCATTTGGAAATCCAAAATGAGGAAAATTTTCCTTGGATTATCCATTCCTTTCTGCAATTTCCTCTCAATTCAAGCATATGTTTTTGTTCTTGGTCCCTTATCAGCATTTCATATTTTTTATTGTTGCTTAGGATAGTAAAGGAATTTTGCTTCTATAATTGAGTGGTTATCTAATTGCTGGCCCCTACCCTTGTCTCGTGGACACAATCTTTGAGCAAAAGTCAGATCTTGACATGTACTTCACATATGGACGAAGAGAACCAGCTTTCAAAATTGTAGAGAAGTTTTGGACCAGCTTTCAAAATTGTACAGAAGTGTTCTCATCAATTTTCATTTTGACTTAGAATTCTGGAAAGAGAAGATATTAGGGATAGGAGAATGATGTGGTATTTGGTTGTCTGCTCTCGTAATGAGGCTCCTTTTTAGAAGTTACTACCGAGTACTAGTTTAGTACCGGTGTGTCGAAATCCTTTTGGCACACCTCATCTTCTTGTTGTGTCAGACACGGTTGAGGACGCAATTGGTGTGTGAACTGCGAAGGTCCCGTAAAATTGAGCTGTGTCAGAAAAGATCTGCCTACAAGCTGTTTGGTTGGGGGGTGTGGGTGTTGTAACTTTCTTTATTTGTTTGTTTGGAATTACAACCATCAAACTGCTAGAATATGATGGGTCTGACTATATGCTAATTAAATGGAGACATGGTTAATCTCAATTTAGGAAGTTAGTTTAAGTCTTGTATAAGGAGACTGACAATAAGTTCCCTCAACAAATGCGAGAACCTCTTGTAGCCATGTTCTGCATGCATTTGTTTGAAAGGAAAAGAAAAGTTTAAATCAGAAAGAGGTTTTCCTTTTAAGTTTTCATATAAGCTTTTCGAGAGAAATATTCTGCTGGAAAGTTCTCAAACGTTTTCTCACTACAGCCCCTATTGATCAAATTCACAAAGATGCAATCAAAAAATAAATAAAAAAGGTCTCGCTTCAGAGTAAATATTGAATACCTCAAAATTTAGTCAACTGAAAACTTTCCTTTTGCCATTGTGATAATAAGGGCTTAATGTGTAGTATAGGGAACGCATACAGTAAATTTCAAGAGCAATTCATAAATGCTTGAGAGTTGGCTCAGATTACGGGTTTAGGGCAACGCCCAGACATGTTACATTTTCTTGCGTGGATTGCCCTCAAAGGCGCTGGTCTTTAATATTTGGCCCTCAAATTATTGGTTTTTAATGGTCCTTCGCTTAAAAAGTGACCGAAAATACCCCAAAGTTTTGAATTCGAACCCACTCTAAGTTAAAAAAAAAAAAGAAAAAAGAAGAAGAAGAATTTTGCAAGACAAGGCTTTTTGCGAATCCTCTGCCTTAAGGCTTAACATTTACCTAAAATCAAAAAATTGCGTGGATTGTCCTTCATACAGGTCTTTAATTTTTGTCCCTCAACTCGCTGGTCTTTAACTTTTGCCCCTACTTCTTATTAATGAAAATTTGTGGGCTAAAGGCATAGTTTCGATCCTCAGCAAAGTCGAAAACAATAATAATTTCACAAGACATAATTCAGACGAAGTTACATAGAAACCATGTCTTATCTGGTAAAGGTTCATGGAAATGAAGTACTGCCTTAATTTCGCAACTATGCCTATGGGCATAGGTTCTATACAGTTACATAGAAACCTTTGCCACGTCCGACATAATTTCTATGTAACTACATAGCGATTAGGCATTGTTTTTATGAACTTATGCCTTGCGATTGTTTTTTTCACTGAGCGAGAGTTCGAACCCAGAACCTCGGGTTATTTACGGCCACCTTTTTAAGCGAAAGGGAAATTAAAGACCAACAATTTGAGGGGAAAAATTAAAGACCGCCTTTGAAGGGCAATCACGCAAATTGCCCGCCCAAAATTAGGCCTATTTGGACAAAAGTTAGGCCTCAATAGGTTTGCCTTAAGGCCTAAGTTTGGGCAAAAGGCAAAAATCTCTCCCTTAAGGTCTAGCTTTTGGTCAAATAAGCCTAATTTTGCTACGGAACCCTGTCTTGCGATTTTTTTTTTGACTGAGCCGAGGTTCGAATCCATAATCTCGGGGTATTAGGCGAAGGATAAAAATTAAAGACCAGCAATTTGAGGGACAAAAATTAAAGACCACCTCCGAATAAGGTCAATCGTGCAAATTGCCTGGCATTTTATGCATGGGGCAATTTGCAGGATTGCCCTTCGCTGGGGGTGGTCTTTAATTTTTGCCCCTCAAAATGGTGGTTTTTAACTTTTGCAGAATTTCAGTGAAATGCCCATGCGCTGAAATTATGCTTTAAGACAGAATTTGGGACTTACAGGCAGAATCTGTACATGGACATAATTTGCAAATTTCTGCCTTAAGGCAGAATTTTGCAACTTCTGCCTTGTGATTTTTTTTTTTAATACTGACCTGGGGTTCGAACCCACAACCTTGAGGTATTAGGCGAAGAGCAAAACTTAAAGACCACCAATTTGAAGGACAAAAATTAAAGATCACCCCAAATGAAGGGCAATCCGCGCAAAAAAAAAGTTATGCATGCTCGCAGAGCCATAGTTTACACATTTGACCCAAAAAGGAAAAATAAATACATAATTTGAAATAAATAGTCATTGCCTCCAGCAAAAGAAACAAAAAGAAATACACAGCTCAAACTCCATTATTTTTGGATAAAATTTCTTTTTTATTTGGCTAAAAACAATGAAGTTCTAGCAAGTGTTTTACATTATTTGGTTCGAAAAAGGAGAAATACAATATAGTTGGAACAAACAACCATTGCATCTAAAAAAGAAATAATAAATAAAATACAAAGCTGGGTAAGACATACATGGTATATTAAGAAGAAACAAGAAAAAAAAAATATCTATATATATATATATATATATTTTTTTTTTTTTTTTGATAAACACGATCTCTTATTATATAGTTAAGGCAATACATGCGCAAGTGGTTACAACAAGGTTGCCACTGCCAGTAGCATTAGTGATTACATTATAATTACTATACTTTGCTAAAGTACTACACTTAGAATTAGATAACATCCTAGTAGATATGAAGCCGAGTCTATCAGCTTCTACTGCCTCTTCAACTGCCTGACTGGGGGGCTAAGCAAAAGGAGTAAGCGGCAACAGAGGTTCATCATTTATGCTTCGATGCTGTGATACTTGTGCATCCAAAATATGGGCTATATATAGCAATCATTCAATCGATGGTTGAAAAATCACCTAAACGGTTATTTTTCGGTTTTTTCTTACTCCACACATCTTGCCTATGTTCTAGACTAGAGTGATGAATAAATAGGGACACCTGTTAAGGTAGCTCCACTGTCAACAATGAAAATATTGCCTGATACATATTCTGAAGAATCATGGATTAAATACCTGACGACTGATGTTATAGCCGGATCTGTTGTTCCAAGATCCCTCAGAGGAATGGTTCTCAAAATAACATTATTTGCCCCTACCTTTTGCATAAGTCTCTCTGTTATCTCAGATTTGAAAATTCCTGGTGCTATTGAGTTCACTCTGATCTTGTATACTCCCAATTCAAGTGCCATCATCTATAATTATTTGAATAACATCGAAGAGATTAGAGTTAATGGTCAAAAATGCATGAATTATCACTTTTTTCGCGTGTCTCGCACTCAAACTATTAGTTGTTTTCTTTTTCTACCTGAACTATCACCATCTATGTACTAAGAGACACCTACTCGAGTGGACGGTGATAGCTTAGGTAGGAAAAGAGATCAACTGATAGTTGACCTACTCAGTTTCGAGGTGTGTTTTAATACATAAATTCTGATAGTTCACGTACTGATAGTTGGGCTATAAAACTCGCGAAAAAGTGATAGTTCTGGCGTGTTTTTTGACCATTATATTATTTGAAGTAATTAAGTGGACAATTCGATAATACAGCAATGATAGATTAGGACACTAGCTAATATGTACGTACCCTAGTGAGCATGTCAAGAGCCATCTTTGAAGAAGAGTAGGCAATACCCCCGGGTACTAGTATCCGGTTCAGACCAAGAGCTGAAGAGATATTAATAACAGATCCTCCGCCTTGTTTAGCATCGCGCATGCGTCTACAAACATATTTGGACACAAACCATGCCCCTCTGATATTTGTCTTAAAGGTTTTCTCCCACTCCTCCTCTGTCAATTCTAGTGCAGAGCTCACACTACCTACACACATATATATATGATAGTAATAAACAATCAATATAATTCTTAATTCAGTTCAAACTTCAGGTGCACTATTTCAAACTTCAGTTGCAATAGCTTTAACTATGCTGCAACTATTGAACATTAGTTTGAAATTCAGAGTCATTGCACCTGAACTTTGAACTGCCGACAAAATATAAAAGAGCCCTCAAGAAAGGACACATTGATACAGTATGACTGTTGAAAATTGCTTTCAGTTACTGTAGTAGCTTTTTGGCATAATAACTTGCTTAGTTTCAGGATGAATTTGCATTTTAAATTTCTATTAGATTGTTTAAGTTTGTCGGAAAAATTAGTTTTTTTTCAGGAATTTTAGTTTTGTAGATTTTTTTGCAGATTATGTCTTCAAGTTGACTATTTAAAGCCTTCTTATTCTTAATAAAATTAGTGAGACAATTTCGATCAATACTTTCAACCCTTTTGGTGCAACATCTTTTAAAAAAACAACAAATACTTATTAGAGATTCAAACCTTGAACTTCAATTTGCTTTGATATCATATAGAATGTGTGATCATCTTATCTAAATGCTTTAAACTTAGAGTTTATACTTAATTTATCTTTAACTGTGGATGAAGATTACCTCTACGGCCAGCATTGTTAACCAAGGCATGGATACATCCGAAGGCGTCCCAAGCTGTTTGTACAGCGGCCTCAATTGTAGCACCATCAGCAGTGATGTCAAGCTCGAGGGCGAATGCATGTTGCTGCTGGCCCTCTGAATTAATCGCATCGCAGAGAGATTTCAGCATGTCAACACGACGAGCTGCAACAATGATCCTGCAACCGGCTTTCGCTAAGTTGAGACTCAACTCTCGCCCAATTCCTGATGATGCGCCTGTTACCATAACTACTTTTCCTCTCAGGTCTTTCCACGGCTCCATTTCACTTGCTAGTAATAATTGTTGGTGAAATTACAATTACAATTGAAAAATAAAATAAAGAAATAAAAATATTTTTGGCTGAGGCGCGGATATCTCGCTCTCTTTAAAGAGATTCAATCCCACTGCAGCAAGTCTCTTCACCGGTCCAGCAGTAATCTTTCTGACTTGTCCCCTCTAGGATACAACAACCCTATCACGTTGTATAACTCAAGAAACTCTGGACAAGAAGTTGAGTCCAAAGCTCCACAAAGAAGAACACCTTTTTTCAACTAATTCAACTCTCTTTTATTTTCCTCACTCTTTTACTCCGAAGTATTTTTTCTCTACTCATAAGGTAAGGATGACAAACTATTTATAGTTAGAAAAATTTCATCCTTGAATTAATTGGATGAAAAGAGTGAATTAAAGAGATAATAAAGTGGTGTGAATACGAAGAATAATGGGTAGAAGATTACAAATGTTACAAAAGAATATTGGTCACATTATGGTCAATAAGAACGTCAGAAATTAAGAGACCGTTTTTGTCTTATTATGCCTCCAACGGAAAATGAGTTACTGCCCCTTAACAGCTAATAAGAACTGCACCATTATGGATACTTTAATATGAGGCAAAGAACGGACACAACTATTGCCACTATGAATTGGATAATGAATCAAGTGAAAGACACTTTAATACAATTTATTTTAATATTAAAATGCTTAATTTTGACCACCAATAATGTGATAATGCAGAAAATTATATAGAAAATACGTAAAACTTCCTCCGTCTCATAACAAGTGTCATCTTAGCCAAAAACACGCATATTAAGAAATCAATGATGAAGTGTAATGTTTACCAAATTATCCTTATGTAAAAAAATAAATTATTTTTTTCTCTTGATGATTAGAGCATGCATAAGTAATTCATCTTTTGATATTTGAAATCCAAACATCATCATTTAGAGTACTACTAATTCTTTTGTCTCTTGAAACCCAAAATTTAACATTGTGAATCTAACTTTTAGCCTTGAATAAAGAAACTTGCCATTTTTTGTCCAAGGACAAAGATGGAAAAAATTAGTCGATTGGTTGTTACATCCTATATTTTCATACATTGGGACGTTTTAAACTAAAAGTGACAAGTTAAAGACAAGACTATCTTAAGATACGAAGTAGAAATTTTAACTTCCGGTTTCGTTTCGAATCACAATTTGTCTACAATTTTCGTTTGGCATGGAAGTGTTAATGGAAAATTGGGATTAAACTAATCACACTTGGATTAATAAGTGGGATTGGGAAGACAAAACAAAAAAAAAAACAGCCCACTTTTAGGCCATGCTTGGCCGTGCATTTCAATGCCTTGGTCAAGGAATCTTGACCCAAAATTAGTGTGATCCACATGTCCAAGGCATGGAGGGGACAAAGAGACAAAAAAAATCTGTCCACTCCACACTTTCACAACTCATTACAACATTCCAAAGTGTAGAACACTTAGAGAGAGAAAGAGAGACTCACGGCTAGAGCTAGCCGAAAATGGTGAAGAAAAATTGATCCAAAAATTTCAGTTTCTCAAGCAATTTAACTCCATTGAAGGTATATTAACGTGTAGCATCCATTGATATAGCAAGAACAAGTGTTAAAAAAAAAATCCAAGAAGTGAAAGTGAAGGCTAGCCGATTGAAGTGTAGTTACAAGGTAAGAGTTGATAATTTTTTTTCATGTGTTGTATGACGATTTGAATGTATAGTTCATGCATGTTGTTGTTGGATTGTTGTTGTAGTTGAAGTAAAGAGTTAGCCGTGAGTGAGGTGAAGTCATGATTGATTTCATTTTGCATGTATTGTTGATGAATTGAATATGTATCAACATAGGCAAATGAACAAAGATTTGTAGAAGTTTGGTTGTGATGTTGTATGTTGGATATGGGACTGTTTTTTTTTTTCTTGAAATGAAAATGAGCCGTGAGTTGAAGGTTCTAATGAAGTCATGCTTTATCTTCTTGAACATGTATTGGAAATGGATTGAATGTATTGTAGTTGGATAAACGGATGAAAATCACGAAATTGTGGGAAGGGTGTTGTAGCCGTGTAAAAAGGGACTGTTTTAGGGGAGATTTAGGGACTGTTTTGTGTCACATTTGGATTGTTGTTGTTATGGACATTGTGGTGCATTGTATGCATGTTGAATATGTGAATTGAGGTGTTAAAGAAATGAATTATGATGAAGTGTATAGGCAGTCCAAAACTGTGGACAGTTTTGATGTTAGAAGTGAATTTGTGTGTGTTGAATGTTGATTCTTGTTGCAAACGTTTAGTGAAAGTAAAGTGCATTGATTCAAGCTGAAACTGAAATGATGGTGGGCTGTTATAAGAATGGAAATGATGCTAAAACAGTTCCAAAAATCATGAAAGTAATGTCATTAAACGTGTTGTTGTTGTTGCAAGTTAAAACTGGAAAATTGCTAAGTGAGAATGGAAATGCTATGTGTGTTGTTTAGCCATGTGTATGAAACAGTTTTGAATGGTGTATGGACTGCCCAAGTTCCCTAAGTCATGTTTAAACAAGTCTTGATTAATATATGAAAGAACGATTAGCAATGTTAGCTTGTAACGCTAGTTGGTTTGAATGCGAACGAAACGTCGTTTAATTGTTAGAAAGGAATTGTGAGTGTCACAATACGTATTGAATGCCCTTGTAGACTAATTGTAGTTCTTCACATCTTGATATAGGATAAGTGTTTTTGGGCAGCAAGTACAAGTTAGAATACAACTAAACGCAAAAGGTATGTAAAGCCTATTCCTTCTTCTTTTGGCATGTCCTAGACGTAAGTGTGAAACGATATGAACCTTGGGGTAGATTCTATTCTCTAGTTTCATGTATGACTTATGATTCTATATTTCATTAAGGTTATTGTCATGTGCCTACAATATGATTGACTAATGAATAATGCATGAAAGTTCCTATACTTAAAGAATTACACAACTAGAGACATACTTGACTTTCAAAAGCTATACCATGTTGAAGCGATATACGTACATGAAATCTGAAACGTTTCTTGTAATAGTTTGTATGAGACTTAAGATGAACTGAATATGAATATTATTTTTACACTTTAGAGCTGGTTAGTTTCTTATCCACTGAGTCTCAAAAAGATGAATTGCATATATGTGGTTGCTATTTATTCTGCTCGTGCTTACCGCTATATCCTTCACTGAGTCCCGGGCCAGGACACGTTCTCGTGCGCATATTTACTATATTAATCACCGAGTCCCTCACTAGAGGGCCGGGACACGTTATATATCTATGTATATGATGATATGATGACATGATGATATGGAGATGGTGGCCAGGAGGGCATATTCCCTATTACCGAGTCCCTTATTAAAGGGCCGGGACACGTCTATGTTTATGTTTATGATGCTATGATTTTAATTACCGAGTCCCTCATTAAAGGGCCGGGACACGTTATATATGTTATATACAGAATGATTTTGCAACTTTGATTACAAAACTCTATAACGATATTGATATGAGAATGATACAGATAAAATATGTCCAAAGGCAAGTTTTATGAATCTCTGATTGCTGCATTGGGTCCTACATACTTTGTCTCCTTATGAGTCTATTACTACATTTCATGCTTTACATGCTCAGTACATATTCCGTACTGACCCCCTTTCTTCGGGGGGCTGCGTTCATGCCCGCAGGTACAGACGCTCGTTTCGGAGATCCGCCAGCTTAGGACACTATTTCAGCTCTTTTGGACTGCTCCTTTGTTCCGGAGCTAGCTTGTGGTATAACTCCCTTATGTTGTATTCGTAGGTGTTTATTTGGGTATGGCGGGGCCCTGTCCCGCCACATAATACGGTCATTACTCTTAGAGGTCTGTGGACATCGGTGTGGGTCTGTTTGTAGTTGTTGATGCGTTTTATGTCTATGACTTATGTTTGGGGCGTACCCATTCGTAATGGCAGCCTTGTCGGCTCGCACATGTATATGTTGTTCTGTTGGCCCTGTGTGGCCTTTGTTGGAATTTACTGTGTACAGGGTTATTTTGGATAAGTCCGAAAAACAAAGGAAACTCTGCCGAAATTTTCTTTGAAAATCTTATAAATTTGAAACACCGCCTTGTCGGCTTCTGTTATATACCTGGATGTGTTTGATATAATCTAAGGCAGCGTTTGATATTTGTGTCAGTATAAGTCATCTGTTTGCCGCCCGGATTTGTGATTGTGTTCGGGTGCCCAATTCGGGCACTTGTCACGGCCCACGGGGTTGGGTCGTGACAGAAGTGGTATCAGAGCGGTCCTTCCTCGGAGTGTCTACAGACTGTGTCTAGTAGAGTCTTGTTTATCGGTGTGTTGTGCACCACATCTATAAACAGGAAGCTACAGGACATTTAGGGCGTTTCCTTTCTTGAAATCTTAGATCGTGCGATAGAGCTGTGCTATTAGGATGACTCTGTTCTGATCAGTTGTTGTGTTTTTCTTTCAGTGATGCCTCCGAAAAAGGCAACGGCTGCCCAGAAGAAAAAGGGCGTGGTAGGAGAGACCAGTCGGGCTCAGAAGGGTACTCGGACCCTTGCTCAGATGATGCGTGATATTGCGTCCCGGCCAGCAGACTCTGCTATGTCTTCATCATCAGAGGAGTCTGGAGCAGCATCACCATTAGCTCCAGAGGCTCCAGCTCCCGCGCCTCCAGCTCCTCAGCCAGGGGCGGAGGATAGGACATTGAGGGAGGCCGTACAGTTGTTGACTACTTTGGTAGCGGGACAGGTTCGCAGACGCGGGCAGAGAGATGATGATGATGATGACAGGCGTGATAGCCTAAGGGTTCGTGACTTTTTGACATGCCGTCCCCCAGAGTTTTACGGATCTAAGCCCGAGGAGGACCCCCACGACTTCATTCGGGGAGTGCGGCGCTCATTGGATTTGGTCAGGGCTTCAGAGACCGAGTCCGTTGAGTTAGCCTCACACAGATTACGAGATGTTGCTGCCAATTGGTATGAGTCTTGGGAGCTGTCCAGAGGTGAGGGGGCTTCCCCAGCTACTTGGGATGAGTTTGTGACTGCTTTTCTCCGCCACTTTCTGCCCCCGGAGTTACGGCGGGCACGGGTTGATAAATTTTTACAGTTGCGGCAGAACGGCCGGAGTGTTCGCGAGTATAACCTGGAGTTTGATTCTTTGGCTCGATATGCCCCTGCTATAGTAGCGGATATGGCTGACCGTATGCACCGGTATGTGATAGGATTGGACCGCTACTTGATTGACGGTTGCATGGCGATGGCGTCACAGACAGATATGGATATCGCCCGGTTACAGGCCCATGCCCAGGGTATGGAGGACCGATACAGGGCCGATTATGCTGGTAGAGATCAATCGGGCAGAGATCGTGATAGGAGACCGCCCAAGCGGGCCAGGTCAGCTGGGTATTCTGGTGAGTTTCGGGGCGGGCAGCCCCAACAACAGCATAATAGCTACCCTTCTCAGCCGGCACGGAGTGAACCTCCACGATTCACTGGTAGGAGGTTTGATAGCACAGGGTATTCAGAAGCTGGTCAAAGCTCCATGACTTCAGGTTTCCAGATGCACAAGGATTCAGGCCAGACGAGGCCATCTATACCACAGTGCCCTCAATGTGGCAGGCGCCATCTGGGGGAATGCCGCCGCATTACTGGTGCTTGTTTCTCTTGCGGCCGTCAAGGCCATACCATGAGGGAGTGTCGATTTGGGGGTGGTGCAGATGGTGCAGCTCAGCCTACGGGGTCAGTTGCTGGTTCTTCTTCTTCAGTTGCCATGCGTCCTATGGGACAAGGTATTCCGACACCAGCAGGCCGTGGCAGAGGCCGTGGAGGGGCTTCTAGTTCTGGCGGTCCTTCAAACCGCTTATATGCTTTAGCTAGCAGACAGGATCAGGAAGCGTCGCCGAATGTTGTTACAGGTATATTATCGATTTCCTCCCAAGATGTATATGCATTGATAGATCCAAGCTCCACACTGTCATATATTTTTCCCTTTGTTGTTAAAAAAAAAAAATAGGGATAAATTATGTCGAGTTTATAGTAAAAAGGAGTAGTAGTATGATTAAGATGAGAATACAGAGGAAAATGAATTGTGACGGATGCAAATGTATTGGTAAGACAGGCTGTGAGGTTGTGAAGGATAAGATTGACTAGGAAGGGTGAAAGGTTAAGTATGCTTAGGCAACACTAATGTAACATTCGAGGACGAATGTTCTAAAGGGGGGAAGAATGTTACATCCTATATTTTCATACATTGGGACGTTTTAAACTAAAAGTGACAAGTTAAAGACAAGACTATCTTAAGATACGAAGTAGAAATTTTAACTTCCGGTTTCGTTTCGAATCACAATTTGTCTACAATTTTCGTTTGGCATGGAAGTGTTAATGGAAAATTGGGATTAAACTAATCACACTTGGATTAATAAGTGGGATTGGGAAGACAAAACAAAAAAAAAAACAGCCCACTTTTAGGCCATGCTTGGCCGTGCATTTCAATGCCTTGGTCAAGGAATCTTGACCCAAAATTAGTGTGATCCACATGTCCAAGGCATGGAGGGGACAAAGAGACAAAAAAAATCTGTCCACTCCACACTTTCACAACTCATTACAACATTCCAAAGTGTAGAACACTTAGAGAGAGAAAGAGAGACTCACGGCTAGAGCTAGCCGAAAATGGTGAAGAAAAATTGATCCAAAAATTTCAGTTTCTCAAGCAATTTAACTCCATTGAAGGTATATTAACGTGTAGCATCCATTGATATAGCAAGAACAAGTGTTAAAAAAAAAATCCAAGAAGTGAAAGTGAAGGCTAGCCGATTGAAGTGTAGTTACAAGGTAAGAGTTGATAATTTTTTTTCATGTGTTGTATGACGATTTGAATGTATAGTTCATGCATGTTGTTGTTGGATTGTTGTTGTAGTTGAAGTAAAGAGTTAGCCGTGAGTGAGGTGAAGTCATGATTGATTTCATTTTGCATGTATTGTTGATGAATTGAATATGTATCAACATAGGCAAATGAACAAAGATTTGTAGAAGTTTGGTTGTGATGTTGTATGTTGGATATGGGACTGTTTTTTTTTTTCTTGAAATGAAAATGAGCCGTGAGTTGAAGGTTCTAATGAAGTCATGCTTTATCTTCTTGAACATGTATTGGAAATGGATTGAATGTATTGTAGTTGGATAAACGGATGAAAATCACGAAATTGTGGGAAGGGTGTTGTAGCCGTGTAAAAAGGGACTGTTTTAGGGGAGATTTAGGGACTGTTTTGTGTCACATTTGGATTGTTGTTGTTATGGACATTGTGGTGCATTGTATGCATGTTGAATATGTGAATTGAGGTGTTAAAGAAATGAATTATGATGAAGTGTATAGGCAGTCCAAAACTGTGGACAGTTTTGATGTTAGAAGTGAATTTGTGTGTGTTGAATGTTGATTCTTGTTGCAAACGTTTAGTGAAAGTAAAGTGCATTGATTCAAGCTGAAACTGAAATGATGGTGGGCTGTTATAAGAATGGAAATGATGCTAAAACAGTTCCAAAAATCATGAAAGTAATGTCATTAAACGTGTTGTTGTTGTTGCAAGTTAAAACTGGAAAATTGCTAAGTGAGAATGGAAATGCTATGTGTGTTGTTTAGCCATGTGTATGAAACAGTTTTGAATGGTGTATGGACTGCCCAAGTTCCCTAAGTCATGTTTAAACAAGTCTTGATTAATATATGAAAGAACGATTAGCAATGTTAGCTTGTAACGCTAGTTGGTTTGAATGCGAACGAAACGTCGTTTAATTGTTAGAAAGGAATTGTGAGTGTCACAATACGTATTGAATGCCCTTGTAGACTAATTGTAGTTCTTCACATCTTGATATAGGATAAGTGTTTTTGGGCAGCAAGTACAAGTTAGAATACAACTAAACGCAAAAGGTATGTAAAGCCTATTCCTTCTTCTTTTGGCATGTCCTAGACGTAAGTGTGAAACGATATGAACCTTGGGGTAGATTCTATTCTCTAGTTTCATGTATGACTTATGATTCTATATTTCATTAAGGTTATTGTCATGTGCCTACAATATGATTGACTAATGAATAATGCATGAAAGTTCCTATACTTAAAGAATTACACAACTAGAGACATACTTGACTTTCAAAAGCTATACCATGTTGAAGCGATATACGTACATGAAATCTGAAACGTTTCTTGTAATAGTTTGTATGAGACTTAAGATGAACTGAATATGAATATTATTTTTACACTTTAGAGCTGGTTAGTTGCTTATCCACTGAGTCTCAAAAAGATGAATTGCATATATGTGGTTGCTATTTATTCTGCTCGTGCTTACCGCTATATCCTTCACTGAGTCCCGGGCCAGGACACGTTCTCGTGCGCATATTTACTATATTAATCACCGAGTCCCTCACTAGAGGGCCGGGACACGTTATATATCTATGTATATGA
Organism: Lycium barbarum; assembly: GCF_019175385.1. NCBI lineage: Eukaryota > Viridiplantae > Streptophyta > Magnoliopsida > Solanales > Solanaceae > Lycium > Lycium barbarum. Next base: position 9,794,684 of record NC_083345.1, on the reverse strand, counting down.
TGATATGATGACATGATGATATGGAGATGGTGGCCAGGAGGGCATATTCCCTATTACCGAGTCCCTTATTAAAGGGCCGGGACACGTCTATGTTTATGTTTATGATGCTATGATTTTAATTACCGAGTCCCTCATTAAAGGGCCGGGACACGTTATATATGTTATATACAGAATGATTTTGCAACTTTGATTACAAAACTCTATAACGATATTGATATGAGAATGATACAGATAAAATATGTCCAAAGGCAAGTTTTATGAATCTCTGATTGCTGCATTGGGTCCTACATACTTTGTCTCCTTATGAGTCTATTACTACATTTCATGCTTTACATGCTCAGTACATATTCCGTACTGACCCCCTTTCTTCGGGGGGCTGCGTTCATGCCCGCAGGTACAGACGCTCGTTTCGGAGATCCGCCAGCTTAGGACACTATTTCAGCTCTTTTGGACTGCTCCTTTGTTCCGGAGCTAGCTTGTGGTATAACTCCCTTATGTTGTATTCGTAGGTGTTTATTTGGGTATGGCGGGGCCCTGTCCCGCCACATAATACGGTCATTACTCTTAGAGGTCTGTGGACATCGGTGTGGGTCTGTTTGTAGTTGTTGATGCGTTTTATGTCTATGACTTATGTTTGGGGCGTACCCATTCGTAATGGCAGCCTTGTCGGCTCGCACATGTATATGTTGTTCTGTTGGCCCTGTGTGGCCTTTGTTGGAATTTACTGTGTACAGGGTTATTTTGGATAAGTCCGAAAAACAAAGGAAACTCTGCCGAAATTTTCTTTGAAAATCTTATAAATTTGAAACACCGCCTTGTCGGCTTCTGTTATATACCTGGATGTGTTTGATATAATCTAAGGCAGCGTTTGATATTTGTGTCAGTATAAGTCATCTGTTTGCCGCCCGGATTTGTGATTGTGTTCGGGTGCCCAATTCGGGCACTTGTCACGGCCCACGGGGTTGGGTCGTGACAGAAGTGGTATCAGAGCGGTCCTTCCTCGGAGTGTCTACAGACTGTGTCTAGTAGAGTCTTGTTTATCGGTGTGTTGTGCACCACATCTATAAACAGGAAGCTACAGGACATTTAGGGCGTTTCCTTTCTTGAAATCTTAGATCGTGCGATAGAGCTGTGCTATTAGGATGACTCTGTTCTGATCAGTTGTTGTGTTTTTCTTTCAGTGATGCCTCCGAAAAAGGCAACGGCTGCCCAGAAGAAAAAGGGCGTGGTAGGAGAGACCAGTCGGGCTCAGAAGGGTACTCGGACCCTTGCTCAGATGATGCGTGATATTGCGTCCCGGCCAGCAGACTCTGCTATGTCTTCATCATCAGAGGAGTCTGGAGCAGCATCACCATTAGCTCCAGAGGCTCCAGCTCCCGCGCCTCCAGCTCCTCAGCCAGGGGCGGAGGATAGGACATTGAGGGAGGCCGTACAGTTGTTGACTACTTTGGTAGCGGGACAGGTTCGCAGACGCGGGCAGAGAGATGATGATGATGATGACAGGCGTGATAGCCTAAGGGTTCGTGACTTTTTGACATGCCGTCCCCCAGAGTTTTACGGATCTAAGCCCGAGGAGGACCCCCACGACTTCATTCGGGGAGTGCGGCGCTCATTGGATTTGGTCAGGGCTTCAGAGACCGAGTCCGTTGAGTTAGCCTCACACAGATTACGAGATGTTGCTGCCAATTGGTATGAGTCTTGGGAGCTGTCCAGAGGTGAGGGGGCTTCCCCAGCTACTTGGGATGAGTTTGTGACTGCTTTTCTCCGCCACTTTCTGCCCCCGGAGTTACGGCGGGCACGGGTTGATAAATTTTTACAGTTGCGGCAGAACGGCCGGAGTGTTCGCGAGTATAACCTGGAGTTTGATTCTTTGGCTCGATATGCCCCTGCTATAGTAGCGGATATGGCTGACCGTATGCACCGGTATGTGATAGGATTGGACCGCTACTTGATTGACGGTTGCATGGCGATGGCGTCACAGACAGATATGGATATCGCCCGGTTACAGGCCCATGCCCAGGGTATGGAGGACCGATACAGGGCCGATTATGCTGGTAGAGATCAATCGGGCAGAGATCGTGATAGGAGACCGCCCAAGCGGGCCAGGTCAGCTGGGTATTCTGGTGAGTTTCGGGGCGGGCAGCCCCAACAACAGCATAATAGCTACCCTTCTCAGCCGGCACGGAGTGAACCTCCACGATTCACTGGTAGGAGGTTTGATAGCACAGGGTATTCAGAAGCTGGTCAAAGCTCCATGACTTCAGGTTTCCAGATGCACAAGGATTCAGGCCAGACGAGGCCATCTATACCACAGTGCCCTCAATGTGGCAGGCGCCATCTGGGGGAATGCCGCCGCATTACTGGTGCTTGTTTCTCTTGCGGCCGTCAAGGCCATACCATGAGGGAGTGTCGATTTGGGGGTGGTGCAGATGGTGCAGCTCAGCCTACGGGGTCAGTTGCTGGTTCTTCTTCTTCAGTTGCCATGCGTCCTATGGGACAAGGTATTCCGACACCAGCAGGCCGTGGCAGAGGCCGTGGAGGGGCTTCTAGTTCTGGCGGTCCTTCAAACCGCTTATATGCTTTAGCTAGCAGACAGGATCAGGAAGCGTCGCCGAATGTTGTTACAGGTATATTATCGATTTCCTCCCAAGATGTATATGCATTGATAGATCCAAGCTCCACACTGTCATATATTTTTCCCTTTGTTGTTAAAAAAAAAAAATAGGGATAAATTATGTCGAGTTTATAGTAAAAAGGAGTAGTAGTATGATTAAGATGAGAATACAGAGGAAAATGAATTGTGACGGATGCAAATGTATTGGTAAGACAGGCTGTGAGGTTGTGAAGGATAAGATTGACTAGGAAGGGTGAAAGGTTAAGTATGCTTAGGCAACACTAATGTAACATTCGAGGACGAATGTTCTAAAGGGGGGAAGAATGTTACATCCTATATTTTCATACATTGGGACGTTTTAAACTAAAAGTGACAAGTTAAAGACAAGACTATCTTAAGATACGAAGTAGAAATTTTAACTTCCGGTTTCGTTTCGAATCACAATTTGTCTACAATTTTCGTTTGGCATGGAAGTGTTAATGGAAAATTGGGATTAAACTAATCACACTTGGATTAATAAGTGGGATTGGGAAGACAAAACAAAAAAAAAAACAGCCCACTTTTAGGCCATGCTTGGCCGTGCATTTCAATGCCTTGGTCAAGGAATCTTGACCCAAAATTAGTGTGATCCACATGTCCAAGGCATGGAGGGGACAAAGAGACAAAAAAAATCTGTCCACTCCACACTTTCACAACTCATTACAACATTCCAAAGTGTAGAACACTTAGAGAGAGAAAGAGAGACTCACGGCTAGAGCTAGCCGAAAATGGTGAAGAAAAATTGATCCAAAAATTTCAGTTTCTCAAGCAATTTAACTCCATTGAAGGTATATTAACGTGTAGCATCCATTGATATAGCAAGAACAAGTGTTAAAAAAAAAATCCAAGAAGTGAAAGTGAAGGCTAGCCGATTGAAGTGTAGTTACAAGGTAAGAGTTGATAATTTTTTTTCATGTGTTGTATGACGATTTGAATGTATAGTTCATGCATGTTGTTGTTGGATTGTTGTTGTAGTTGAAGTAAAGAGTTAGCCGTGAGTGAGGTGAAGTCATGATTGATTTCATTTTGCATGTATTGTTGATGAATTGAATATGTATCAACATAGGCAAATGAACAAAGATTTGTAGAAGTTTGGTTGTGATGTTGTATGTTGGATATGGGACTGTTTTTTTTTTTCTTGAAATGAAAATGAGCCGTGAGTTGAAGGTTCTAATGAAGTCATGCTTTATCTTCTTGAACATGTATTGGAAATGGATTGAATGTATTGTAGTTGGATAAACGGATGAAAATCACGAAATTGTGGGAAGGGTGTTGTAGCCGTGTAAAAAGGGACTGTTTTAGGGGAGATTTAGGGACTGTTTTGTGTCACATTTGGATTGTTGTTGTTATGGACATTGTGGTGCATTGTATGCATGTTGAATATGTGAATTGAGGTGTTAAAGAAATGAATTATGATGAAGTGTATAGGCAGTCCAAAACTGTGGACAGTTTTGATGTTAGAAGTGAATTTGTGTGTGTTGAATGTTGATTCTTGTTGCAAACGTTTAGTGAAAGTAAAGTGCATTGATTCAAGCTGAAACTGAAATGATGGTGGGCTGTTATAAGAATGGAAATGATGCTAAAACAGTTCCAAAAATCATGAAAGTAATGTCATTAAACGTGTTGTTGTTGTTGCAAGTTAAAACTGGAAAATTGCTAAGTGAGAATGGAAATGCTATGTGTGTTGTTTAGCCATGTGTATGAAACAGTTTTGAATGGTGTATGGACTGCCCAAGTTCCCTAAGTCATGTTTAAACAAGTCTTGATTAATATATGAAAGAACGATTAGCAATGTTAGCTTGTAACGCTAGTTGGTTTGAATGCGAACGAAACGTCGTTTAATTGTTAGAAAGGAATTGTGAGTGTCACAATACGTATTGAATGCCCTTGTAGACTAATTGTAGTTCTTCACATCTTGATATAGGATAAGTGTTTTTGGGCAGCAAGTACAAGTTAGAATACAACTAAACGCAAAAGGTATGTAAAGCCTATTCCTTCTTCTTTTGGCATGTCCTAGACGTAAGTGTGAAACGATATGAACCTTGGGGTAGATTCTATTCTCTAGTTTCATGTATGACTTATGATTCTATATTTCATTAAGGTTATTGTCATGTGCCTACAATATGATTGACTAATGAATAATGCATGAAAGTTCCTATACTTAAAGAATTACACAACTAGAGACATACTTGACTTTCAAAAGCTATACCATGTTGAAGCGATATACGTACATGAAATCTGAAACGTTTCTTGTAATAGTTTGTATGAGACTTAAGATGAACTGAATATGAATATTATTTTTACACTTTAGAGCTGGTTAGTTGCTTATCCACTGAGTCTCAAAAAGATGAATTGCATATATGTGGTTGCTATTTATTCTGCTCGTGCTTACCGCTATATCCTTCACTGAGTCCCGGGCCAGGACACGTTCTCGTGCGCATATTTACTATATTAATCACCGAGTCCCTCACTAGAGGGCCGGGACACGTTATATATCTATGTATATGATGATATGATGACATGATGATATGGAGATGGTGGCCAGGAGGGCATATTCCCTATTACCGAGTCCCTTATTAAAGGGCCGGGACACGTCTATGTTTATGTTTATGATGCTATGATTTTAATTACCGAGTCCCTCATTAAAGGGCCGGGACACGTTATATATGTTATATACAGAATGATTTTGCAACTTTGATTACAAAACTCTATAACGATATTGATATGAGAATGATACAGATAAAATATGTCCAAAGGCAAGTTTTATGAATCTCTGATTGCTGCATTGGGTCCTACATACTTTGTCTCCTTATGAGTCTATTACTACATTTCATGCTTTACATGCTCAGTACATATTCCGTACTGACCCCCTTTCTTCGGGGGGCTGCGTTCATGCCCGCAGGTACAGACGCTCGTTTCGGAGATCCGCCAGCTTAGGACACTATTTCAGCTCTTTTGGACTGCTCCTTTGTTCCGGAGCTAGCTTGTGGTATAACTCCCTTATGTTGTATTCGTAGGTGTTTATTTGGGTATGGCGGGGCCCTGTCCCGCCACATAATACGGTCATTACTCTTAGAGGTCTGTGGACATCGGTGTGGGTCTGTTTGTAGTTGTTGATGCGTTTTATGTCTATGACTTATGTTTGGGGCGTACCCATTCGTAATGGCAGCCTTGTCGGCTCGCACATGTATATGTTGTTCTGTTGGCCCTGTGTGGCCTTTGTTGGAATTTACTGTGTACAGGGTTATTTTGGATAAGTCCGAAAAACAAAGGAAACTCTGCCGAAATTTTCTTTGAAAATCTTATAAATTTGAAACACCGCCTTGTCGGCTTCTGTTATATACCTGGATGTGTTTGATATAATCTAAGGCAGCGTTTGATATTTGTGTCAGTATAAGTCATCTGTTTGCCGCCCGGATTTGTGATTGTGTTCGGGTGCCCAATTCGGGCACTTGTCACGGCCCACGGGGTTGGGTCGTGACATTGGTATCCTAAGATGACACTTATTATGGGACAATTTTTTTTGGCTAAAGTGATACTTATTATGGGACGGAAGGAATATAACATTAGTACCGGATCTAACTTCTTTTTGTTTTAGTAGGATGCCGCGGGATCTAAGTTGGCCAACCGAAGTAGATTTGTCGTGAAAATGGCCAAAACTGTCAATTCTAGTAAGCACTTTTAGTAAGACCATGCATTAAAATAAGTAGGCTGTACTTAAATTGATCAAAACAGAAAATTAAAGCCCATCCTATGCGGTCCTTTAGGTGTGGAAGGGAGAAGAAAATTTTCATCTTGAGAAACGAAATGACCCATAGTCAAATTAATAGATGAAGGTACAGTGGTCCTAGAATTAGACCAATATGTTATTATCAGTTCTGCTATCTTAAATTTTGAGTAGAGTTCAAGAGCACAATAATGTGTACAAAGTGAACACATTAAACAAACAAGAGCACAATAATGTGTAAAAAAGTGAACTCATTAAACAAACAAGAGCACAAAAATGTGTACAAAGTGAACACATTAAACAAACAAAAGAAAAATGATTACTATTGCACATTTGGAAAGTTACCCAAGTTACCAGAATATAGTTGGAGAATAATTCAGTATACTCACCATTTGCACTTTTTATCACCTCGTGATGTTTTCAAAAATGGGAATGACTTGATGTTGATCTGAGTCAGGGCCACAGTCTGTATTTTCTTTACAATCAATTAATGAAGGCCTCAAGTTGTGGAAAATAGCTTCTCTTTTACTCTAACTTGTGTATATGTTTCACACTAATCTTACTTTGCTTTGACGTTTCAGTAATAAAAACAATAAAACAACCATAAATGTCGTGACATGTCGCGAAACGAGTGAGTCAAGTGATATAGGAGAGGAAAAGTACGAGGACTACGATGAGGAAACGATGCTGCCTGAGGGTCTCATAGAAGAGGTAGGACAACTTGAAAATGAGCAAAAGCCGAACTTGGATGAAACAGAAGCAATCAACCTAGGAGATGAAGAGAATCTCAAAGAAACTAGGATAAGTAATACCATGTACTTTTGTTCTTTCAGTGAATTGAGGGACTGATATTTTATACATCTGCTGGAGTTGTTCCCCGCCCCCCCCCCCCCCCCCCCCCCAAACCACATTTTTATTTCATTTGTAATTAAAGTTGGTTTGATTTGTTTGTTTAATTGTCCCCTCCCCCCTTACAATTTCATTTTCATTTGTAATTAATACTATATTTCAAAAGGTATGAAACTTCATGTTTTCTTGGTTTTTGCTATTTTCCCTTCATCACTGACTACTCTCATATAAAGGCATGACAATATTTTTTCTCTTTGGTTTATTATTGCTATTATTTTATATTTTTTAATGTTTCAGGTCTTATGTAGTGCAATTTCATCGCTTGCAACTGTGCCTTTAAGTGAATGGTACTACTTTAATTTAACAGTATTCTCATTTGTAAGGCATGTATACTCATATCCGCCTTCTTGGTTTTCAGTAGTTTACGTCCATACTTTATTTGAATTTTTTGCTTACTTCTATCAATCATGTAAATTGAATATTTGTTAATCTTCTTCATTTTCGTATTCTTAACAGTTCAACATTGTCTTATTGTGCACAATAGAATAGTACCTAAGTAATGTATAATTATGGCAGGCGAACCAAAAGTTCAAGAGTTTTTCCTGTTCTCCTGCGAGATTGAAAACGTTGAGACTCGACAAGATCAATCGCTTCGCTTTTCCAAATATTTCATGGGAATTTATTTGATTTTAGTATTTGCATTTTGAAGAGTTTTGATTAAAGCAAGAGAAACCTTGATCCTTCCTTGGGTGTTCCTTAAGTTTTTCTTTCACTTTCCCCCCCTTTTGCTTCTCGCTTAATATATGAATCACGGCGAGAAAAAAAGCTGCACTATTTTTGCTTCAAGAAATCCTTAGGGACAACTAGCTAGGAGTAATGTTTCAAGCCAAGTGAGACGACTTTGATTTTGAAAATTCTGCAATATCTGTCTGGGTGGACTCCTGTATATTGTACTTCTTCTGCCTTTAGACTATTTCCCAAGGTAGAGAAGTTGCAGATATGTGGTATGGAAGAGAACTTCAGAAGTAGTAACAAGAACAACCTCTTCCATGATTTTTCATCTGGATTTTACCTTGATCCACTACCTTTGTTCCTTCCTCGTGCTGATGCTTTTCAACAAAACATTAAGAGTTTAGCTTTTAGCAAAAAAAAAAAAAAAATGCGGTGGAAGGATTTTATCATTATCGGTTATAAGTTGCCTAAACTCGAGGCTCTTAAATTAGCATATGTTTCCAGCAAAGGCAATGACTGAAAGTATTTGAGAAGGATTCCCTCGCTTGAAGTTTTGCTACTGAAAGGCTTGGCCTTTCTTACTGGAGAGCCTATGGCGATCACTTTCCATTGGGAACTCCGCCAAGCGGATTCAATAGGACGTTGAAGATAATCACGCAAGTTCTTTGGAGGTCCGTATCAGTTAGGCCTGTTAGGTGTTTTTTCTTTTACTTGATTTACATTTTAGAATTGTTACTGTGTATTCGTGTCTGATTTATGAGCTTGATAACTATTTGTGACTACCATAAGGCATGAATTTAGCTCCTCAATTTACCTCCTTATATTTTTGTAATGTGTGTTTGCTTAATTGAGTCTTCAATCTATCTTGCCAAGGAAGAGGAAAAAGTATATCCCATGGCCCTACAGAAGTTGCACGAACTTATTAAAAGCTTCACAAAAACTGATGGAAAAGTTATGCTCTAATAGAAAGATATCATATCTACTAGGTTTAGGACATGCAAGAATGACAAACTAGCATAGATATTCAACAAGTTATTTTCTAGAATATATTTAGAACATCAAGCAATAGATATTTGTCAATGTTGTACTACAGTAGATGTACTCTTTTTATTTTAATATCATGAATTGTTTTATTAGTAGTTTTGGTTAAGTGGGCACTTTCAAGATCTGATAATGATAAAAAAACTCTCCTTCTTCCTGTTAGCAGATCATCCTTTTGACAAATTAAAGAGAGAAAAGAGACTTGGTCTTGTCTTTCTCTTTGTTTATTTGAGAAAAGAGTGCTTTTCCTATTTTTTATTTGAGAAATTGCTCAACTACCAAATTTGAGAGTTCTGCCATTTTATGAATTGGCCTTTGGGTGCAGATCTTGCAGAAAGAAGTTATTGCATAAAACACATACGAGAGCACTATACAACAATCAATGCAAATTACTGATGTATTTTGTTGTAGTTCTATTAAAAAGGTTGAATCCTCGAGAGCTATTATGGAGAAACCTTGCAATATAACAAGCGAAGGTGATCTTGGGGCATTGACAATATTGGAAGCTGAACTCCTAGACCTAGCATGCACTATTGAAGATATAGTTGACTCGAGATCAAATCAAGTTTTCCTGGCAGAAACCGCAGAGGAATGAATTAGTGCTTTGTGACTAAATTTCCTCTTGGAACAAGTAGTAGAATGCATTGATTCCACCATGAAGCATCGGATGGCAATAGGGGGCAGGTACAACAACATCCTAAATCTGAAAGCACAAAATTTGTCTCCTGCCTATGTATATGTACATGCTATAGAGCCCGAGAATATGATGATTGGCCATGAAAATGAATTCGAGATGATGTAGGATCAACTTGGTCGAGGAGAAAGGGAACGGGAGGCATCAGCAAGACAACTTTGGCTAATAAAACCTACAGCGATCCATTAATTTGGCCTCACTTTGACAGTCATGCAAAAGCTATTGTTTCACAAGAGTATTGTGCGAGAAATGTACTCTTAGGCCTTTTCTTCTATAAGTGATGAACCTTATGATGAGCTAGATGATGGCAACTAGCAGATCGACTGCAAAAGCTTCTAAAAGGCAATACATACTTGGTAGTCATAGTGACATATGGACTAAGGAGCTTGTGATATAAAACAATGTTTCCCAGTATGTAATAATGGAAGCCGAATTCTCTTGACTACTCTGAATATAGAAATGGCTTAATATGCTTGGGAAATAAATTTCATTAAACTGCTGCGGATTGCCGCTAGCAATTGTTGTGATCATGGTTATCAAAACTTTATTGTGATCATCTTTGAGCTTCTTTTGTTACCTAATTTTATTACTTAAGTTAAAGAGGAAGAAAAGAAAAGGGAGATTGACTTTTAAAAATATAAAGAGTATGAAAGAAAAAACATTTTAAAAAGGAAGAAAAAGAGGAAAAAGGTATTATTTCTAAAATTTGTATATTAAAGGATGATTTGTAACATAATGAGGTGAATCATAACCGCGCGAAGCGCGGGCAAGTTACCTAGTATTATACTACAAGTGAGAAGCTTTTATCTTCAAAGTTAGATTACAATTTTGTCCTTATATTAAATCAAAATGTAGTAAATAAAATAATTAAATAGTAATATCTAAATTACATGAAGGTTAATTACACGTTCAGGAGCATCAATAAATTACATCAATCAACATTACATGTCAGCCTTTTCATTGCTATACATAATTAGGAGAATTGGAAAGAATGCATTGAACATTTAAATTTAGATTAATTAATTATGATGAATTGCTAAACGTTTCAGTTTGAAATCAAGGAGTGGTATTCAACCGAAGAGTCCTATTTAATCTCATTATTATTCCGCAGTCTTTTCTTCTTCACTAATAATATTATAAATACTCACCTTAGTGGGGCTAAAAGAAAGGATCCGGGCTAAAAGAAAGGATCCCGCAACAAGACTTTCAAGCATTTTGTTCATGTAGGGCTTTCATCTTTTCTCTTTTTGTGTTTTTGGTGCATAAGTTTTGGGTTGTTGCGGAATTTTCATAGTCTTGGTTGATTCAGGTGGCTCAAAATTTGTGTTGCAATTATGGTTTTGGGTTGTTGTGGAATTTTCAAAGTCTTGGTTGAGTCAGGTGACTCAAAATTTGTGTTGCAAATATGGTAATGTAATTATTCTCCACTGTTATATGATATAAATTGTAATTTTAATTTTATTGTATTTGATTTTTGATGTGTATGCTTATATTTAATTTGTACCGATTTTTTTAATGAAATTCAGTTGATGATATTGCACGGATGGTCATGTGAGCAAGATTTTGCTCTCGATTATAAATCAGAATTGAGTTTCTAATATGTGGGAAAATATTTTGTTTTTCCTTTTAAAAATTTTGGCCAAATATTTGATTGATAGTATGAACTCCTCTAAGAAAGATTAACAAAAGAGCAAGAAAAAGCGATTTGAGTTGTTGAGATTATTTGTTTGCAATTTTCTTATTTAATGTTAATTTTATTCTATTTCACGTGATTGTCAAATATCCAAGAAAACTAAAATTGATAATTTATTTATTATCATTACTGTTGAACTTATTCGTTGGATTTAAATGCATATAATAGTATACTCTTCAATTGTGAGCTTAAATTTTCTCACTTTTTAATCATATCATTACTAAGTGTAGTGAAAACATGATTACTATCGAAATATCAAATTGAAACACAATTTAAAGAATAGGAACGTCTAAAAAATGTAAATGCCTCATCTTCCGCATGTTGTTTATGTTTCTTCAAATAGGTCATCCTGGAATAAATAGTCGTAGCTGATCACGAAATCATAGTAAAGTATATATGTATAAAATGTGTTTATACAATTGGAAATTCAGTTGGACCCACTTTTATTGATATAAGAAGCATGGTTATTAATTCAAATGGAACGAGTAAGATATGTGATGATTATTAATTCACTTGGGCTAAGATTCAATTAGTCAGTAGGGACAACAATTGACTTATGTTGTCCTTATAAGTCCAAAAATTAGTTTAGTTCTTGTATAGTGACACTAAATTTTTTGCATATCCTCAAGTTACTTAAAAACAAATTCCAATAAATAGGTAAAGTGCATATAGATTGGAAAAGTAAAATGCTGGGTAGGTTTACAAAGAGCAGACCCTCAAATTTAATTTTACCTTTTAGAAAATGTACTATACTGGTGTAATTCCGTTTAACTACACATGTTTTAGCATAAACTTCTCTTATAATTTGATATATAACTCTGGCTCAAATACCAGTTTTTACGGTATAATTGTGATTAATCTTTTTTTATACACATTTTGTCATAATTGATATGGGATATACGTGCAACGCACGTGCCCGAAAACTAGTTATTCTAAATGTATCAAATTATTTTTGACATCTATTTAGTGGTAAAAAATTAAGGCTGTTAGATTATAACAATTTATAAAAATATTATCTTAACTGTCAATAAATGTTTCTTATACAATATTTATTAAAATTTAATGAATATAGTTATTACATATCTCTAACGGTGGAAACTAACATGTGATTAAGTGAATAATCAAGATCCATGCAATATGGTCTGTATGCCATCTACACAAAAAGATGAAAGAATTTGAATAAACGTGTATAAAATTTCATTAGAAAAACTTAAGGCCTCTGGTAAAGATTTGGCATTAGGCCGCAGATTCCTTTGAGCCGCCCCTGCAAAAATCTATAAGAAAATCACTGCCGCTTTCAAATATAGACCCCGAGTAGGACCTAAACAATGAACTTTTCTCTTCGACAACATACAATCAAACTCAAATGAAATGGCTAATAAGTAGAAGGCACGCCATTGTAAGGATCACCAAATGCTGCGACATTGCCCGGCCTTGAGAATACAATCTACAAAAATTGGAGCACCCTTAAGTAGTTTTACTTGTCTAATTCTGGTAAACAATTTCAAGAATTCTAGTAAAGAATGAGAATAAACATTTTGTAAAGCCTGTGAGTTAGCTAAGTTTTTTCTTCTTCTGGGATGTGAAGTTTGACACTGTCAATCTCATTGTCAATCATAATCACTTGCTCTTAGATAAAGTAGTAGCATTATTTGGAAACCATCTTTAAAGTGAAGATCAAGGTCCATTTGGTATGAACTAAAATGTTTTAGTCCATTTCACAGTGCTTTGAGTGTCTTCAACCAACATCAAAGAAGGTAAAAGAACTTGTATCCTTGTGCCAGAGAAGTCATTTTCATTACAACTCCTTGCCATTCTATTGCTACTTATCCAACAAACATATAAACAATAATTTCACTCTTAGCTGCTTGCAAGTATCAGCTTAGCGGCATACACATACATGGGGGTGGAACTAGAGGGGCAGAAGGGGGTTCATTCACTGGAACATCATACTATATATACAAGCTCCTTTTTTTTTTTTTTTTTTTTTTTTTAGCATATATAGTAGATGATGAACCCCTTGGTGAAAATCTTGTGTTTGCCATTGAGAGCACACCATCTCTTCTCATCAGTTTTTTTATGTCCAATCAAACAAAAGAAAATGACATAAATAGTTATTTTGCCCTACGATTTTCAAAGGTAAAATAATGTACCTGATAATCTCCTAGCGTGCACGTTTTGAATCCTGCAGCGCAGTAGTCAAAGTAGTACTCCCATGTCCTAAAGAACTTGTCATCGAATCCCAATGCATGAATTTGGCTAGTCACGAAGTTAACAAAGCTCCACTATTAGAGTCTAGAAATGATCTATAACTTTTAGAACAAGCTACAAATTGATTCTCAAACAAGTTAGACACAATATAGAGGCCTATTGATTAATCTTCATCATGTTACCTTTGTTTTTCCAGGAAGTTTTTCCGCCAGCATCTGAGTGTTTGGTAGTAATGGATTCCTATATCTTCTAGGTGCTCAACACTGCATTTGTGTCATTTGTCAAATGGTCTTTAAAGAGATAGTATGCTAGAGCGAAATCACAAATGAACTCTTTGTTACCATAGTCTGGATGCAGCAGCCATAGCTGATGTTACTCGACTTAGTGAAGGCAAGCATCCGCCTGGGAATATATACTCTTTTATGAAGTCCGAGCTCTGCCTGTATTCGTCATACCTCTCGTCTGGTATTGAAATGAACTAAGGAAAGCTAACAGCTTGTGAAAAGCAGCACATCGAAACAAGGGCGACAGAAAAGTGAAGGGAATTGAAGAACAAAAGTTTAATTCATTACCTGCAGGACAAGAAGCCCATCTTCTGCCAGTGCAGATTCACAGCAAGTAAAGAATTCCTCCATAAACTCATGACCAACAGCTTCTAACATCTCACTGAAAATGATTATTGGTACAATTATCACACTGGCTTGACTTGTAATAAGTATTACGAAATGACCTAATTTAGCTGAAAGCAACAACTTACCATGATATAATCCTGTCATATCTGGACATATTTGGCAACTGGCGATAGTCACATAGGAGAAACGTTATATGATCCTGTGAATACATTTCAATTGAATTTAGTTAGTACTAATTAAAATTGTCCGAAATTGGCTTCAAGTGTTAGTAGTTCATAAAGGATGTTCTTCTGTGAATCTCAAGGATAAACGAGTTATATACCTGAAGGCCTGCTTGCTTAACACTTAACTGTGCATACTTCAGTTGCTGCTCGGAGAGAGTGATACCGGTATATTTACATCCTGTTCGCTTAACAATTTCAACAGCCAAACTTCCCCAACCACATCCAATCTCTAAAATGTGATGTTCCTTGCTAACTTTTGCCTAAATAGATTAGATTCGGCATCAGGTTAGGCTTAAAAATTATGTAGAAATGAAGGATTATTTACTTTGTTTGATGACTTACTTTTTCAATGAGAAGAGAAATCTTCCTCTCCTGTGCAACTTTCAAGTTTTCCTCTTCACTCTACAATTATAAAAGAAAAACAAATCACCAAAAGAATGAGATTAAAGAGCATGAAAATGTAATTTACATCAAATATTTGAAATTTGAGCTCTTACCTTAAAAATTGCACATGAATATGTCATTGTCTCATCCAGAAAGAGCGAGAAGAGTTCATTACTCTGGAGGAAAAATAAATAAATAAATATACTTATCAATCTACACTTGAAACCGTAAGCCTACTTAAGATGAGAAAGTTACAGGAAAACAACAGGAAGTGATTAACAGTACTGTAACGACAGGCAAAAATCCACACACACTGAGAATTTCAATGTTAGTATACAAGTTATTTACCAGGTCATAGTGACGAGAGATATTCCGACGAGCCTGAGTCAGCGTGTTTTGATTTGAAACATGTCGAATGAAATATTTTGCAGATGACACTGCAGCTGTAAAAAGCATAGGGGTCCACCAGCCTCTGGAGAGCAGATGTAAGGAAAAATGTTTAAACATATGAACAGAAGTTGCAATGTCCTGATTTCAGTTTCTATAAACTATTACCTTTTTTTACTAGACCTTGTGACAGATGCTTTCAAATCTCTGTTGTTAACAAAAATCTGTAAAAGAATTCAGGATGCCGAGTACCAACAAAAAGCTATTGACAAAGAAATAGAGTCATCTCCTCACCATGAAAAGATTAAGAAGACCTTCGTTCTTATCAACAAATGAGAAGTCCCCTTGAATAAAAGCATCAGCAAGGCCTAAGTCGCCTTGAGTTGCAACCTGCAAGTGATTCGTTTATGTCAAAGAACTTGATCATATCGGAGAATCCTTCGACTTTTTCTTTTTAATGACTTGATTATTTGTATGAGAGGAAAAAAAAAAAGAACTCCAATTACCTTCCAGTAAAATTGTGGCCTATGAACTCTAAGAGAAACTTTGAGAGAGCTTTTCTTCTCCGTTCCTTCGAAGGTGAACATTGTACCCCCTTCTTCTAAAAAGCTGAGCGTAGAAAATATATAGTTCAAAAACAATGTATGCGCGATTCATTTACGTTTTCAAGTACATAAGAGAATAGCAAGTAACAGGAAATTTTAAGCAAATGAGATTCGTTGAAACATACTTCCTCAATAAAATAGTTTTGGCATCTTAACATGTTATAAGATGAGGAAATTGGGTGGATAGAAAAAACTTGCTGTTAAATATAACCATTTTTCGATTAAAACTATACAACGTGAAACTATTATAACTCACATTATGCATCCTGTTGCAATGAAACTCTTGAGAAATCTAGTAACGAGGAGGCGTGCTCCTGTTTCTGGCCAGGTAGGTACCATGTGTTTGTGATTGTTCAGGACACTGAAGTTTCTCTTAAGCAAACCGTGTGCAGCAATAGCACCTGCCTGAGAAGGAGCAGAACTATAATATTATCCACACATTGTGTTTTGCTCACGGATTTCATTCTTCCTTTTGCAGAAAACTGAATATATATACTCCTATTATTTTCTTGTTCTCTTAGGAACATGTCTAATGTTTCAAGTTAAAATCTGTTGATCTTGTTATTAGCAGAAATAGTACTACCTTTAGTCCATCCTCATGGAAGCCATAGCCTGAAAATATTGCAATAAATAAAACATCAATAAGCTGTGAAAGCCAAAGTGGCTACAAAATTTGTACACTAATGGAAGCAAATATTCAGGATTCAGGATAATCTCGGGAAGCAGATTAAAAAGTATAAGCTGTATTGCGATGGGCCAATGACATCAGTGAGTGTGTGCTATCTTTTAAATTTGCGTAGAAGGAACTATTGAAGTGTAACATAAGTATAAGCACTATATCAAGTTACAAGGAACTCTGTAGTCTGTATGGAAAAGGATTTGTACCTTGATATGCTCCACAAAACCAGATTCCTCTCTTTCCTTGGATTTGATCCAGCTCAGATGAAGCTATTGATGCAGCAACTGAGGGTACTGGGTGGCCGGTGGTCCACTTAAGCAACGTATGCTCTGGTGTATGAGGAGGATTAAGAGTTACACAATAAGGTCTCTCTGTCTCACCTAGGTTCTGTTGTTTTTATACATTTCAAAGATCAGAGGAAAGTTAACAAGAGAAAAAGACTTCCTCATTGAAGAACATTAGAATAGTTCTGAAGCACTGAATCAAAGATCAGATTTACATGGCACACCTGGAGTATATTGAGCCAATATGTCACGCATGCTCTATTGTACATGGTTCCAAGAAAATTCCATGAGCTCCATGCAGCTGGGTTGCGAGGCAGGAAAGTTTGGTCACAATGAAGGAAAATATCACTGTCGCAAAGGAATAGGAAATGAGCGAGCATGTTGACATTATAAATCTTTGTAAAACTATGGCAAAAAATACCAACTACTTTCAAACCAAAGAAAATAAGATGCATTCTCTTCAGCATAATATTCTGCTCTTCACGCAATGTTCATGAGATAGAATTCGAGAAAATGATCAAAATGACCCTTAATGCATAGGAGTTGGACCCTTAACAGAAATAGTCCATAATGTATGCCGAAAGTGGACACTTTTGATCTTAATCCCCTAAAATTAATGGTACAAGTTAGAACAATCACAAATACCTTTTTTGATTATGTATCTACAACAAGAACTCAATCTGTAATCTTGAATAATCTCATTGTAATACTATTTCTTAACATGGACATATATTTATGTCCATTCTATGAGGAATAAACCATGTATACCATCAGTATCAGCCTAAAGGATGAACTTTTCGGAAAAGAAAGTAAAAAAGAATGACAAAATCAAGTTCAAATTTCTTAAAGAAGAGGCAACGAATGAGTAAATCAAGTTAAAAAGCTGTTTAAATTATAGGCGTTTAAAGTACCTATAAACATATTGGAATGCGCCCAGTATTCTTGTTTCATCGTATGTTGCCTCTTTGCCTAACATTCTCAGAGTATCTGGAGCATGTGCAGCCATTATGCATCCATCAAAAATTTCTTTGGAACCATCAGTGCAAGCTACAGTACAACCTGCAAGCACTCTTTCTTTTACAGTTAGAATCATGAGTATTTCCTAACTATGTGATGGTAAAAACATAGCTGATAAAAGTTTTTTTCTTAGGTAAAATGCTAAAACTAAACCAGACCTTCTTCATTTGTTGATACAGAATTGACTTCACAACCCGTTCTTAGTTGGCAGCCTCTCTTCTCCAACTCCTCCTTAACCTGCTTTTTATACCCATCAAATAAATCAGAATGATGGTAGAAGCTTAACAAATCATTCAAGAACCCAAATTGTTACTAGCTTGCAGTTTTTTTCCCGTGAAATCAGATAAATTTTGAAGTACTGTTAGAATTAAGATACCACCTTGTTTACATATGTATGTGATCTCCATCTAACAGTGAGCCATTGAGGGCGACCAACGAGCTGTAAAGAAAGAACAAAAGCATTCTTAAGAACAAGGACGACAAAATGATATATAGAAGTATCCAGATACAGTATTCTGTGGACCATATTTACACAAAATATGCTTACAGAACAGTATGAGAATTCTACCTGCAGAAGATGGTGGTTCCGACAGAATGAAAGGATGGAATAAGCAGAAAAGCCCATTACTCCGTCCGAGGGGCAGGACCAAATTGAAGCACATATTGGAACCTATGGAACATATGTGTGAATAGGTTGTAGCACGATTAATCTTTTGTATGAACAAAATTGCCTATACATGTGATGAAATCAAGAACTATGACATATCAGCAGTCTCACCAGATAAGCTTTCTGAAATAACTCTGAATAGCCATGTGATTCAATAAATTGTCTTAATGTTTCGTTCCGACCAATGTCAGGATTGTTGTCGAGTTCCTTAAGGTAACTGCATTGCAGTAGAAGAAGAATATTCATGAGAAAGTAAACTTCATTGAAAAAAACATCTCTTTCCTACAGAAAGTGTGGGAAAACAGAATGATTTATTCCATTTCCATCAAATGCATGATCTTCAAATTAACAAAGAAGACTTAGCAAATCAAAAATTTATCAAATTATAACAAATCAACATGAAAAGGAATTGATTGCTGATAAGAAGTCACATATGTAAGGATAAATAAGTTATTGGTACCTTATGACATCCTGCTTGAACCTGATAATTTCTCTAATCATTTGCCAAAAGTATGGATTCAAGATATTTTTTTTCTGTGCAAAGAGACCTGAGAGTCCATTTCGGCTACCCCATTCGCAACCATGGCCTTTGTCCAAGCTGACTGAAAATGACATATCGGAGATCTCCATATCAACTCCAAGACTCTCAAAAAATTCCATCATGTTTGGATAAGTTACCTGTCTTATACACCATTTCAACATCCATTAGAGCTCACCTAAAATGATATAGAGTTAAAGCAACTCTAGCTATGAACATTTCCAATTGAATGCAGACATTGAAGTATTCATAAATTCAAATTGAGTTTAATGCTGATTGAATACATTTTTAGCTTTCTTCGAATCCTTATACACATCAATATGCTTCATAACCAACCATAAAGAGAGATTTTTTGTCACTGAACAAAACTGAAATGGTGATACATTTTGGCAAAGATTCATCAATCAGCAAAGGCATGCTGGCTAGCTATTTAGACTAATCTTCAACCCCTCATTGGACCAAACTTCCTTTGCTTCTGTAGACAAATGAATCTTAGGCTTAACTCAACACCAAAAGTTACTTCATGAGGCGAGAATTGCCTAAGACCATATAAGGAGTCCAATTGCATAATTCCACAAGACGTGGGACTTCCAACACCCCTGAATGCTAAGGCCTGCTAACTAGAACGGGGACAACATAATACGGGTGCCTAACATCGGGTAAACCAAGAATCGAGATGGGTCTTGCTCTGATACCAAGTAAAAAAATTAATTTTGTGTCTAACATAACTCAAAAGCTAGCTCATGATATGAAGATAATCCATGACCATATAAAGCGTCCAGGTGCACCACTCCTTACCAACATGGGACTTCCAACACTTCCCCATTCTACTTCTCAAAATCCAACACCCCAACCTAACCCTTTATTACTCTTTCTTTTTCTAATTTTTTTTTTTTAAAAAAAAATTGAAGACTTTTTCAACTCTGCTTGTGTGAAGTTCACATCGCCTGTCACACATTTTGATAAGAGTTCAAGTTCTATATACTGACAGTATAACAAATATTTACACTATCAGGCTACTTATTAGGTAATTACATGCAAATTTATTGATAAGCATTAATTAGTATATGGTAAAAATGTAACTTACCTACTATGATAGGTTAAAAAATCCTTACACCGATCAATATATATAACTTAAAGCCTTTTGGTTAAAAATGAGAGTTGTGATAGGTTGTCGTCAGTGTAAAATTATTTAATTTATGAATGCATACGTTGAGACGCGTTATACTACTACTCAAGTTATTGGAATGAAAGGGTCGAAATGGAGCGAAATAGTGAGATTTATATAATCAACGCCAACTAACTTGGTATTATTTAAAATTTTGACTTCTCAAGGGTCAAATTAAGTGAATTTCGACTTAACACTCTGGAACTTTTATTTTGACGTTTTGATACGGAGAAAATTGCTACGTATACAGCTTTTATATAAGTTAGATGGATCTATTGTATTTTAAAAACTAAATTAATCTAGTCAAGTTTGGGTCTAAAGTTAATAGCCTGTTTGGCCGAGCTTATTTTTTCTCCAAAAGTACTTATTTTTTCAATAAGTACTTATTTGAAAAAAAGTGAGGTGTTTGGCTAAGCTTTTGGGAGAAAATATAAGTGCTTCTGGGGAGTAGCAGAAGCAGTTTTTCAAAAGCTAAAAAAATAGTTTTTGCCCAAAAACACTTTTTTGAAAAGCACTTTTGAGAAAAATACATATAGAATCATTTTTTAAAAGCTTGACCAAACACTAATTGCTGCTCAAAAGTGCTTTTTAAATTAATTGGCTAAACATAAACTGCTTTTCGCTAAAAGTATTTTTTGAAAAGTACTTTTTTTTAAAAGTACTTTTTAAAATAAGCTAATTTTAGAAGTTTGGTCAAACATGCTATAAGTCTACAAGTAATATGCCGCAAGACTACTATTGCAAAAGAATAATTCTGTTTTTTAAAAGAAAAAAAAAAACTGATTCCCTTATAACAAGTCCTTACCCTAACATCTTATAAAAAACTAGAACAAATCATTCGAAACCAATTACTAATTCACAAATAAAAAAAAATAGGCGAATAGAAACAACAATAAAATCAAAGCGTTTTCCCACCTAAAGTAGTAATGCTTTGATTTTATTGTTGTTCATAAGGTTAAATTTGATTGAAACAACAATAAAACCAAAGTGTTTTCCCACCTAAAAGTAGTAACTCTTTGGTTTTATTCTTGTTCTATGGAAAATATTTTTGGACACAACCCAATCCGTAAGATAAAATGAGAAGATTAAAGTAAATTATTTTTAAATATAAAAAATATCATTTTTAGAACAGGTAAATAAAGCAATATTGTCACATGAAATGATACAACACCAGTTTTTTTTTTTTTTAAATTATGTTTTACGCTTTTTTTATTTTATTTTAAATTTTTTAAAGGAAAATTTACAACCCATAACTACCTCTAAGACTTATTTATTAGTAATAGCTATCTTTTTTATTAATTATTTTTGGTAGCTTAATTATTTATCAAATTATCATCTATAACTTGTTTTTGTAACTGCAGTGTATTTCGTTAAAAATAAGGTACTTCTCTCTCACTTACCTACAATCTCTTTTTTTTTTCAAATATTTTTCTCTCACATCTTCAATTCACAACCGTATTTTACTCCCATTATTCTTCACCATAATTAGCACGATTTCTTCTTCTTCCTTATCAGTTACCCAAACTCTACAGGTAACTAATTTTCGTTATGTTATTTGTTGTATTTTTCTTCAACTGTTCATAAATTTCATTATTTTTACCTTCACTTTTCATTCAATTTTTTTTTATATCTTCAGTCATTGTTAGAGTATCTTCAACAAGCTCTAACTTTCCATTTTAATGGTGGATATTGATACTCCGAGCAAAAATACACCAGCGGCAATAAGAAAAGTGGTGGAGGATCTCCAGCCAATGGCCGAAGTTCAGCCAAAACAATTTGTTTGCTAAATCTCCATGGATAGGCCGAAATAAGAGGAAAATTCTTCTTATGTTTGCTAATTATGTGGTGTTGTTTATCTTATGAGTGATGAAGAATAGTATTGATTATAGCAATATGATATTATAGCATCATTTAGGAGCAAGAGAATAGGTTGTTATTGTAGAAACACCATTGATGAGAATTGTGGAGCTTCATGCCCACCAAGTGTTTAATAAAATGTTTAAGTATATTTCAGTGTATTTCTGTGTATCAACAAACAATATATCTAATTTTTCAGTATATTTCAGTGTATTATTTCGCTATATTTAAATGTATTTATCTTTTTTTTTTTTTTTTTTGGTGTAGAGCCTATTTTTACTCTACTTTGTTTTCACGATTTTTCTATTTCACTGTATTTCAATGTATTTCTGCATTTTATATTTCTAATTTATGAAATAGTTTCTGATATATTTCATTGTATTCCATTATATATACGAATACTACAACTTTATATTTCTTACACAATCAACCATATTTCATTGTATTCCAGCGTATATTTTTCTATATTTGGAAGCTTTCAGATCTTTAGTGGTTTTTGAATTCAAAAAGTTTTGATTGTGATAAAAGTTGAGAGAGATTCGTGAGCCGTTATGGAATGCGTGAATTATGGTTGATTTCATTTAATTTACCATTTAAAAAGAAAAAGAAGAATCTGTTCAAAAAATATAGCCTATTTTTAGTCAACTCGATTTTGTGTTTCCGTGTATTTCACTATATTTCAAAAAATCTGTTCCATAAATAACTCCTAATTTCACTGGAGCGTGTTTACTGTTAATTATATTTCTCCATATTTCAAAAAAATAGAAATACACGCGTTTTTTAAAGAAAAGTAGCTACACTTGGTAATTTTACATTTTATAGTTATATCTAGTTAGAAATCAATAAAAGATAGTTATTTATGTAAATTTCACTTTTTAAAATGAATGATACCAACCCACCAAAGTGGGATTGACAAGTAATAGACACCGTGACAAACGACAGTCCGACAAGTATCCAGTTGCAATATTTTTGTTTAATTATATCGTCATACTACTCATTGGGCCTAAATTCCCTTTTGGACCACATAACGATTGCTCTGTTTCTTCTCCTGCACCTTTCAATAAATTCAATATGATAAAATAGTTTTAAATTTTTAATTATAAAAATAGTAGTAGTATTTTTCAATTCTAATAAAGAAAAAATTGTTCTTTGAGAGTTATGAAAGTGATTGCGTTGTCATATGTTTCCAGACTATCTTGGTTTGAGAATCTTATATCGGTCTTTATTTGTTAGTTTAGGTAAATACGTCCAAAAATTAACTTTTAGTCTCAAGCCTAAATGACAATTATAGTACAAACATCTAACTAGGAATTAATTAAAATGGTTTTTTTTCTCTTAAAAATATTATTAGTATTAATATCACTTTGGAAACACATGCAGATAGTGACCTTGAGTTGCTATTCTTCTTTTGTTTCTCCTTTCTCTATTTTGACTTGCGACACTATTAGGCTCATTTTTAAATTGTCAAATTATGGCGAGTAAATGATTTTTTAATTTAAAATTTCAATTGAATGAGTGATTGTACGTAATAATAAACAATGACACCTTATACACAATTGAGAATCGATTCACACAATTGACTATCAAACACACTTTTCCAAGTATAAGCTAGTTGAAATCAGAAGGCCTTGCTAATAAGGAATCTAGTAATTGAAGATTAAATTTAGGTACTAGTAGCTCAAAATGAATTTAGAGTAGAGATTCGCTAATTGACGTCTTTGAATAGTTATAAATTTTTCTTCATTTTTTTATTTAATGTTATTTTGAGTTTATATACAATATATATTACATTAGTCGAATAACATTTTTAAAAGATATTAAAAAATACTCACGTTCACACGTATATATTTTCAGGGTGGAAAATCGAAAGAGTTGGTGGGAACCATGCAATGCTAATATTGGATTTTATATTTTGAAAATTTTACACTACATTACAGCCTAACAAAGTTCACTGTAAAAAATAACTTTAGCCCTTATTTTAAACTTATTTTATCTAGCGCGCAGTATAAATAATGTATGATTACTGTACAACTAATGTGTATATATTTTTATTAACACTTATAATTATATACTTGATATATAATTGAGTATCATATGATTTTTTTTTATTTTTTTTTAGTTGGCCAATGGACTAAAAATGTTAAGATTCCTTTTATATTTGCAGGGAGACAATGACAAATTAAAGTAATGTCATGGAAAGACAGGGCAACCCCTCTCAATTTTGAAATCTACGAATGATTCACAAGCGAACACGTTATAGGATTTGAGCCCGCAAGAAATAAAATTCGTATCATAGGACATGATTCTTCCATTATTTGTGAAATTTTACAAATTGTTGATTAGCTTCATCATTTTATCTGTAATTGTTATCTAAGTGCTTAGAAAAATATTCTTAATACAGTTTGGTAGTTTATAGGCTATTTCATTTATCGTTTTTATATTCTTACGTCGAATACTTAGATTCGTTCACATGAAATCAAATAAAATTTTGGAAGTTAGGTTGTCGAAATATTTTTTTCTACTTCAAGTTAATTGAAATTTGATTATTAGGTAATCTAGATAGTACTTTTCATCTTAATTAAGCTTACACTTTGCTGTAAAACCGCATTTCAACATGTTGAACCATAATATTGACTTCCTTTAACAACTTGTGAACCTATTGCCTGTGTCCCAAACTCATTCTATCGATTGTTTGGACAACAATGGGTTGAAGTTAAGAAAAAGAAT
This sequence comes from Lycium barbarum, assembly GCF_019175385.1. NCBI lineage: Eukaryota > Viridiplantae > Streptophyta > Magnoliopsida > Solanales > Solanaceae > Lycium > Lycium barbarum. Next base: position 9,769,915 of record NC_083345.1, on the reverse strand, counting down.
TATACTAGTTGAAGTTGAAAAAAAGTATTTGACGGCATTTGTGTTTGGATTAATAACTTGGAAAATAAATTGAAATATTTTGTGAGTGAAAATTAATATTTTCACTTGAAATATACTCCTTGATTTCAAACTTAAAATTCTCTATTTTAAATTAAAGTTGAAATAGTGAACTAAATTATAAAATAAGCACTTATTTGATTTTTTTTTCAAATATTCCAAATATTATTTATGGACAAACGTCCACGTCCCACTACATAACAAGAGCTTCGTAATGTGAAAATTATGTGAACAATTGTCTATCATGATAAATGATGGATTGTTCTCCATTTTGTTTTAAAAAAAAAACATGGAACTTATATCTCTGACTAGTTTCTCTATTTAGATCTGCCTTATCTTCTGATCTTGTCTCCTTCGTACATTATAGAAAAAAGAATTCTAGAAAGCTCACCTTTTACACTAGATACCCATGTGAACAAAAAATATACTCCCTCTGTTACAAAAAGATTAACACTTTTCGGTTTTGGACAGTTAAATTTTTTAATTTTGACCGTGTGATTTAGTAGGCGTTTGGCTATGAATTTTGAAACCAGCGTTTGGACATGAATTTTCAGTCATGGTTTAAAACCATAGTTTCAAATATAAAATTTAACTCATAAATTTATGTTTTGTAAAAAAAACCATAAGTTGGTAGATATTTTTAATAATTATCCCCATCAATCATTTACCAATCTTATTAACTTTCACCAAATTTTATTTATGTCTACCAACCTTTTAATTTTGTAAAAAAAGACCCATAGTTTAATTTTATTTATTGAATCAAAATTTGATCAATTGATGTTGTATTTTTAGAAAGGTCTTCTAGTATTAATTTTGAGCCGATTGTTATTTAGCGTATTGATTTTGTTATGAACTATGACTTGCTCATTTGGTAAGATTGTATAAAAATTGAGAATTTTTTAATAATTTTCACAACTTATGGGGTTTTTATATCTATAAGAGAAAACACTCCTTAAATATCCAAATAGCATGGTTTCAAACCATGTCTAAACGGGCCCTTAATATAGAATCTTTTTTCGAAATAAAATTTGCATATTTAAAAACTATAAGTGACCATAATTAATAATTTAAAATATTTAAAAGATGTGTAAAAAAATTACGGTGAAAAAATAATTCGTTTGACTCTCAAAAAGTGAAAAGTGTTAATCTTTTTAGGAAGGAAGAAATAGATTTTATTATTTTTGAAGTAAATCAAAATTAGTTGGAAGAATACTAAACTCCAGCAGGCAAACAAAAATAAAATCATAGATTTTATATCTCCCTGCAAGTAAACCACAAATGTACGTACCCGATTGAAAACCATAAAGCCAAGGTCAAGATCGACGCCATTAATGGTGACAGTCCTAGCATGTCCACCAAGATAATGTTCCTTCTCATAAACCACAACTTTAACACCAGCTTTTGCCAATTCATATGCACAAACCAGTCCACTTATCCCTGCCCCCACTACTGCTACTTTCATTTTTTTGTCACTTTGGCTTCAATATTACAACTGCAATAACCATGATGAAAAGAGGAAAGGTTGAATAAGAGACAAAAGCTTAAAGATTCTTGTTACATTTCATTTTACATGACGATGTTTGATTAGGCATAACGTTTAAGAAAGAGAAGAAAATTGTATTCAAAGAAGCAAATCAGCACCAAGACTTATTATCTTCTAGTACTAGCAAAGTTAAGTCTTCCGCAAACTTTTGCACATCCCCATATAAAAGTTTAATTATAGTACACTTAGTATTAGTCATTATAATTGAAAAATGTAGAATGCATAGCCATACTATTAGTGAATATTATAGTGTCAAGTGATAATTGACTTACCTTAATGATATTGGAGGCTTTGAAGTGTTGAAGCAGAGAATAATTAAAACGCAGGGAGAAAGGAAATGAAGGGATATATAGTACTACTGGTATTCTCCTTTATTTGTGGAAAATATTTAGCAGACTTATGAGCCAATGTCACAGTACTGATGAGCTATTCTGTCTCAGTTGGTGCTAATTAAGCAGAACTGCAAAGCCAGCGAGGATTGGTTGGCTCAGTACAAAAAGACGCACCTAGTTGATGAAAAGGAAAACAGATTGGGAGTTATTCTGTCTTACTAGTTAAGCCTTCTCATATAGGAGTATATATTTAGATAAGGTCATGGGTCTTCTGTGTACTTTTCTTTTTTCCTTTTAAGTATAACATATGGTATCAAGAATTCATTGGCTAGATTTAAATCACCATTTTTCCACTGAAAAATATTCCGTGGCATTCAATGGAAAAAACCTAAATAGTATTGTTTTCACATCGAAAAAGTAGGAAGTTTCCCAGTGTTTTAGTGGGAACCTGTGTCCCACCATGCGTATTACCAGTGAACTAATTCGGTGGGAATGAGGTGAAAAATCATATTTTATAGCACAAATTTTTTACTATCGGTGAGAAAAAACTTTATTTCTAATAGTGTCTTTTCATCGGTTCAAGTCTTAGTAAATAAAACTGGTGGGAGACAACAAGTATTTTATAAAATTAATTGTGGTATGTACATTACGATTATAAATAAAAAGAAAATGTACTCCTTACTGGAATTTTCTTCATTCCGAGTCGAACCTAAGGGAAGAAAAAAAGTCCCTCCAAATAGTTGCCCCACTTGCCAGTGGCACACAGTAAATATGCCTTTGAATTTTAAAAAATAGTTCATTTATACCCTTCGTTATACTATTGAGTCAATTATGCTTTTGTCGTTATACTTTGAGTTTAAATATAACCTTCATTTATACTTTGAGTCCAAATATACCCTTCCTCCGTTTAAATTGTCCAAGGTGGACATGAGTTATGATGGCACTAACAGCTCGGTGAGGTGGACACCACATGGCATGCCACTACCACCCCAACCCATTTACACCTCTCTTCCCCTTCTTCTTCCACCGCTACCATCTCCTCCCTTCCACAACCTTTGCAACCATTAGCACCACCACTTTTTAAGATCTTTAAAAAAGGAAACCAAAAATTCCATGCTATTAACTGAAATTAATACTACTACTTAAAAAACTATGGGAGCTGACACTACTAATACTATTCCAAGATTTGTCAAGATCCATGCTATTCTAGGAACTCAATTTCAGCTAAAAAAACACACCTATTTGTCAAGACACTTTCTCTCCACCGACACCCCCTTCCCGGTCATATGCCCAATTCAATTCCTGTAATCTTAATTATCAACCAAATAATTATTACAATAATATTAATTACAAAGCCTTTTTAAAAAATGGCCCATCTTCTTCACATTATTCCCACCACTTTTCTTCACATTCTTGCAACTCTGTTTTCAGTAATTAATTTTTGATTTTGTAGTCTAAGAATGTGGTTTCGCTTGGTGGTATGGTGGTGCCAATGGCTGCAAAGGTTATGGAGTGGAGGAGATGGTAGTGGTGAAAGAAGAAGGGGAAGAGAGGGGTAAATGGGTTGGGGGTGATGAGGTGGCATGTCATGTGGTGTCCACCTCACCGAGTTGTTAATGCCACATCATATCTCATGTCTACCTTGGATAATTTTAACAGAGAAAGAATATATTTGAACTCAAAGTATAAAAGAAGAGTATATTTGGATTTAAAGTATAACGGCAAGGGTATAATTGGCCCAATAGTATAATGAAGGGTATGAATGACTAAAAAAAATACTACTCCCTCTCTCCCTTTATCTCAATTTGTGTGATGTAGTTTGTCTGGCCATGAAATTTAAGAAACAAACGAAGACTTTTGAATCTTGTGATCTAAAACAAGCTAAAGGTAAATAGTGTAAGAGGATGGATGTCCATGTTGGTGGCCATCCCTCTTTCTGTTATGTTTTCTAATTTTTCAAGTTAATTTCATCTACCATGCCTATAAAAGGCCTTGCAGATGAGATGTGTAAAGCTTACTTGAAGAAGGAAGAATAATAAGAAAAGTTGTTCCTCTTTCTCTACCTTTCTTGTTTATATTTTACTACACTACTTTTATTTTATAACTGCTGTTTTTTTGTATAATAGTCTCCTTAATTAAATATATATTTAGAATTGTAAACCGGTAAAAATTTACTCGCACCTGACAACTACTTGTTTATTTCTCCTTTCCAGAATTAGTTAACTTAAGATTAGAAGATGCTTGTCAGGAAATATGTTAAGGTACACCTATCTTGATTCAGTTTTTATGAAGACGACTAAGATAGAAGAACGTGTTTATGAAGAAGAAGACGACGAGCCCGTTTGGATTGACTTATAAGTTGCTTATAAGCTGTTTTCAGCTTTTTTAGTGTTTGGCTGGCCAGCTTAAAGTCATTTTGTGCTTAAAATAAGCTCAAAAAAAATAATTTGGTCCATTTGACTTAGCTTATCTAAAACAGCTTATAAGTTGAAAACAGCTTATAAGCCAAAAAAATAAGTTAGATTACCCAACTTATTTTTTTTAGCTTATAAGCTGCAAACATCTTATAGGCATAAGCCCATCCAAACAGGCTCTAAGATAGAAGAATGTGTTTATGAAGAAGCGTAAAAGTGGAATAATTGCATTGAAGAAAGACACAAATTAAATAATTGCATTTGGAATAATTTTTCTTTTAATCGCACATGAATACCAAAAATGCATCCGCACACTTGGAAGTTTCATATTGTTGAGTGAATTTTCAGGACTATATCAAAGTCGTCCTTTGATATTTTTAGTATAATGTAAATTAATCTTGAAGAAGAACAAAATCTGTACTTAAGCAACTTTTAAATTGTGAATACTGTCCGTTTGGAAACGTTTATTCTAAAATTTAAATTATTTTAACAGTTTTTTGAAAAAGTAAGTGCATTTGTTCTACCTAGCATAACTAACCACCACAAACACAAATATAAATTATATATATATATAGTATACTAACATCTTAACTTTGCTAAATTTGTAAGCTTCAGAATTTGTACGGACAACTTGAGTTTTAAAATTAGCAACACATGCATTTTGAAAAGTCATTAATTTCGAGTTTGTCCAACTTGACCGAATAATAGAGGAAGATGACACCTAAAAAAAGGAGGTGAAAAGAAAACACAACTTTTGAACCACATATTTGTCTGTCTTTTTGCAAGGGACTTTAAGAGCAACGTGGCTTAATGAAAACCTATCATGACACTTGATAAATTAGAGCTCCAAGTACCGAATCACGAACAAGGAAAAGTCCAATTTTGTCTGCTTTATCCTTTTTTGTCTTTTTGTTTTTTTCACCTTGTGTCTGCTATGGCACCGATTAAATTCGAATTTGCTTGGAAAAGATTCATATTAAAAGTAAAGTGTTTTTTATAAAGATAATTTCATAAAACTCGAGATTTCTGATTAAGTTACCATTTGATCATAGATTCCCAAAAAATAAAAATAAAAATTTGATTTGAGTGAAGTTTTTCAAGTTTTAAAAATATGTTTGATCATAGTTTTTCAAAACATATTTTACTTTTTGTTTTGAAAAACATGAAACATTACTTGTATCATAAGTTCTAAAAACTATCAAGAATACTCAATCATACAAAACATACATACTTTCTAATCTCAAATTATGTAGGACATGATATTTTAATAACAACTGCTAATAGGGCACTTACTAGCTACTACATTGCAAATTACAATACAAATATTCATTTTTATCTTCGCAACGGATTTCTATAATTGGCAAAACAATTTTCCCTAGGGTTTCTTCTTCTACTGTTTGGGCCACTTTAGCTCGCTCACTTTATAAAAGAGACTGTGTTAATTATGGAAATATAGTAGATACGATTTTAATAGAGGAACATAATAGATTTAATTAGTTGGGTCATAAATAGAGGGGGCTTTTTATAAAGTACAAAAGTTTGAGGTTGTTTTTAAAAGTTTTGAAAATGCCAAAACATAGATCTTTGTCCAAAAATAGGTTTGAGCGATAATTTGGGATTTGAAGATTTGTCAAAATTTTATGGCTAAACAAAAATTTGAAAACAAATCTTCAAAATATGCTCCCAAAATCTATGGCAAACGGGCTAAGTGTAATAGTTATGTGTTCAACTGAACCAATAACTTTTAGCCTAAACCTAGATTTTCAATGTGTTTGTAAATTACGTATATATACATATTAAGGAGAAATATTTACGAAACGTGACGATAATTTTCTATTTACAAAACATAACATTACAAACCCTATAACAAACATACTTTTTTTAAAAAAATATATATATATTTTTAAATTTTTTTTCGCTCAAAAATTTATGTATGAAAGTTGTATGAAATGTGTATATCTCGTTCAAGGCTTAAAAAGTTCGCTCAAAATTTAGTGTATGAAAACTGTATGAATACTGTATGAAATGTATATATCTCGTTCAAGGCTTAAAAAATCACCTCAAAATTTTATATATGAAATTTGTATCTCGCTCAAGACTTAGAATTTCGCTTACATTTTCGTGTATAAAGTTCATGTTAGATTTCTCTAAAATTAATACAACTACAACAACATTGTATACAACTTTGATACAACATTCAAGACTTAAAATAATCGCTTAATTTTTGTGTATGAAACGTGTATATCTTGCTCAAGGCTTAAAAAAATCGCTCAAATTTTGTGTATGAAAAACGTATGAAATGTGTATATCACGATCAAGGCTTAAACATTACGTTCAAAATTTTATGTATGAGAATGGTATGAAATGTGTATATCTCGCTCAAGACTTAAAATTTCATTCACATTTTGTATATGAAAAACTATATAAAAAATATCTATACACTTGCTTATTTTCTATTGGTTTCTATCACAATGATGGGAGATTCTTTTTGTGTACTGTACAGGTGTGTTCCAAATTCTAATCTAAGGGCTGAGGTTTATCCAACACATCAAGTTGGATTATTTTGATCACCAGCTCGTGTGAAGTCATGTGCACTGGACTTGGGCTGATAACTCTTCTGTGAACAACTTGGGCCATTTCCATCATCTGCATCAGCTGGCCCAACTTTCGTATTTGCACCAGTTGGCCCAATTGTTCTATCTGCACGCATAATCTGAATTGTAGGGTCAAAATCAATTTTGTCCTCTTTGTTTACACTTAGCATTTTCCCCCTCATCTTCTTCACTTTCTCATTCGAATCAGAGGAAGAGGAACAAGAATCCTTGCTAAATTCAACATATCTTAGGAGATTGTGACCCAAAAATTTAATTGACGGTGTGAGATTTTATGCCTAGACTGAACAATTGGACCACGGAGTAACATAGGATGAGTGAAATTAGATAGCGCAACATCAAAAATAGATTTGATTTTAATAGCAAGTAAACAATGAAGAGTTTTCCATGCGCATATATAATTTTTCAAGAAAATATTAGACTTTATATTTGTTCTTTGTCCTGTTTGATTACAATGTCTTTGAATATATTTATTAAAGAATAAATTATAATATATACTCCAAAACTGGGGCGGATCCACAATGTCTGGTGGGGGTTCCTAGGAACCCACTAGCGTTGCCCCGACCCTATATTTATATTGTGAAATCCATTGAAAAATATATTCCACTAGGAACCCACAACATGTTTCGTTGTTGGTTCAACGGTAAAGAAGGTGTTGGCTAAAGCTCTGCTCCTGTAAAGGGTTCGAAACCGTTGGGCGCTTTTAACTGAAGCCCCAAATCTGAGGCGCTTCATTATTCTTCCTCATTTTTTTTTTTTTTTGGTTTCCTCTTATATTTTAATACAATCTCTCATAATTTTTTCTAACTATTTCACGACCCTTCGAAATGGTTAGAAATAAATTATGAGAAATATATACATAAGGTACTGTTTCTTTTTTTGGTTATTGTTGCATATCTATTTGAGATTGCCGGGAAATGGAAACCCATAAAATTTTCAATCTTGGATGAGATAATTACACTCAGTATCAATTGGGGTACCAATGCTATCAAATTTAGCCCATATTTGAGTTCCTTGCCCACAGTAGCCCATCTTCAGTTTAAACAAAAATTACTTGTCAAAAAATGACCCAACCTTCTCTCTCTTCTCCCTTCTCTCTACCTCCAGTGCTGCCACCCACCACTGCACATCGCCGTCGGCGCCGAAGAAGTCCTTCTCTCTCGCTCTCTCTCCTCCCCAAACCCTAGATCTAGCTCGCGGCGGTGGCCATTACACATCGCAGCCGCCGCCATGGAAATCCTTCTCTCTCGCTCTCTCTCCTCCCCAAAACCCTAGATCTAGTTCGCGGCGGTGGCTAAAAATGCCGGCGAAACCCTAGATCTAGTTCGCCTCTCTCTCTCCCGCCTCCTACTGCTACCGAAACCCTAGATCTATTCCGCTGACGTTGTGTTTGGTCCAAGTTGTTTGGCCGGAGATGGAGCAGTGGCGACAGCGTTGTGGTTGTTGTATATAGATGTATAATATTGTATATGAGCGTACAATATTGTATATGGGTGTATAATACTATGGGTGTATAATATTGTATAACATTGTATAGGATTGTATATGGGTGTATATAGATATATGTTATAATATTGTATATGGGTGTATATGGATATATGCTATAATATTGTATATCATTGTATATGGATATATGTTATAATATTGTATATGGGTGTCTATGGATATATGTTATAATATTGTATATGGGTGTGTATACGTGTATATGTATATAAGTGTGGGTTAAAGCTTTGTAATGTAAGTTTTGGCCTATTTTTTGTTTTTTGCAATGTAAGTGAGCAAATTGTATATTTATGAAATTTCCCCATCTTGGATCCACCTCTGCTCCAATAGTTAATGTTGTGTCTTAAATATGTAAAATAGCAGTTAGCAACAAAGAAAATATATAAAAGAAGTGCTTGTTTAACCAAGATGGCCTCTTTATCATTTCCTTTCCAAAAAGAAAGAAATAAAAAGAAAATAAGATACTGAATGCTCTGAGTCTATTCAACAGACGTCCTGTTTTTTATCTCGTCTTTTTCTTTCTTTTTGCCAGAGAGATAACATTAGAAGGTACAACTGTTGAGGCAAGGAATTTCAATTGAGTCCCTTTTGCCAAAAATTAAACTGCATAAATACGACGAATCCAATTATTTTTGCATATACATTATTGAAATCCGTTAACATAAGGGGAGATTTCAATATATCGACAAATGGGATTAAAAAAACCATGTAGGCTTGGTGGAAAATATAAGATATCATAAGTTAACCTGAACACAATTGTTATTGGAAAAAAAAAATGCTAACCGCTTGCTAATGGCGTTCTTTAGGCTGGTCAGACTGCAAAATTTATTAGCTTCACGATAATTAAATTCACAATCAAAATTATCAGTATCTGCTTTTCTTATTTCAAATATAGTAAATTCCTTGAATAACTAAGTGTTTACTGAAAAGAGTTAGACTGAATACAGTATGAGAGAATCACAGAAGTATGAGCCAATGACACATATGGCTTGATTATGTTTTTCTTGCTATTTTGAGGAACTAATTTATTTGCCAAATGGAAGTTCCAATGCTCCAAATAAAGAAACTCTAATAAGCTGAAGGCACACCATTGTAAGGATCATCAAAAACTGCAACATTGCCTGACCTTGAGAATACAATCTACAAGAATATAAGCACCCTTTGAGATGTTTTAATTCCTTCTCAAATTTGGCAAGACAATTTCAAGATTTCTCTTAAAAAATGGAATAAATGCATGCATTTACGGTTGAACACATAATTTGATAAATAAAAATGTGTAAACTGCTTATTGCTATGAAAGCAGACAGATCGAAATTTCCTACACAAGTTGTACAATTGCATGTTTATTTTTAATTTCTAATTTCTAACTTGCAATTTGCTTGTAGTATATTTAACAATTTTATAGAATAATAATAATAATAAAAAAAAAAATTACCATCCTATTATCCATATACTCAAAAGAGGCAAGTCAAGTCTAGAAGGTTTTCATTGGATGCCGCTGGAACAGTACTGGCAACCCAAACGTGTGGTCCTCTACAACATTTACACTACTAAAAAAACAGGAATTTTCGATCAAAAATTTCGACCACACGAGATCAAAAAAGCCTTTATTTCGATCAATTTTTCGACCACACACGTAGGTCGCTAACAGGTCGGTCGAAATTGTTTTTCGACCACACGTGGTCGAAATCACATTCTACTGAAATTAAGGAAAAAACTATTTTCAACCACATGTGGTCGAAAAAATTATTTTTATATTAAATTAAATTTAAATTTTTTGATTACATATGGTCGAAAACATTATTTATATGTATAAAAAGAAATTTACTTTCACAATTTCGACCACATGTGGTCGAAATTGTAAATTGGGCCCAGATTTTCGACTACATGTGGTCGAAATCTGGCAATAATATTGCTAAATTTCGACCACATGTGGTCGAAATTGTGAAATATCTGGGCTGATTTTCGACCATCTGTGGTCGAAAATCTGGAATATTTTTTCCAGTATTTGCCTGCTTTTGGCAGCTCACCTGCCAATTTCCAAATAACCAGATTCATCAACCTAAACAGCCATCCAATTCATCAACAATGAAATACAACAACCCTAAACAATGTTCAAACACTTGAATACTTAAACATTGTCCATTCAAACACTTATAAACAATCAAATTCAAACACTTAAACATCATAACTACATTCACACACTTAAACATCATAAATTACATTCAAACACTTAAACATCTTAAACTTAAAAGTACTTCTAATTCGAATTAAAACTACATTCAAACCCTTAAACATAATATACATATCCATAATATACAAAGGAAAGAAGCACATGAATGATAAGGGGAATGGTCAACAGTTAATCTTAACACAAGGTGTTAATGCAGGAAAACAACTGGTAACAGCAGCTGTACCAGGTAGGAAAAGAAATGTTGATAATCCTGTGAATGATACTATATCAGAGGTGCCGGTGGTTGCTGCAGTTGTTCAGAAACAGCTGAATGTGATCAATTCACCCAATTCTTTTTCAAGAGGTGGATAAAACACCTGTTACAACACCAACAAAATCAGCAAATATAAATCAGCAAAGGGTCCAAGTGCTAATGTTCACATACAGCAGCAACTGAAAACAGGTTCCAAGGACAGATCTAAAGCATTTTAAGCACATCTTAAGATCTCCTTGACTGGTCATGATCCGTGTACTATACCCATATTAATTGGAGTATAGTCTTAATATACTTGAAAAATGATTTGAAAGTGAGTAATTAATGTTAAGGGTAAAACAAGAAAAAAAAATTGTATTTCTCTTAATATGCTAAAGTGGATAAGTATAAGTGAATTTTTTTTTAATATAGTGGACAAGTAAAAGTGAACGGAAGGATAATCATTATTTCTCTATTCTTTAAGAACTCAATGAGACACCTGACCGTTAAATTACACTATAGGTCACTCAAAGGACATTTATATATATGCTTCCTTTTACCTTTTAAAACAAGTAAAAATGACCTAATGATATAAAACTTACTTACAAGGTCGGACGGTGTATGTAAGTTAAACTCATTAACTTTATTCAACTCCTACCAAATTAGGAAAAAGTAAAATTAGTAGATTTCTCAACTTGTCTTTCCTTCATGTGGAGTTTTTTTTTTTTTTTTTGGCGCGGGGGGTGGGGGGTGGGGGGTGGGGTGGGGTTGTGGTTTGGAGAACAAAAGAGAAAACGAAAATTGTATTCAAAGAAGCAAATAAGTTTCAAGACTTAATATTTAGTTGTATTGGCAGAACTTTTCCACACAATAGGTATGTTTTTAATCACTGTTATTTTCATGTGTAAAACTTAGGCTTCAAACTTACAAATTAACTGCAATAACAATTATGCAAAGAAGAAGGTTGAAGAGAAGGAAGTTTAAAAGATACTTACTTGTTAGGCTTCATTTTATATGACAATGTTTGATTAGGCACAAAAAAAAAAAAAAAAATTACTTAATTAGTTTAGTATATAGCAAAAGTATATTAGCATAATAAACAGTTTAAAGTTTTACAAATTAAAGAAAGGTCTATTTTTTTTTCTTAAACGGATTAAAAAAAGAAGGAATGTGATCTAAAACATAACAAAAGGAAATAGTAATCAAGCTGAAATTGATCTTGGGCTAACTCAATCTCAAAAATTAGTTCAAGAAGTGAAAATTACCTAAAACAATATATGAAAACAACGTCTTCCACCAATATAATATTGTGAAACACTTAAAAGTAAGTAATTTTTATTTTTACTACTTTTCAAGAACTGAATGAGACAATAGAACATAAAAAAGAGAAATGGAGTTGAAGAGACTGAAATACAGGAAGAAAGGAAATAATAGAGTTGTGGAAAATCCCAGTGTTGTTATTTAAAGGGAAAGCTGGCGACAAATGTTTGGACACTATAAATACAAGAGTTTAAAACTAGTGGGAACAGGGCAGACGCCGTAAATAATTAGAGGCAAAACTAACATTTAAATTTAATAGGTTTAATTTTTTAGAGTTAAGTTCATAATTGGGAGATTGAGACGAGTAGGTAATCTGATTATCAGTTTATGGAAATTAAATTCGTTAAAATATTTATTAACTCTGTTGACATTTGTCTAGCAAATAGCAACATGCATCTAGATTTGATTGAAATACTGAAGAGCTACTTATAGGGAGGGAGTTAGCCTAGTAACTAGTAAGGCTTAATTAGGACGGCTAGTTGTATGAAGTTACGTATGTACTACCTCAGAGTCTAATGAACCGTCTGTTTGATCAAATTACCAAATATAAATTAGATTCCTTATCATATTAATATTATTTTACTCCTCTCGGACTCGGAACGTTGATTTATATACGTCTTGCATGTAAATCGAAAATGTATATCATGCTTAATTCTGTTATTCTCTTGTACTCTATTGTGTGGACTTTTTCCACTTACCAATTAAAAGTTATTCAAGGAATTTACTATTGTTGAAATAGGAAAAGGAGGAGCCCGACACTTTTGTAACCCAAAAAAAAAAAATTTGAAACCCAACTAACCCATTAAAAAAAAAAAACCAAACTAGGCTTCACGCCTGTGCGTGAAACCCTTCCCTAAAAACCACCGACCCACCACATGCATTATCTTCTCTTTCATTTCCTCCATCTTCACCCTTTCAACACATACATTTTTGCACTTCCAAAAACATGTCTCAAAGTTTTGAAACTTCAATGTTTGCTATACAACCCGATATTTGCGAATGCAGTTATTACTATAAACTAAAAACATCAAAGACCCAAGATAATCCGGGTCGCCGTTTTTGGTGTTGTAAAGTGCCCGAAGTAAGTGTTTTTACATTTTTTAGTGTTTTTTTTTCCACGTTATCCATATATTTTACTTTGAAAAACTGATTTTCTTGTAATGCTTATAGGATATGGGCGGTTGCAAATACTTTCGGTGGGAAGATAGCATTCACGTGGATAAAACGGTGGCGGCAAAGTTTAAAAATCCAGTTTTGGATAGAGATACCGCGACTTCACGTATCTCTAGAAATACCGCTAAGTTGGACTCGAAATTTAAGCTTCTGGAAGATGAAGAAAAAATTGAAGGTTTGGAGGTGTTGCTCACCGATTTCGAAAAAAAAATGAAATTTGCTGAAAGCTAAACTTAGAGAAGCTCAACACGAGAAAATAGCTTTGAAAGAAAAACTTAAATTATGGAAGATTATTTGTGCTATCCTGTTGTTGTTCATTATTTATATGTATTTTGTTTATTAAGTTTAATATATCTATGGATTATGTTTTTTTACTAGTTGTACCTTTTCCCCTATAATGTAATCCGCACCCTTTATGTACTAATTTATTTGTGTTTATTTGTGAAATTGTCAATTAATAATAGACTTTAACAATAAACATTGAAGAATTAAAAACATGTCAAACTAATTCAAATTTATGACTTCATCATAAAATAAAAATACAAATTAACAACCTTAGTCTGAAACTTAAATGACCCATAATCTAAGACAGTGAGCCTAAATAAACCCTAATCGTCATCAGAATAGAAGTCCTCAATATCGTCCTCAGAACGATATTGACGGTCTCTTAACACACATCTTTTTTCAGGAGATGTTAGTTCTTTACCGGTTGATGATGCTTGTTCTTCAGCCAACTTTAGCATGTAAAATCTACAACGTCTTGCCAGCATTCTGTTGTTTTCTTTTCTAATACTTTGTACGGCCATCTCGCAAGTTGCTGGACCTACTCGAGGCATGGTTAGTGAGTACCTTGTTGGGATTGGAGCGTTGAGATTTTCCAAGTCACGAACAAGACGTTCTGATTCGGCAATCCGATGTGACCATTCTCGGCGTAAACCGCAATAATATTCTCGCGGATCTGAATATTTCACACTGCATAAATCATCATTACGCTCTACAAGAAGGTGCGGATTTAGCTCGTCTAGTTTGAAATCACTAGTATCACTCAAAAAACGGCTATGATTTGAACTCTCATCATCACTGCTATTTGGTTCTTTTGGAAGGAGTAAAGACCAAGCTTAGTTTCTACTACTCGACATTGAATATGGTGTAGTCTAATAACAAAAGAAAGGGCTACTTATATAGTTGCAAACCCCTAAGTACCCTCGGGGGGAGGGGGTCACTACCTACTTACCTTATTATAAGAAAAATATTAATCTTCATCGGACATTTCACAGTCCGAATCCCACTTGGATCTAAATCTTGTGCTACCATGCATACCATATTCTACCCTATGGTAACATATTTGCATTCGATTGTTCCCTTCGCGAAAACGATTAAGAGAAAAATTATACTCTTGTGGAGTTCCGCGAGGCATTGACATAGCACATTTTTTTGGGCGTTTAAGCCCTATTGAAGCTAACTTTTGCTCCAGTGCTTCAGCCTCCCTAACACGCCAATTCTACTTATCTCTCATTGTTTTACTGTATTCTTGATTGAATCTTTTGTTAGGGTTATTTGAGTAATGAAAATCATCATCATGTAATTCCCATGTCCTACCCATTGCTTCAAATATTTTTGCTGGGGTAATGTAGTAGAATCAAGATTTCCAAATTGGTTGTAGAATGTCATAATAACTCGTTTTAAAGTGAATACTAGTTGTTTGTCAATTATGTTATATATAGTACTGCATTTTTTGACCGTTTATTTGAATTAAATTCATATTACGCAATGTTCTTGTGCGCAATAGGACATGATTTGACAACACATCATGCATGCCAATTTCAGCTATGACACGTAAAAGACCGATTTGACAACACAATGCTGCATTTTTGACCGTTTATTTGAATTAAATTCATAATTTGACAACACATTATGCATGTCAATTTTAGCTTTTTTTATGACACCTAAATGACCGATTTGACAATACAATGCTGCATTTTTTACCGTTTATTTGAATTAAATTCATATTATGCAATGTTCTTGTGCGCAATAGGACATGATTTGACAACACATCATGCATGTTAATTTCAGTTTTTTTATGACACCTAAAGGACCGATTTGACAACACAATGCTGCATTTTTGACCGTTTATTTGAATTAAATTCATATTACGCAATGTTCTTGTACGCAATAGGGGTGAATATGAATCTATTTAAGAAGAATGTTGGACGAGGTAAAAACTCATCCATTTCATAAGTTTAAGTCTCTTAAGTCATTCAAAAAAACCTGTCTTAAGTCATACAAAAATGGCTCAAGATATTCCACCAGTTAAGGTTTCAATACATTGGGATGGTATTATCCTTGATGACAATAGTACAGTTCGTTACAATAAAAGACCAAACGTTCATGTTAAATGTCCACTTGAAATATCTTATGAATCACTAGTCACTTACATATATGAAAAAATGAAGGTTAGTACAGATGAGTATGAAATCTCTATAACAGGCAGATATCCACAATCAATTTCCAATGGTATAGTGCTTTATGGTAGGCATTATATCAATGATGATGATTCTTTAAGGGATTATTTGAATGCGCTGGAAGAATTAAAACATTTAGTCGCCCTTAATGTTCTGGAGATGTATGTTGAAAAGATACCCAGAGAGGTCCCACAAGAATAGCCCAGTCAAGCTAACACGTATGGAGATTTTAGTTCTTACGGGGGTATTTTGAGTGGCCAGGTGCCGCTGGAAAATCTTACCCAACAATTAAATCAAACTTGGTAAATATGCATTCTTATATTATTATTTTGTGCAGTAGCACGTGTTTATTGTATGTATTGGTAAATAACCATTTTTAAATCTTTGTAGGGGTTATAAGTCATCTCATTTTAGTGGAGCAACTCATTATTATCAGAACTCTCAGTTCAGTGGAGCTGATTATTACAATAATTCTCAGTTCAGTGGAGCTGATTATTATAATAACTCCCAGTTCGGTGCAACTGATTATTATCAAAACTCGCCAGTGGTACCAAATATGGATGAAAGGCAGTCCTCTCAGTTTGGTTTATATATATATATATATATATATGTGTGTGTGTGTGTGTGTGTGTGTGTGAATTTGGAATTTAACATATGCTTTTTATCGTGTAGGAGGAGGCCTTTCTTAGATGACGCTGATTGTCCAAGTTATGTGGATACATCAGAGAGTGATGGCGATGAACCAGCTAATAATGCAGAGGTAACCGATGATGAATATAGTGAATGGGATGAAGAAGATACGCATTGTAGTCCCCAAAAGCAACCAGAACCAACTCACCAACACGTACCACCTCCGATGGCTGAAAACCCAATTCCTGACAGCTCAATACAATGGCATTCTGACTATATTCCATATCTTGACAGTCTCCAAGGTCGTGAGGATGCATTTGTCTTCATAAGAGATGATTATCAAAGTCACCAAAAAACGTGAAAATCCCATGACTGATGAATGCGTCATTGCAAAGGGAATGCAGTCAGTTCACATCAAAAAAGATGTTGCAACGGGCTGTCAGAATATATTGTATAAAGGATATGAGGGAGTTTAAGGTTGATGAATCAAACAAATCGGTATGGAGGCTGATTTGTAAGCGACCTACTCAAGGCTGTCGGTGGTTGCTTCGGGGAATTGCTAGGCCGGATGGTCTGTGGGAAATCACAAAATTCCACCCGAAGCACACTTGTGATATGGGACAAAGTCGAGCAGATCATTTTAATCTAGATATAAACATGATTGCTCATGTGTTACTTAAACACATTGAGGAAACTCCAAGGTAATTTATCTGACCGTTTACATTATATATCTTATAGTAATTAAAATATCATTGTTAAATGTCGTTTGTTTAAACTTATGCAGGATGCTTATCCAAACTTGTATTAGCATGGTCCACTCAAAATATGGTAAAATCATAAGCAAGAGAAAGGGATTTCTCGGGAGTAGACGTGCTTTTGAAATAATCTTTGGAACTTGGGAATCCTCTTTTCAGGCGTTGCCGGGGTATATGGCAGCTCTATAACATGCTAATCCTGGCACTGTTGTACAGTGGCGGCTTTTAGAGGGCAGAATTTTCGACTTCGTCTTTTGGGCATTCAAACCAAGTATTAATGGTTTTGCTCACTGCCGGAATGTGATATCGATAGATGGGACCCATGTATATGACCGATATGATATTAAGCTCCTAATTGCAGTAGGTATGGATGCCAATGGGTCAATATTCCCTCTTGCTTTCGCAATTTCCGCTAGCGAGAGCAACGAGACATGGGGGATGTTCTTGACTCATCTACAACTAATCTACAAACTCATGTTATCAAGAGTCGTCAGGGCATATGTGTCCTATCGGATCGTCATAAAGGCATATTGCACAATATGCGTACTCTGGAAGGGTGGCAGCCTCCACATGCTTATCATCGATATTGCTTAAGGCACTTAAAGGCTAATTTGAAAACAAAGTTTGGAAATGGCACTGTAAACAAATTGATGTGGGGGGCTGTGATGCAGCATCAACAAAGAAAATGGGCTGCAAAAATGGAGCTGCTAAAGGAAGTGAATGAAGAGGCATATGTTTGGTTGATGAAATTAGAAGTTGAAAAATGGACGCTTTATGCTGATGGAGGAAGGAGATGGGGCATGCTCACAATGAACAACTCAGAGTCTTTCAATGGACTCTTCAAATCTACTCGAGGACTACCTGTCACCGCAATGGTAAGACTAACTTTCAGGCAGGTCGTAGAGCGATTTGCGGATAGGACAAGACAGGCAAGAGCTATATTAGCCGACGAGAGAACATGGATGCCAAAGCCCTATAAAAAGATGGAGCACTATAGAAGAAAGGTAGAGGGTCACTAAATGACCGAGTATGACGTCGTTCAACGAGTGTATGAAGTTAGAACAGGTTATTGGGACGGAAAAAGAGGAAACAAACATATCGTTACTGAGCGTACACAATCATACACTTGTGGTAAGTGGCAAACGTACCACATGCCATGTTCTCATGCAGTCAAATGCTTTGAGAGAATGGCCAGAAATGTAACTGATTATGTGGCGGAGGAATATAAGGTCGTAAAATACCTTAAAGCATATTCTGGCTAATTCCGTCCCCTTGGTGATCAAGCTTATTGGCCAGCCGCGCCGTTTTCTATGATTGCGAACAAGAACCATATCCGTAAATTGGGAAAAAATAAGTTAACCCGTTATCACAATCAAATGGATGTTAGCGAAAAGACTTACTTTCGCAAGTGCTAGACATGTAAGCAATTTGGGCATGATAAGCGTTCATGTGGGCAAAACTCCCGTGGTGGCAGCACATCTGGAAGTAGAAGAGTGTCTAGAACTTGATATATTTTTTTTAAGTCTATTGTAATTTAATGATGTATTTCGTTGCTAATGGAATGAAATATTTTTCAATTATTATGAACCTCTCGTCTTGAACCAAAAAAGTACTTTCATAGCTTTGAGAGTAAAACAAAAGAGATTAATGAAAACCCTATAAAATATGACACTTAAACTTAAATATAATAAGTTTCAAACGTATTTCGGAGCACTTTACAACCCCTAAAACGACGATCCAAATGTATATGTATACTTGATGTAATGAGCTGATATTATTGTACACTAAAAAAATATTAAGTTCTATATAAAATATTTATATTCCGATGTTTTGAAACGTGACTAATCTTCAGTCAAAGTACACAAAAAATCTTAATTTTGAGTTTGATTTCCAAAGCATAAAGGTTGGGGCGGGGGTTTAGGGACGGGTTTCACGCACAGATTCTGTGCGTGAAAGGGCCAAAATGTAAATGTACACTTTCGCCCTTGCAAGCACAGAATCTGTGCGTGAAGCCTAGTTTGGTTTTTTTTTTTTTTTTTTTTTTTTTAATTGGGTTAGTTTGGTTCCAAAATTATTATTTTTTGTTACAAAAGTGCCGAACCCGAAAAGGAGGGATTTGGGCTGGTAGAAATTTGATACTATTCAATTACTATGAAGCTTAAGGAAAGAAACTCAGATATCGTTCGATCTGATCAAACATATATATAGTAACACCTTACATCAACAACGTGTATATATATTGATTGAGAGCTATAAAATTCAATTAATATATCAAAACCAATGGCAAATCTTGACTTTGTCTTACTAATGATTAAAACAAAAATACAAAAATCCAAATTTGACACATTGACAGATACAACAAAAACACAACGTCGTCTTGGTCCCAAGCAAGTCGGAGTAGATTATATGAATCCTCACTACATATAAATCTCTAATAAGAATTCTAGAAAACATAGGAACTGACTAACATACTAATAACATAACTAAACAAATTCGCTACTAATGACAGAAAAACCAATTAAGAAAAACATATTATGTCATTTTGATTTGTTTAATCTTATAATTGAATTTTTTTTCATTATTTCCGGTTGAGATTTTTGGCTAAAATTAATACCCATGTGAAGAACTGTTGTCAAAAATACTTTTAACTGTATCATTGTTTTTTATGACTTTTTTTTTGTCATAATTGTTAATTACCAGCTGAGGAAATAACGCCTACCTTCAAGTGGTTAGGCAGAAATATGCTCCTTTTTTATAGTTTAGATAAAATAGGTGAATTATTTCATATGCAAATTAGGGAAATATATAAAATACGATGAGTGAGATCACGGAAAAATGAATAAGTAATGCAGATAATGGCCACATTCCCAAGTAAAATTTTGTTCTTTTTGTCCCCAAAAGAGCATACAAAGTTAGGCAACCACCTATATCTATATATAGAGTGATGCTTCATATTACATGGAGAAACATTTTATGTAACATTTGAATTTGATTGGCACACATTTCAACGAGCAATATGATTTTGTATGCTATATATCTAAATATAATTAATTAAAGTGTAGACGTGTACTCATAGATGTCATATAAGATACTCAATTGGTATAGTTTCTTGTGTTTCTTTAATGATTTGGTTTCAGGGTTATGCAACTTCTAAAAATAGAGGGTTTTTCCCGACATTTAGTAGGAAATTTGTATTATAAAATATGATTTTTCCATCTTATTCCATAAATCCAGCTCACTGGGAAAACACATGATGTGAAATAGGTTCCCACTGAAATGCTGAAAAATTTCCAACATTTTCGTGGGAAAATAGAGATTTTTTAGTAGTGTGCTATCTAAGAATCTTTCAATGGTCCGAGATGAGTAAAACAATATTACTGGTGATAAGGAATTTTATATTTGATCATCTCGAGTAAATATTTTAATTTTTTCATCTCACTATAATATCACTTTTTATTTTTTCTCGCTGAACATTTTACTTCTTGCAATCAGAGAATTGCTCTCTTGCTTCTATTTATGTGTTAACATGAAAGAATTATCTCTATATCTGCCAATAACTGCCATGAGCGTCAAAAACGAAACAGAGAAAAAGAAATAATTGCCAAATATTAATCTCCATGCACACACTTGATTAATTTTTTTTAGCCATAATTGTTAACTCAATTAGGGGACGGTGGACTAAAAATATTATAATTGTATATTTATTTTTTTTGCAACTCAACTTAGGGATGGATTACTTTTTCTTTTTGTAATAATTGTACTACTCCTTTCAAGTGATTAGGCAGAACTGTCTGTCCCTCCTTATTCTTATTTTAGATAAAATAGGTGAATTATTCATACGCAAATTAGGAATATAAATAAGAATGAGATAACGAAAATATGGATAACTAAGGGACATAATGGCATATAGCTATTATCACATTCCCAAGTAAAAAATTATTCTCCTTTTCTGTGCCTATATTGATTTCTAGTATCCATCACCATTAATCAAAAGTCTCACGTTCGAGCCTAAAAAATAAGAATCCTTGGTATGAAGTACTTTCCTTTCTAATGGGTCAAATGTAGTGCAAATCTGGCATTAATCGACCCAAAGGTTACCAAATACCATATGGTTATAAAAAAGGTATAAAAATGTGTTATGTTATTTAAAGTAATTCCTTCCAATTAAAAACATCATATATAAGAACATAATGTAGTTCCTTCTATGGATCAATCAGATGTATAAACCAACACGAAAAATATGCATGAGAGTTACTAATAAAGCTAATGTACGGAGTTATATTTAGCAATTTGGCTAATGACACAGTTATAAATATTTGCCTGTTAAATTTGAAAATTGTCTCCCTCCGTTTTAATTTATTTGTTTGGTTTTGACTTGACACGAAATTTGAGAAAGTAAAGAAGATTTTTGAATGTTGTGTTCTTAATTTAAAGATATGTATAACGTACTAAAATGTTTTATAATCTTGTGGTCTTAAACATAACATGTGGAAAAAAAATTGGTCGAATGGAAAATTTTATATCAACCAAATGTAATATTTACAAATATTTACAAATCACTAGCTCATTTTGGACTCTAGAGCTAGATCTCAAAGGTTAAGACAAGTACTACATAGTACATACAGTGTTGTATTTTATGTCTGAGTTTCATTTCTAAAAGTCAAAATTATTTTTGTCAAAATTAAAAAGAAAATGCTAACATTAAATTTAAAATGATTAATTGATTCCTTGCTTTTATTTATTTACAGTAGTATTTAATTTTCCATCCTTGCTATTTATAATTTATGTATTTTCCTTATTCCCCTCCCCCATCCGTTTAGAATTGCCATCTTCAGAAGCACATCAATCCACCATATGGTCCACAGGATTTAAAACATAGATAAATGAACACAACCTTTTCCTATAATTCAATAAATTTGACAGTTGAAGCCGGAATAATTTAATTCCAGCAACAAATATAAATAGAATTGGAATGTTTACAACTTAATAGTTAGCTAGCTACCTTTAAGAACGCTTGTTGAAATATAATTGCGTGTAAAGCCATTAAAAATAGTCAATTATATTCTCCATTAAAATAAGTGTGAACGAATTTTCTGCCCTTTGTTCTCCATTTCCTTCTCGAATCCGCAATATTGTCATGAAGTTTCAATAGGTTTCAGAAGTGGGAGAAATAATCCGTATTGTCATGAAGTTTCAATAGGTTTCAGAAGTGGGAGAAATAATCCGGCTTTGATAGAGTAATCTCTATCCTTAAGGAATTTAAGCCTCAGAATTCCTCCAGAATTTTATAAAGCTTATGAAATTCAAGTTTCAGCAATTAACTTGAATTTCCCACTAGAACATTTATTTTGTAATGAGTATTTTGAGAAGAAGAGAAGAATAGTGTGGTTTGTGTGTTGAATTCGTTTTGGAGGAGATACCACATATTTATAATACGCTTTTCGTAACAGACATATCCTTTAGGAATAGGCACTTAATAACAGTCATAAACCAAAAATGTTTTAATTAATTCCAGACTTAACCACAATGTTTTAATCTTTGAAAAATTTTCTTCTCTTTGAAAAAGTAACTTTCTTCTCTCAGGAAAATAAAATTTCCTTTTCTCTCTAAAATTCATTCTCTCATGTACTCCCATCGGCACTAACTATTCAACATCTGCATAAATTCAAACTTCAGAAACTATCTTAAAGTTTTTCTTTTATAAGTTTGAACTCTAAAATATTAGGCTGAAATTCAAATTTTTACAAGTGAAATTTTAGCACACTAATGCTGTTGAAGAGGCATTTTGGACGGGAGAGTTGGATGTCGCTTGACAAGAAAAGGACGAGAAGCCCTGAGACAACCATGCATGACCCAAAAATAAAAATAAAAAAAATGCATGACTTCTTTCTAGGGCTGTTCACGGTTTTGGTTAAAACCAAAATCAAACCGAAAATTTAACCAAATCGAATAAAAAAACCGATATTTGGTTTGGTTTGGTTTTAAATTTTAAAAACCGATAATATTTGGTTTGATTATGGTTATATTAAAAAATAACCGAATAAATAACCGAACCAAACCGATAACTTATATACATAAATTTTATAATTATTTATATGTATAATATTAGTTTTTCATAAATAATTATAAATATTTTATATCTTTTAATCATTAATTTGATTTTTGGTCTACTTATTTCACATGATTGTTTAAGGCCCGTGTTTTTAAGAATATGTCCAAACCCATGTCTTTAAGTCTTTTAACTCTTTAAGTGTTAAGTGTAAACCTACTAACAGAAGCTCGCGTTAGCGTCTAATGTCTTTAACTTAAATTTTTAGCCTGTCAGCCATTTGATTTTAGGTTGTTTCTTCTTTTTTTTCCCGAATTTATACCTTTCTTTTTTCTTGTCTGAATGAGTCCTAAACTTCTAATATTTTTCATATGAAAAGAACAGAGATTGTAGATTTGGAGGTTCCTATAGAAGATACTTCAGTAACATCAGCATTTGCTGCAACTCAAGCACATGGTAATGCCCTAATACTTCTTCCGTGGGTAATCCTCCTAAAAGGCAGAAAAGAACAACTCTTTGTAGTCGAGACCCTAGCCCTGGGGATAATGATAGAAAAACATCTGAAGTTTGGGATCATTACACAAAGTGTTTTTAATAAAATGGGAGAATTGAGGACAAAATGCAAGTATTGCCCAATGTTTGGGATCATTACACAAAATTTTTTTATTTCATATATTTTCATTTTAATTTTAGGTAGTCTTTATGTTTAATTAATATGTATGTTTGTAACAACAACTAAAAGCTCCTATGCTCTACTTTATTTCGAGGTATGTGTATTAAGATGACAAAAATGGTGCAGCCACTACTTAGTTAGTTTTTAGCTCTATATGTAATAGTTTAACAACTTTGGGTAACTTAAGTATGACACTATCACTAATAGTGAAAATATTTCTATGATGTATGTTCCACCTTAAACGATAAATAAAAATTATCGTTTGAACAAAAAAAAGACATGTCTTTTTCAACTTTTTAATGTTTTACTGATAAGTCTCATGGCTGCTAATCATAAATTGAAAAATCCAACCAAACCGAACCAAACCGACAATAACCAAACCGGTGGTTATTATTTTATTTGGTTTGGTTATGATTTTAGACATTTAAAAACCGACTAAATTGGTTTGGTTGTGGTTTTAATCAATAACCGACCCAAACCGAACCATGAACACCCCTACTTCTTTCCACATGGAAACACTCCATGAGTTCCTTTTTTACTTTAGTAATACACTGGCAGCCATGGACGGAGCTAGGGTACTGCAAGGAGGTTCATTCAGATCCCTTTTTATGTATATATTGTAAATATTGAAAATAATGTATATATAGTAGATGTTGAATTCACTTGATTTCTTCATATGCTTACTTTTTTATCTTTTTAATTCACTTAGTGAAAATTCTAACTTTGTCACTGATAGTGATAGCTAGTGACTAGGTCAACTTTATTTTCCTTCATCGGGTGTCTAATTGGAATAACTTATTTACAACTTATCTAGTTTTTTTAACCTGATATATATATATATATATATATAACAAATTTAGTGACATAAACTGTAAGAGGAAGAACACAATGAGCCTGTTTGGATGGGCTTATGCCTATAAGCTGCAAACAGCTTATAAGCTAAAAAAAATAAGTTGGGTAGTCTAACTTATTTTTTTTGGCTTATAAGCTGTTTTCAGCTTATAAGCTGCTTTAGAAAAGCTAAGTTAAATGGACCCAATTATTTTTTTGAGCTTATTTTAAGCACAAAATGACTTTAAGCTGACCAACCAAACATTCAAAGAAGCTGAAAACAGCTTATAAGCAACTTATAAGTCAATCCAAACGGGCTCAATATAACTGGAAGTGCCCAAACATCTTTGAGGACACCATTTTGAGTTGTCAAAAATGAGCACTAGGATAGTATTCTAAAGTTTTTACTTTGTAAAAAATGAAACTTCACGACAATATCCAATAATTCGAGTTTCTACAAATAAAACCCTAGTAATGTTATCTTAAAGTTCGAGAAGGAGAAGGTATGTCATTTCATATAAATTAGGCTATCAAATTTTTATTTTAGCGCCTCAACTAAGACCTGTTCCTAATAAACACTCCAACTTCATTTAAAGTGTACCTGTTGAACACTATTTGCTAACATGGCATAATACTATGTGTTTTGCACACCTTTTCCGAGCGTGGGAGCTCTTTCTTCTCTCTTTTCTTTCCTGCGTGGGAGGTCATAAGACCCCTCTCCTCCTTTAAATGCAACCGGCGATAGGAAAAATGCACCGGTGATCTCTTTCTTAATCTTTTCGGCTAGCACCTTCTCCTCATTCTTATTATTTTACATAGCAGAAATTCAGTGGCTCTGTAAGTCCTTAGTCCAATTGGATATTTCCAATTGAACACTGAAAAACTTACCACTCATTTCTCCCATTTTTCTGAAAAAAGTTCATAGATGAAACCATGTTTGAGCATTAGCATTCTAAGTTTCTTTTTTTTATTTTATTTATTCATTAGTATTCTAAGTTATTCATTGCAAATTAGAAGGCATAAAGAAAACCCAGAAGTGGACATTAGTCCTCAAAGCTACACATAAAGAAAAATTAAATCTCTTCATTATTTGGTAAATTTGTTGGGGAAAAGAAGATGATGGGAAAGGGAAGATCAGGGAGGCGAGGGGTAGCTATGGTGGGGGTGGATTGTTTAGAGGTGAGGAGCTAAAATGGAAAGTTGTTTTCTTTTTCTCTACTCATATTTTTTGGTCGACTATACTAAAAATCCACGTGCCTTTTTGTCATTAGTTACATCACCGCGTTTGAAGTGCACGCACCATGTTATTTTTAGCAACTAGTCCTGAGGTGTTCAATAGATACACTTTAAATGAAGTTGGCGTGTTTAATAGGAACAAGTTCTAGTTGAGGTGCTAAAATGAAAATTTCACAGTTTATTAAGTAATATACTTAGGGATTTTTACACAGTAAATAGCACGGTTAGCCACTTTTTACCTTGGAATTTCAAATTCTACATGTGAAATGCATGTCCCAAAATTTCAATTTCACCTATGAATTTTGAAACTCCATGACAATCACTATTTCTCATTATAAGGGCGAAAAGGAGCTCCTCTGTGAAATTTACCGGATTTTACCCTATATAGCACCTCAAATAAGGTCAACAAAAAATAGCCTCATTCTTTTCTAAATTACCCGGTTTCGACATCTAAAGGCTTGAAATCTTTTTTAGCTGGTTAGCTTTACCTCCTCTCTTCCACTCCAAAACCATATCTTTGTTTCTTCCCTTAAGCTTCATAATAATTGAATAGAATCAAATTTCAACCAGCCTATATCTCTCCTCTTCCTTTCTCAACAATAGTAAATTCCTTAAATAACTTGAAAAAAGTTCATACAATACAATACAAGAGAATCACAGAATTAAGCATGACCCTTGACACATATGTCTTGATTAGGTTTTTCATGCTTTTTGAGGAACTAATTTATTGGCAAAAGTAATAACAACAACAACATGCCCAGTGTAATCCCACAAGTGTGGTCTGGGCAAAACAAAGTTCCAGTATAACATTCCAAAATTCAAACAAAGGAACTTAAGCTGAAGGCACACCATTGTAAGGATCAGCAAATGTTGCAACATTGCCCGGCCTTGAAAATACAATCTACAAAGTAGAAGCACCACTTGAGATGTTTTACTCCAACTGCTTAACTTTTTAAGTAAAGTAGTTCACATAATTCAACATGGTACAAATATTTTGAGTTTCAACGCTACACTTCACAAAGGAAGGAAAAAAAACTTTTCGAAGAACATGAAGCGGCATGTTAGAAAAATACACAAGTGAATAAAACTAATACACAAGTGAATAAAACTTTGTACCATCTATAATAACTGAATTAGACTTTTAGATGAGGTCGTTGACATAATTCAACATTGCTTTTATGTTTTACCTAACCTTTTTTTCTTTACAACTACCTTGATCTACTCCTCCTGTATTACCACTTGGCCCAACAATCATATTGACATTATTTTCATTCTCTGCTACCTACAAGTATCACTAAGCACCATCCACGTACCCCCACCTCCTGCTTTCCACAAAGATTGTATGTCATCTATATTTATTTTTTGAATATTAGTAAGACTATGTCATCAACATTTATGTCCAAATTAACAAACAAAGGAAATTTAATGACTTAAGAAGTGGTTTTGCCCTATAAGATATGTTCAAAAAATTATCACCATACCTGATAATCTCCAAATGTGCGCGTTTTGAATCCAGCAGCACAATAGTCAAAGTAGTACTCCCATGTCCTGATGAACTTGTCATCGAATCCCAAAGCACGAATTTGGCTAGTGACATAGTTATCAATTGTCAAGTATCAGCATTTAGAACTGATCAAGCTATAAATGATTCATGAAAGGAAACGGCTTTAACTCAGTGGAGAAGGCTGAGGACTTATTTTGGTTTTGTTACCTTTTGTTTTTCAGGAAGTTTTTTCGCCAACATCTCAGCGTCTGATGGTAATGAATTCCTATCTCTTCCAGGTGCACTACACTGCATTATATCATTTATCAAATTCTTTCAGAGAAATTCTTTTGGAAGATTGACATGCACGCTAGTGCAAAATCACAAAATATACTCTTTGTTACCATAATCTGGATGCAGCAGCCATGCCTGATATTATTCGACTTAGTGCAGGCAAGCATCCACCTGGGAATATATACTCTCTCATGAAGTCTGTGCTCTTCCTGTGACTATCATACCTCTCGTCTGGTATTGAAAAGAACTAAGGAAAGCCAATGCTTGTGAGTAACAGCACAAAAGAAACAAAGTCGACAGAACAGTGAAGGTCTAAAAGTGAACAAAGTAGACTGTGTTGAGGGTTCACTTTAATTCATTACCTGCAAAACTAGAAGCCCATCTTCTGCCAATGCAGATTCACAACAAGTAAAGAATTCCTCTATGTAATCATGACCGACATGTTCTATCATCCCACTGAAAATGATAATTAGTGCAATTGTAAAACTGGTTCGACATGTAGTGAGTAATACAATATATCAAGATGTAGATGGGTAAAAGCTCACACTGATATAATCCTGTCATATTTGTCCTTATTTGGCATTTGACGATAGTCACATAGGAGAAAGGTAATTCGATCCTGTGAAAATATTTCATTGAACTGAATATTAATAGATGATCCTTAAAATTGATCAGATTTGGCTTGCAAGTGCTAAGCAGATCATGTTTTCATGTTAATTTTATAAAGACAAATGTGGGAATTCCATAACGAAGCGTTGGTTAATTTTGCATCATAGCTTCTCTGGCCTGGCTTGTTCAGGAGCTCTTACAGTGCAGAAAGCAAGAACATGGATAAAGGTTTAGTTCATGAAGTGGAATTTCATTTTCATTTTCATTTTCCTCAGCTTATAGCAATCATATTCATGCAATGAGAAATATTGTAAGGCGATTATATTGTCTTAGTGGGTAAGTTTCATTCTTTGTTGTGTCCGTCCATAGAGGAAAATTTGCTGAGTATAATATTTCCGTCTCAGATTTTTCCAAACTTCAGTTTTGAACTGGTCAATGCACATCTTCACTTCTCCAGTTACAGAAGAAATGTCAGTCATCTAGACAAATGACAATGAAATTCCAAACTCAAAAATTTTGAGCTTCCAAAGACATTGTAATTAAGTACTATACCTGAAGGCCTTCTTGCTCAACTCTCAACTGTGCATACTGCAGTTGCTGCTCGGAGAGAGTTATACCAGTATATTTGCATCCTGTTTGCTTAACAACTTCCACAGCAAAACTTCCCCAACCACATCCAATCTCTAAAATGTGATGTTTCTTGCTAATTTTTGCCTAGATAGAACAGACACAGAATCAAATAATGCCTGAAATTTATGTAGTAACGTTGACGATTTTTACTTATTTGATGAATTGCCTTTCTAATGAGAACATAAATCTTCCTCAGCTGTGCATCTTTTAGGTCTTCGTCCTCACTCTGGCAAAATTATGAAAGAAAGCTAGATAACCATGGAATGAGATTAAAGAACAAGAAATGTAGCTTAACATACAAAGAAAAAAGTGGGAAGCATTTAAAAGTTTGAGAGCTAACCTTGAAAATTGCACATGAGTATGTCAATGTCTCATCCAGAAATAGTGAGAAGAGTTCATTACTCTGGGAAAAAGAAAGTACGGGAAGAAGGAAGTGATATGTGCAGGACTGAGTATTTCAATTTCACTAGTGATCTTTGACATCCCCGACATTGGGTGATATAATAAGCAAATTGATTAATTACCAGGTCATAATGACGAGAGATATTGCGACGAGCCTGAGTCAGGGTGTTTTGATTTGAAACATATCCAACGAAATACATTGGTTCTAGCAATGGTGTCCACCAGCCTCTAGAACAACGCAAAGTGATGAAGAACTTTAACATATAAACAGAAGTTTATGTTTCTTGATTTCGGGTCAGTATGATACCGTTTACTGCCGGACCTTTTAACAGATGCTTTCAAATCTCTATTGGCAACATATATCTGCAAAAGAATTCAGGAAGCTAAGTACCAACAAAAAGCTATTCACAAAGATATCGAGTCATTCCTCACCATGAAAAGATTAAGAAGACCTTCATTCTTATCAACTAAAGAGATATCCCCATGAATAAAAGCATCAGCAATGCCTAGGTCAGCTCGAGTTGCAACCTGTAAGAGATGTCACAGAATTTATCTATATTAGGGAACTCCTAAAAAAAATTGGGATTATTTTTTGATCACTTGTAGGGGCAATAGAAAATTTCGATTTACTTTCCAGTAAAACTGTGTACTATGAACTCTAAGAGAAACTTTGAGACAGCATTTCCTCTCTGTTCCTTGGAAGGTGTAAATTGTGCCTCCTTCTTCTAACAAGCTGTTTATCGAAACATATAAAGTTACTATCCACATATATTTCATTATCGGGAAAAGAAAACTCAAAAATCTCCGAGTAATATTCCAACATTTTTAGCATGAATAATTAAGACAATTCTGAAGCTATGTATAATTGAAGGAAAAACATAAAAAAAAAAGCACATTCACACATGATTTGTTTTGCATCATGATTTTGACTAGTATATGAGTTTTAAGCCAAAGAGATTGGAATAGAAGTGCACAGTATCAATAAAATAGTCGTTCTGCGTCTTGCTACCATTCAACTAGCAAGATCACAAATGGAATAAACAAGTTGTTAGTCACTCACATTATGTATCCTGTTTGGGACTAAGTAATACAAGGTGAAACTACCATCACTCACATTATGCATCCTGTTTGAATGAAACTTTTGAGAAATCTAGTAACGAGGAGGCGTGCTCCAGTTTCAGGCCAGGTTGGTACCATGTGCTTAGGGTTGTCCAGAATACGACAATTCCTTCTAAGCATGCCATCTGCAGCAGTCACACCCGCCTGACGAGGAGTAAATATAAACAATCATCTATATGAGATAGAAGGGACAACAAAAGCTAGAACCCAACTTGTTTTCAGGGTAAGGTGACACTTCCAAGTCAAAATCTGTTGAGTTTGTTATTAGCAGATGTAGTACTACCTTTAGTCCATCCTCATGGAAGCCATAGCCTGAAAGTATTGCAACAAATATACATCAAATAGCAGTGAATAAACAAAGACACTAGGCTATTGTGCTGGCATCAAGTTGAAATGGAAAGAAAGCAAAAAAGTAAATGAAGCTCTCTCTGCAAAGACAGCTTTGCAGCTAGTTTAGTCCCCTCAATATCTATTGCCCAGGACTCTGGATAAAAAGAGATTCATACCTTGATATGCCCCACAAAACCATATTCCTCTCTTCCCTTGGATTTGATGTAGCTCACATGAAGCTTTTGATGCAGCAACTGAGGGGGCTGGGTGACTTGTTGTCCACTTAAGCAACGTATGCTCTGGTGTGTGAGGAGGATCAAGGGTTACGAGATAAGGCAGCTTTGAGTCGCCAAGATTCTGTAAATTTAGAGAGCTCATAAATTAAGAACATTTTACTTTTTATGGAAGGTGTTAGATCACTGCATTGCATATCACACCTGGATTATATTGAGCCAATATGTCGCACATCCTCTATCATTTGTGATTCGAAGAAAGTTACAAGCACTCCATGTTTCTGGGTTGCGAGGCAGGAATGTCTTGTCGCAATGAAGGAAAATATCACTGTCGTAGAGGAAAAGAAAATGATTTTGCATTTCTACTAATATAGAAGCATGAGTTGGGGGTGGTTTCGTCGTCCACCTCCAACTCATGTTAAAAAAATAAAAATAAAAATAAAAATAAAAAGTGGATCCCATATTAAAAAAAAAAGCGAACCCCAGATTAAAAAAATACGTGCACCTCATATTAAAAAATCAAACAATATTCATGTAATTCAAAGTATCCTCATTAAGTCAATAATGGTGGATTCATTGTCACATGCGTATCAACCCACTAGTGGGAGCAAATGAAATTATTGTACAGCAAAAAATGTGAACCCCATATTATTGCTTTTCTTCAAAAGGTTAAGTAGCCAAACCATACAATTTCCTTTCTTTTCTTCTATTAGCCTGAGATTTAATCTAGATATTTAACTGTTGTATTTGCTATTCCGCCATGTCATTTATTTATTATGTTTACTAAAATAAATATACTTAAAATATTTATATATTAAAATAAGATAGAATTTAATTACTTTTGCATTTTTATTCTTACTCTAATAAATGCGAAAGAGATTAATGTCGTAAAAGAAAAAATAATATTAAATGGAGATCAAATAATAAATAAGGTACATTAGTCAAATTATAATTCTAATTGACGTTTCCTTAAAAATAAACGTGCAAAAGACAACATAACAAGTAAAACGAGCTAAATCAAGAATATTCACCAAAAATTAAAAAATAGTAGTTCTTCGTTTAAATAAAAAATCAAATTTCTACTTTGTTTCATTTTAAACATGTAAAATTAATTTAATAATTTGAATTAGAATTATCCAAATCAAAATTTGATAAAAAAATAATAAGTATTGTTTAGGTCCAATCTACATACATTAACAATAGAATATTTTACACCTTTAAATTAATCGAATTAAAATTCAAAGTATCAACTGATGCTTAAATATTGCTATTGTTTTGTCTCAAAAAGAGGAAAATAGTTTTCTTTTAAACAAGTCCTCTCTTTTAAAAAGTATTAATAAATTTTTGCAAACTTTATATTCGAAGCAAACACTAATATAATAAAGTTTTGGATACGGAGCACAAACTACAATGTTACATTAATTGTGTTTTGAACATAGTGTGTGTGTGTGTGTGTATATATATATATATATATATATATATATATATATATATATATATATATATATATATATATATATGCATAAAAACAGTGCAAACATATGTATGTTTATTAGCAATATAAAATATATATATTATCACTACCCAAACACAGTTACATACACATAGATACAGTATAATCCAAAGTGTTAGGCCCGCATACGCCATCTAGTGTTACATAGAAAATCTTATTAAGACTACGGTCCAATCCACCAAACTTCTTTCCAACCAGGCAGCAAGATAAGTAGTGCCCATGGTCGTGGGTTGAACTTTAGAGGCGGAATTATTTACTATATTAATCTTGGCCTCCAGTACCATTTTCGTATTCGCTCAGAAATCTAGGAGGTTGTAGCTGTTAATTGACTAAAACTAGCCACCATCAAAACGTGCATTTTAACTGAACTTCACTAAATCACAAAATAAAGCTCCTCTGGTAAAAGAAAATACAAAAATATATAACATGGCTATACATTTATTACCTTTTCTTAGAGGACAGAACACATTAGTGATGTCAGTCTATGGATGAAATTCCAGTAAAGATAAAAGTAAAACTAAAGAGAAAAGAAAGGCTAGGTATTCAAATAAAGGAGACGAAAGTACCTATGGACATAATGGAAAGCACCCAGTATTCTTGTTTCATCGTAGGTTGCCTCTTTTCCTAACATCTTCAGTGTATCTGGAGCATGAGTAGCCATTATGCATCCATCAAATACTTCTTTGGCACCATTGTTGCAAGCTATGGTACAACCTGCAAGGGCTCTTTCATTTACAGTTAGAATCATGAGTAGTTTGTAGCTATGTGATGGTAAAACAATGCAGCTGATTGAAGCTCTTTCCTTTGATAAGAACCAAATTAACTTTATCTAGACCACTATCACTTCAGCAAATATCATAAAATGAATATAAGCTAAGAAACCCATGTTCTTATACAAATCAACAAGCTAGAAGCCAAGATAACTTAGTCAACATAATGGTTATTATCCACTAATGTCTCAAGTTAGCCTTCACCTCCCACCCCACAACAACCCCATGTTTTATACTTTTAATAAAATAGGAAAGATATGGTAGTAAAATAGAGGGATATTTTGATAAGGGAAATAGAGAGAATATGAATGTTGTATATTAGGAATCCTATCAAAGAAACAACATAGTGAAGACAGAAGGACCATTGGATATGTACCTAAGGTGTTGCCTAGTGGTCAATGAGGTACCGGTGGTGCAAATATTATGACCATTTTATGAATGCTGGTCAATTTTGGTTTTGCCTTTGCAAAGGACCATTTTAACCGCATAAAGTGATGGTTTTCAACAGATATAGGCCCATCTACTATTATGATGAAGTGTACAGCACAGCGAACTCATGCAAGAAGCCAAAAAAAACCAAGATAGACCTTCTTCATTTGTCGATACAAAATTTACTTCACAACCAGTTCTTATTTGGCAGCCTCTCGGCTCCAGCTCCTCCTTGACCTGCATTTGATGCCCCCATTAAATCAGTTTCAAGGATGATACATGCTTAACTCAACAAATAACGTAAGAAGGTGAAAAATGGTAATTGCTTGAAGTCCAAACAGGGAAATAGTAAAAACTTTGCAGTATCTATGAATAAAAAATCACCTTGTTTATATGCGATGGCCATTTTACATTGAGCAATTGAGAGAGACCAAAGAGCTGTAAAGAAAGAATTAAAAGCACCATCAGGCACAAGGGCAGTAAAATGAGATGGGTAAAGCATTAAAATTCAGTATCTTGCATGCAACATTAGATAAAAAGGGCAAAAAACCTGCAGAAGATGGTGGTCGTGGCAGAATGAAAGAATGTAATAAGCAGGAAAGCCCAATACTCCTGCTAAGGGACAGGTCCAGATTGAAGCGCATATTGGAATCTGTGGAACATAGTGTGTATTGCTTGAACAAAAAGGCCAATAGAAGTATCAAAATCAATAACAACGACAAACAGCAGTGTCACCAGATAAGTCTTCTGAAATAGCTCCGAATAGCCATGTGACTTAATAAATTGTCCTAATGTTTCATTGCGATCAATGTCAGGATTATTGTCAAGTGCTTCAAGGTAACTGCAATGCAGGAAAAAATTCAAGATGAAATAAACTTCATTAAAGATAAGGAAAGTGTACAAAACAGAACAATTTAATCTATTTCCATCAAATGCACGATATTCAAATGAACAGAGAAGACTTTGTGCTCTAAATTTCTAATGAGACCAGTATATCAACAAATTGCTCAAACAATAACAAATACTGATAATACATCACATATATAAAGATATTAGTACCTTTTGACATCCTGCTTGAATCTGATAATTTCTCTAATCATTTGACAAAAATATGGATTCAACAAATTCTTCCTCTGTGCAAACAAACTAGAGAATCCATTTCGGGTACCCCATTCGTAACCACGGCCTTGGTCTAAGCTCACTGAGAATGACATATCAGAGACCTCCATATCAAATCCAAGGCTCTCAAAAAATTCCATCATGTTTGGATAAGTTACCTGTCAAATACACCATTTCCAATTGAATGCCCAAAAGAAGGATATAAAGGGCGGAAATTGTTATGAGACAAATAGAATTAAAGCAATGATACGAAAAAGAAGAACACACAATTTTACGTGGAAACCCTCAAGGGGAAGAAAACCACGGTCGTCACCAACTCTTATTTCTCAATGAAAGATGTTTTTACAGGATTTATAATTATGCTGAAAAGCTATGTATATATAGGCTACGAAAGTCCCTAAACCCAGTCGAAATTGAATGTCCTCCAAGCTATTCTCCTAGTAGGAAATGGACCACTTTTCGGAAATTCACCGCAACACTCGCAGTGGCCTTCGGCCCCTTGCTTTGTGCTATAAAGCATGATTTTCCCACCTCATTCCCACCGAACCAATATTAGGATTTGCCCTGAATTTCCTACCATATTTGGACTCTACACCATAATTATGTTTTATTTCAAAAAGGTTTTCTTGGTGTAAAATCTTTTCTTGGTAGAAAAGGGCATCCACAATATAGTCGTTTAAAGAGTCTTGTTTAGGGGGAGATTTTTCTCTTAATAAATTTTATGCTTATTTATAATAGTTTTTCAATATGTAGGTCAATTGACCAAACTCATATCATATTATGAAATCCTTTTTTGTAGTTTTTCTTTGTCATCTGATTTATCGTGTTTAAGGTTTGCAATTATTAGCTTCCACATGACGCCCTATTATTTCGATCCCAACCAGTGGTATCAGAGCTAATGGTTCAACGAGGTTGAAGACATGTTCTAGGCAGCCAGTTCAAATCAAACTGCAACTGATTTCGCGATAATGAAGATTTCGTCCGGAGTACTACATGTGGAGATAAATTTCAACCATATTTTCAAGAGCCCTGCTGCTACATCTTTAAAAGTAAAGATAAAATATTTTTTAAACCATGTTTAACCCAATATTTTTAACCATGGCAAGCGGCAATGATGAAAGATTATGTGAAGAAGAAAGATGAAGATTATTTTGCCAGAAAATTCAGGCCAAGGGGAGATTTATTAGGGTTTACCCTGAATTTCCTACTGTATTTGGATTCTACACCATATTTGTGTTTTATTTCAAAAATGTTTTTTTGGTGTAAAATATTTTCTTGGTAGAAAGAGGCATCCACAATGTAGTCGTTTAAAGAGTCTTGTTAGGGGGAGATTTTTCTCTCAATAATATGTAGGTGAATTGACCAAACTCATATCATATTATTAAAATCTTTTTTATAGTTTTTCTTTGTCATCTGATTTATCGTGTTTAAGGTTTGCAATTATTAGCTTCCGCATGACGCCCTGTTATTTCGATCGCAACAACTAGCTCACTGGGAAAACGCATGGTGAGAAACAAAATCTCATTGAAACGCTGGGAAGCTTCCTAATTTTGTCGTGTGAAACACTACTATTTAGGTTTTCCCACCCACATTCAGTGGGAAATAGCTACTGAATATTATTCAGTGGGAAAATAGAGATTTTTTAGTAGTGTAGAAACTCAAAGTGATGGGATTTGCCTCAAAAACATTGCAGAAAGTGAAGTAAGACATGTCTATCTAGTTCTCTACTAACAAGAAATCATAATCGATTTTAGCATTGATCATATACCTTCATAGATTTCTTCTTTAGCACATCAATATGCATCAGACTGTAATGTACAGGCCAAAGTGCCATCATATAGTCAAGGTCCAACTTTTGGGCCTCGGCTCGGTTTTATTCAGTTAAGCTTTAACTCAAAAAGCATCTCGACAGTTGAATTCTGAACCCGCCTGTTATGTGTCCATGTTTTGCCATAACAATTTTGTCACAACAAGTTCCATAACAAATGCCATCAAGTTGCATACCTTGTTGCCTATCAAGTTGCAGATGTCAATCAATTTTGATTGGCGATTTATGGAAGCTATACTTATTAGAGTAATACGTAATAGAGTGGGTGTCAGAAAACACTCGTGCAACCCCTTTCTTTGGAGTGATGTTGTGAGTGATCTTTGTACTCACGTTAAATCTTTGCCTCTTATTATACTTGTTATTTTTTTAATTGACTGCTTGGTCTGATTAGGCACTATCATGGACGCCTAATCCTAACACCGCCCTTTATGGGTCTTCACTTTCCCCTCCCGTTCCATAGAGCATAGATTTATAAGTGGAACCTCACTAAAAAATTTAACATAAATTATATTTGTAACCCATAATTTTTAACATACAATAAGTTAAGTGCTAACAACCCATAATCTCTACTAACAATAAATCAAACTTGAGATTTAACACTGATCATATACCTTTTTAGCTTTGTTTTAAATCTCCTCCCATTTTTTCTATCTTTTTTCTTGTTTTTGATCTATATTGTTCTTAGGGTTAGATTTCATGTTGTTTTAGATTTTAATGGCAGAAGAGAAGGAGGAGGGAGAGAGCCAGCGGCAGTTCCATTTTTTCCGGCCAGCCAGGTTGGTCTTTTGAAAGGCCAAGGGTGAAAAACAAGGTGGTGTGTGGACGAGATGATGGCTGGAGAAAGAACGGGAAGGAGAACTGTGGGTGGCGGCGATGGTGGCAACAAATTTGGATGGTGGTGGCGTCGGCGGTCGTAAACGGTTGAACTCTGCCAGTCGCTGGTGGTCAGCTCCGGCTAGGAAGAGAAAAATATGAGTGCAGGAGAAGGGGGGGGGGGAGGGTGGGGTTCATTTTTGTATTAATTTTTTTAAGTTAAAATCCACGTATCATTATTTTATTGGTCATTTTGGCTTGTGAATTACACGCACCTGTATTGTTTGGCTGCATATTAACTTTGTGTCTAAATGACATAGTAAAAGAGGTCTTTGAGGGTTTAAATTGTACAAGTCTCGATTAAAGGATCTAAATGAAAATATGAAATATACGGACAAGTTGGAGGGTCTGTCGATGACTTCAGCTAACTTAGAAAACATTAAAGCATGAATCGTGGAGGTCATGCTCAGGCGCTTAATATATGAATACTTTGACGTTTATCAAACGCATAAATGAATTTAACGAATACTTATAATTAAACTGGTTTGCTCATCTTATAAGTCTACTCAAAACACTCTCGAACTAACCGTACTTACTCGATTGAAGACCATAAAACCAAGGTCAAGATCGATTCCATCAACGGTGACAGTCTTAGCATGTCCACCAAGATAATGTTCCTTCTCGTAAAGCACAACTTTGACACCAGCTTTTGCCAATTCATATGCACAAACCAGCCCACTTATCCCTGCTCCCACCACTGCTACTTTCATGTTTAAAACTGCATGCAATAACAATCAAGATTAGAAGAGGCAAAAGGACAGAAGATATTAGTCAGTAATTTTTTACTTCCCTACTTTTCAAGAACTGAATGAAACCTTGGAGCTGAGAGAGGTGGGCAGGGGTGGACTACTGTTTAAGTTACGGGTAAGTTACATGTTTGGTAGAACCGCGTAACTTTGGCCCAAACATTGTATTTATGTTAAAAATTCACTTAACATGTATAGATAATTTATTCAAAACCCAATAAGTAAAAAAGAATTGTGATCGACAATCATAAACTAACAAATTTTGAATTCGTGGAGAGGGAGCAACCTTTTGATACCAACTTGTTCAAAAGTTAAAAAAAAAAAAAACGATCGATCGACTTAAGAAAGTAAATCAATATCTCATTTTAAAAACACGTGGCGTTATATACTTTCACAAAACCTTTTTACATTCAATATAAAACTTCAATATATATACACTACAGAGAAGATTAGCATGACTCATACGCAAGAATGACACGCACAAATCTTTAGACAATGTGCATAGCCATATTGGAGTTGTTAGTGTTGAATATGGAGTGTTATAACGTACCTCAAGTATATTGTTGGAGTTTTAGA
Source organism: Lycium barbarum (assembly GCF_019175385.1). Taxonomy (NCBI): domain Eukaryota; kingdom Viridiplantae; phylum Streptophyta; class Magnoliopsida; order Solanales; family Solanaceae; genus Lycium; species Lycium barbarum. Next base: position 9,730,945 of record NC_083345.1, on the reverse strand, counting down.
AGTGATAAGAGTAACTTAAGCAAGTAAACAATACTCGATCGACTTTGATTTATACCACTATATATATATATATATATATATATATATATATATATATCACTCATTAGATGTGATGGAAAACCCTTAGCAGATGGAAATTTGTATAATAGTGGGTCCATCTCCTAATAATAGGAACGTGCTAAATCATATCTGTGGACTATAGCACATGGAAATTTTTATAATAGTGGGTCCATCTCCTAATAATAGGAATGTGCTAAATAATATGGATGAGATCACCCAATGAGCGGCTAAGCATATATGTGGACTAAAGCCAATATTGATGGGAGGCCTTAAGCCTTAGATTTTGTTTAGAACTACTACTAATTATTGGTGTATCTGAAATTTATTTTTTCTAACGTTAGAGATGTAAATTTATTTTAACATTTTATAATCAATTTCTCCAATAATCTTCTTTGGGGTTGTATTATAGTTTTAACTTTTTAAACTTTTGAATAACCGGATTCATATTTCTGGTTGACATATTTAAATTATAATAAATGATTAAAATTTAATATATAATTATGAAATGAAAATATCAAAAATAAAAAATATGAGATAAAAGTAACACTTGAAAATAGAATGATCCAAGAAATTTATGACTTGATTGCTAAATATCTTTTGGTATATACTTCAGTAACTTTTCGCAATGCTTGAAACGTGAGTAAAAAATATAAAAGAGTACGCTATATTTTATCAATATAGTACTCTTAAATTATGATTTTTCAGAAAATAATATAACTTATCATATTTGAACTCGAAGAAGGCAAGAAAGAGAATATAGAAGTGCATAAATATTATGTCAGAGATAGACTCCTGCTTGACAAAAAGAGAGTGAATAATGTAAAAATATAATTTACTACTCTACATGCTTCTGTCAGGGGAAAAATGTTAGAAATGAAATAAAATAATTTCACTTATGTGATTATTTATTCACACGAAAAAGGTTTGGAAGAGTGATTCCTTTTTACCAATTTTTACACATAAAAAGTTTGGAAAAGTGATTCATATTTAACAAAATTTTACTCTACTTGTCACTTCAAATAGTCACACATCGAAAATTTATTTTTCCTTTTATATATAAAAAGATTTACTTTTCTACTTAAAAGTACTCATTATTCTTCATAAAAATTAATCTATTTAGCTTATTATTGGTAAAAAATGCCACACAACCCCCCCCCCCCCCCCCCCCCTCCTAAAAAAAATTGGAGGCCTAAAGCACAAGCTTTTGGTTCTTCACCCTAAAGTCGGTCTTGCAATCCCACAATCATAGCAACATATTATCTTGTTCATAATCATTGATAAGATCGATTTTTTCTCTCTTAGCAAGGTCTTGTCAATTTTTTTTTGAAACTTAATCATTGACAAAACCTTTTCACCACCAAAAGATGTGGTGCAGCGGATAAGGTTGTTCTTCCCTTAACTAGATGTCTCGAGTTCGAGCCCTGGATATGAAAAATCCTTGGTAGGGAGCGCTTCTTCTCGAATGGGGCCCTACGCGGCGCGAATCCCAATATAGTCGGGCTTCAATGCGGATAACGAACACCGGGTGGGGAAAAAAAAACTTTCCAGTAAAGCTAGCTTAAACGAAAAACATACTAAGAAACTTAATCATTGATAAGATTAATTCTGGAATATTTTTTCCACCTTATAATCCTGAAAGTGGGGAATAGTTCTTTGTCCAATCGGTAATTTTGATGAAATAAATCGGAGAGATAATCGGGAAATTTTTAAAATGATCAGGAAGCAAATATATGGAATATTAATTATCTATATAAATCATGGTTAAGACTTTTCTTTAGTCAATTAAATCTTAACCATTAATTTTAATTTATGTCATATGTACCGAATCCAAGCAAGAACTTGCGGAAAATGAGGAGAAGCCAGATCCAATCAATTGCATTCCCAGAACCTATGTTTGAGCAATTTCTCTATTCTCTATTTTCTTCTTGGAGCTACGGCTCATATATTGTCATAAATATAGACAATTCTTTCATTTAAACACTTAGACCCAATACGTAAGGTGATTTGGGTTTCAATTTTCCCTAGTTGGATTGTAACTGATGCTGCTTGATAAGTCGTGGATTTTAGGGCTTTTTACATTCACTACTTATACTTTTTGAGTAGTCTTTTCAAGTGTTTGGTCGTGTGTTTTCAGATTTTGTGAGTCGATGACAAAAGAGGGACAAAATGGAACAAAAAGAGTAAAAGAGCATAAAGTTGCGGCAAATATGCGGCACCGCAAGTTGGACTTGCGGCTGCATCTTTTGCCCAGAGAAATGACAGTGAGTTGAACAAAGATCCTCAACTTGCGATGAGAATGCGGTACTGCAACACGTGTTGCACTCTTTTCCTTAGTTCAATTTTGTCCCGAAGTGGGTTTTCCGACAAGGTTTTTAACGAGGCAACAAGTACAACGTGTTACCTTATGAAAACAAGGCAAAATACCCGAAAGCGGAAGGCCTACCCTTCGTTGGGGACTCAATAGTGTTTTCCCGATCATACTTCTCGGATAAACACTAGGGGACTATCATACCCACATCAAGGCTAAAATGAGTTCAGCTCACCGAAGCAAATGAAGAAACGAAGAAACAAAGCCTACTCCGGAATGGTCTTCGAAATTTATGCTTCTTATTTCTGTGTAAACCCGAACCTTCTGTGTTAGGTTTCAGTGTAAGGACCAAACGATCAAAACGAATCGTGTCCGGCTAATATTTGCTATGGCCAATACTCAATGAGTGAGGTAGCTCCGAACCTTGATTATTCCTTACGAAACAAACGTTTAAGGAAAATATCGTAACATACATTCGAAAAAAAGAATGAAGAAAACAACAGGCAAAAGGGAAATATGCATTTCATATATAAATCGAGGCGTTACACAAGTCAAAAACAAAAACAAAATGAAGGCTCGTGCAGGCCCTAGTCTACCCGGTATGGTTGGAAGCGTAGTTCTCAGAAACCGTTTGCTCGGAGTCTTCAGAGTCGGCATCAAGGGCTTTCTTGGCCCTGTCCTCGACTTCTTTGGCTTCGAGTATCCGGGCCTGGATGTCCCCCAACCCTCTTTCAACTTGTTCGAGGGTAGCCTGCCGGGATTTCCAGTGTTCATACTCGATCAAAATCGTAGAACGAGCCTCGGCAGCCTCCATATCTTTAAGAGACTCTTCTAGATCGGCCTCAGCTTTTTTCAATCTAGCCTCTAGCTCAGACTTCATTTCAAGAAGAGCGATTCAAACTTGATTGACCGATTCAAAATCGGTCTGAAGTAGATCATTGGCCATAGTAGCCTCCTCGAGCTTGCTCTTGAGCTCATCACTGACCCGAGCTCGAGTCTCGGCTTTCTCCTCTGCCACCCTCAGTTTCTCCTTGTCGGTGGCTCTCTCGGATTCAAGCTGGTGAAGTCTTTCTGCCACCTTCTCGGCATCAGCTTGGACCGAGTCAAGTTCACCCCGAAGTTGGGCAATAGTTTCCTCGAATTCACCAAGCCTCGTAGCAAAGTTGGCAGTGTCTCGACCAAGGTCGATGTTATCCGCTTCCAGGAGCCGATTCTTTTCAATCACATCGGCCAACTCGGCCTTTAAACGAAGGTTCTCAGCCTTTGCCACTTCAAGCTCAGATTGAAGGTTGAGAGGAACAATGGCCCGACTCAGTTGGTCTTTTTTCTCCCGTAGGAAGAGTTTGAACTTATCCGTCTCCCGGCCCTGAGCATCCAGCTGGGCCTTTAAGTCATCAACCTCGTGTTGGGCCCGAATAAAGTCTTCATTAATGAGCACAACACTCTGCAGAAGAAGAAGCAAACTAAGTTAGGAAATTGATTAACAAGAGTAGAGAATCGCACATTAATATTATGAAAAAGTGAGCATGAAGCTTACCCGGTTGCCTGCATGCATGCCCTCGTTTATAAGGCACTGCCAAGGAAGGCCGACCATTTTTTCCTTGTCCAAATATGAAATGAGAGGCCTTAGATAACTTGCAATCCCCACGGGACGGGATAAAAAACTACAGTCCTCGGGGACGGTGACCACGGCCGGCCTCGTCCTCCTCGGTTCTACACTTGGGACTGGGAAAATACCTACAAGGTTGGACCTCGCACCTGTTTCAGTGGACCGACTAGCCGCCCTCGTGGCCCGAGGAATGGGAAGATGGCCAAACCCAGCAGCTTTCCAGTTGCATGAGGGATATCTGAGAACATGTCATCGAGGTTATCGGACCTCGAAGCAGGAGCAGAAGGAGAGACCGGAATAGCTCCAGCAACCCCAGTAGTTGCAGGTACCTCGGATATGGTAGCTTGGTCAGTGCTGGACAATGGACCGGTAGCCATTATAACCTCATTGTCCGGGACTGATTCTGCCCTTCGATCAGCCTCGGTGTCTGAGGTCGGGCCAGATCTTCTAGGTCTCTTCACCAAAGGTGCTGCTTTGGGTGAGGCATCACCTGAAATGTCAATAAATTCAATGGACCTTAGAGGAATCGGAAAAGGAACATCGTATTCTCCACATGTGTTCGGGGTTGGAATGGCAGTTTCTTCCTCAGCAGTAGTTGAGGGCAGAATAGTAATTTTTCCTCGGGAATAGAGGCGAGAAAGGGACCCACACCAACTATTCAAAGAATAATATCGGGCTCAGATTCGTCCCTCAGGGTCCGAACATCACTCCTCGACCTTTTCTTTTGCTTCTGCCCCTTGTTTGAGGGTTTTCTTTTCCTCTTTTCGGCTGCGGCAATAAGCCGGGATGATCCCGCCGTATCAATGTCAGAACCCGGTGTGGCAGGCTCAGCCGTTGGTGCAGATTGTGGCTCCACAGAACCCTTGGGCAAGCCTGAATATCAAAAGAGTTATAAAAAGAAAAAGCAACATGGGAGGATGCGGTTGTCACACCCCATTTTTAACCCCGGAGAGTTAAAGTTAGAAGTACGACGTATTGAAGATTCCTGTTTTTTGTTTGTGTTAAGGAGTCGCCACCTAATTATTTATGGTGAATTAGGACACCTAAAGTTTATTAAAGTTATGTTTAAAGTTAACTCTGTTTAAGGTCTGCGAAACTTAAGATTCTAGGTAAGGGTTCAATTAGTCTAAAGGGAAGGTATTAGGCACCCTTTAAGACCCATTAACAATGGTTAACCGACCGGACTTAAAATTAATTAGGCTAAATGTAGATATAGTATTATAGAAAAAGGAAAGCAGTTTCTTAAGTATGGCTAAAGTTATAGATAGATATGTAAGAATGTTATTTAAAATAGAACTTGTAAAAAAAAATAATAATAATTTGTATATAAAAAAAAGGGGTATTTCTAATGTTGTTTTGAAATACGACTTATAAACGTTGTTAAGATTTTAAACGAAAGTAAAATAGTATTGTTTAGAATGATACTTGTGGAAGACATAATAATTATGCATAAAAGAGGAAAATGTTGAATGATATTTAAAGATATTGTTGAGGCTTTAAATAGAAATGGTAATGTTGTTCAAAATAAGATTTATAAAAGAGTAAGATGATTTTCTTATGAATAATAGTCTTTAAAGAGATAAACGCGACGAATGTGATCTTTTAAGTAAAAACGATATTCATATGAATATGGTGGAATGGAAATGCCTAGACTTATGTTCTTAAATATGATGAAAAGATTCATGAGTTCTTTCTATTTCTATCATTCATTACTTAGCTAATTTTAACTAAAATATGTATAATTGGGTAAATCTTGAAAACGTTTGTAAATATAATCGAATTCATATTATGTGTTAGTGACGTTCTAAGATTCCTAAGATGGTAAGAATGAAAAATGATACCCTTAACCCAAAATATGTAGGCATACTATTTGAAACGTAATTACTCAAAATATTATAAATACTATAAATAATTTAGAAAATGGAAGTGAATGTAATTTGTGAAACTAGCTACCCATTACTAAACTAAGTCCTACTAGCTTTACTATGGTTCATTTAATCTAGTGAGACAAAATAAAATGTTAGTCATACAAGGCAAATAAAATACACGACTATAAAAATGATGAAGGGAGTGAAGAGTGAATGGGTTAGGCCCATTTTTTCTTGGACTGCTGCTACAGTGGTCGGGCCTATTGGGTTTTAGCCCAGAATTTATGTTTTCTGTTTGTGCTGCAGGCTGGACTGCTACCATATTAAGCCGACTCGAGTAGAGTTGTGTTGGGCTTTTGGCCCAACGTCGAAATGCGTGGAAGATGAGGAATCGCTTGGACTCGCGGGCGATAGTCATGCATAAACATGAAAAGAAAAAAGATCAATACAATGATATAATACTTATAAAAGAAAGGCGAGTGAACAAAGTACAGCGACATTATCATTTAATTCATATCAACATGTAAGTCCAAAGAAGACATTGCAGATGTATATGTGACTAAGTGTATAGAGACGAAAACAATCTAATTCAATTTCCTACTAAACACGACCAATGACTGCAGTGAGGAGAGGTAGTTATTCAAGTCCAATTTTGTCTCTAAGAAGTGACATTTAATTCAGCAAACAGACAAAGAACAAACACAAACCCAAAAGGAATATAACATAGAAACATAAAGGAAACAGTTGGTGTTAATTTCAAATGTGCAGCTTGCTTAAGTTATCTAGGATCACAGGAAAGAACCAAAATGTTGAGTTGAGATTAAGCTAATGGCTCACCCTTTATCACATAAATTCAAAGGAATACCAAAAGTTGTCATGCTTCCTATATGCATTAAAATCTACATCCAACGACCTATTTGGACAACTTCTGTGAATTTTTGTCCCATCATACCTATCATTTTCTCGTAAAATATGCCAGCCTGGCATTCAATGAAGGTAGCAGTCATTTCTCTATCATTCATCGGAGGTTGAACCCTGGCCGCTTCTGATCTCCAACGTAACGCATACTCGCGGAATGTCTCAGCTACTTTCTTGGTCAACTTAGTCATGTAGACTCTATCCGGCGTGATATCGGTGTTAAAACTGAACCTGTCCATAAAGTCTTGTGCCATGTCACTCCAACCCCGCCATTTACGGACGTCCTGTTGTGTATACCAAGTAAGTGCTTCGCCGGATAAGCTTCTTATGAAGAGCTTCATTCTTATGTTCTGGTCTCTGCCCACTCCAACCAGTTTGTCACAATAAGCCCTTAAGTGTGTATGAGGGTCGCCTGTTCCATTGAATGTATCAAATTTCGGCGGTTTGTAACCTACGGGTAAATCGACGTCAGGTTGAACACAGAGATCCTCATATTCTACACTCTTAGTTCCTCTAGCAACTTGAAGGTTTCTCATTGCTTCTTTGAGACTGTGGATCTCTTTTAGCAATATGTTATCTGCCCCTGCCTTTGCATCCCTTTCCATTTCTTCGTATTGATCTACCTCGGGTTGGAACCTGACCGCTACTGGGTTGGTAAAGGCTTGTGTTTCTGTGTCATATACCGGAGGAACATATTGTGCATTTGGGGTGACAAAGTGTGCCCCTTGTAGATGCTGGGTTGGATAAGTTTGGACGGTGGGGGTGTTTTGGACTGGAGGTGGCGTGTTATAAGTGGTGTTTATAGGTGGTTGATCTGGTGGGTTTAGAGGAGTGGTTTTGGGTAGTGGATTAGTGTTGGTGGGTAAAGGAACATAGGGAGTGTGAACTAGCGATTGACTTGGGGGGTTGACGGGTGGTGGATTATGAGTAGCATAGGTAGTGTAGGTGGGTGGTTGATTTTGTGGAGGAGTATAGTTAGTGTAAGTGGGTGGTTGACTTTGTGGGGGAGTATAGGCGGATGATGGATTTGGTGGATTTGCGGGGGTGATCGGAGGTAAGTTGTTGTTGGTAGGTGCATTGTTTTTGGGAGGAAAATGCTCAGGAACTGGGGATTCGAGTGATGGGAAACGAGGTGGGTCGGGTGCAGTATTCCTAGGTTCAGGAGGTGAATTTTGGAGTGTGATGGATAAATTGGTCAAGTCCCTAACCCGATTTAGTTCTCCACGTAGATTCTCAATTTCTTGAGTCAGGCGGGCGATATGTTCATCCCGTTGAATAGCAGTTTCGTGTTCGAAAGTCTCGGGCGGATCGCTAGAGATCACGATGTTTTCTACACCAGTTGAAATAGATGCGGCCGGATCAGACATAGTAATTTCATTTCCTTGAACAACCCAACTACGTTCAGGTAACGATGACGTCTTTGACCTTATGATGTAAGGATGGTCGGCCATTGAGTGTCAACACGAATCAACTCTTTTGGGAATAAAAATAAAAAATACATAAAGTGCAAATGATGTTAGTCTCATTAACATATGTCTAGGTAAAGTCATAATCACGTAAAGTCAAGTAAGGCATGTAGCAACTAATTCATCAAATAGAGTCAAACAAATTGTCAAACAAATGTAAACGATTATACCAAAAGATAATAACGCGTCCTAATATGCGTGTGACCTCTTTGTGCCAGAGGTAGGCCTATCGTTTGTTTGAAGGGTAAAGTGTGCCATAATACGTCATCCCATTGCTTTTGATTAATTAAACAAATTCTATTTCCCAAAATAAAGTACAAGAATAATGTAATATTTATTACATGTCGAATGAGTACAATATAAAATGCTTCCTAATCTAAGTAAAGTAAATATGACACCTAGCTCTATTTTTTGATATCTTTGGTCTTCGTCATTTGTTGATGAACTCCGATACAACATCATACCTGTCATAGAAATATTAGTCATGCCCTCCCTCCTAAAGTTTAATTAATTAGAGCAAATAGTCAATATTTAGGCACAACTATCCTTCAAACATGCATATAAAGTATGATTAGTGTCACTCGGGGTCATGAACCCACTTGGACGTTTGGGTAAAGTCATCTAATGAATTTAATACACCAAGGGTATTAAACCTCCTAGGTCATGAAATGTATGCGCTTAATAAAGGGTGTTGGTTTAGCTCTATCTTAGGCTGACTAAGAGTTGGCTTCCTATGACAAAAGGTTCCCCCAAGCGGACAACTTGGGAGTGGAAAGTCCGTGGCCGTCGACTGCACCGCCGATCGACTAAATCCACAAGATCAATCCAACTAAAGGGGTAATTTAGTAGTGCACGGGCGCGAACCGCGAAGCCGTTTTAAGTGTGTGAATATGTGTGAGTTTTCCAGGAGTGGAAGAAATATGAACGGAATGACAAATTTATCAAAGCAGTAACACTTAAACAGTTTATATCAAACAACAATTAAACACGCAAACAATTTATAGCATGTAAAACAGTTTAAGCAAATAAAGTAACTAAGTTAGCGCACAAAGCTTAATTAAATCTAAGTCCGTTATGGTTAGAACCTAGGTATAGTCCCCAGCGGAGTGGCCAAGCTGTCACACCCCATTTTTAACCCCGGAGAGTTAAAGTTAGAAGTACGACGTATTGAAGATTCCTGTTTTTTGTTTGTGTTAAGGAGTCGCCACCTAATTATTTATGGTGAATTAGGACACCTAAAGTTTATTAAAGTTATGTTTAAAGTTAACTCTGTTTAAGGTCTGCGAAACTTAAGATTCTAGGTAAGGGTTCAATTAGTCTAAAGGGAAGGTATTAGGCACCCTTTAAGACCCATTAACAATGGTTAACCGACCGGACTTAAAACTAATTAGGCTAAATGTAGATATAGTGTTATAGAAAAAGGAAAGCAGTTTCTTAAGTATGGCTAAAGTTATAGATAGATATGTAAGAATGTTATTTAAAATAGAACTTGTAAAAAAAAAAAAAAAATTGTATATAAAAAAAGGGGTATTTCTAATGTTGTTTTGAAATACGACTTATAAACGTTGTTAAGATTTTAAACGAAAGTAAAATAGTATTGTTTAGAATGATACTTGTGGAAGACATAATAATTTTGCATAAAAGAGGAAAATGTTGAATGATATTTAAAGATATTGTTGAGGCTTTAAATAGAAATGGTAATGTTGTTCAAAATAAGATTTATAAAAGAGTAAGATGATTTGCTTATGAATAATAGTCTTTAAAGAGATAAACGCGACGAATGTGATCTTTTAAGTAAAAATGATATTCATATGAATATGGTGGAATGGAAATGCCTAGACTTATGTTCTTAAATATGATGAAAAGAGTCATGAGTTCTTTCTATTTCTATCATTCTTTACTTAGCTAATTTTAACTAAAATATGTATAATTGGGTAAATCTTGAAAACGTTTGTAAATATAATCGAATTCATATTATGTGTTAGTGACGTTCTAAGATTCCTAAGATGGTAAGAATGAAAAATGATACCCTTAACCCAAAATATGTAGGCATACTATTTGAAAAGTAATTACTCAAAATATTATAAATACTATAAATAATTTAGAAAATGGAAGTGAATGTAATTTGTGAAACTAGCTACCCATTACTAAACTAAGTCCTACTAACTTTACTATGGTTCATTTAATCTAGTGAGACAAAATAAAATGTTAGTCATACAAGGCAAATAAAATACACGACTATAAAAATGATGAAGGGAGTGAAGAGTGAATGGGTTAGGCCCATTTTTTCTTGGACTGCTGCTACAGTGGTCGGGCCTATTGGGTTTTAGCCTAGAATTTATGTTTTCTGTTTGTGCTGCAGGCTGGACTGCTACCATATTAAGCCGACTCGAGTAGAGTTGTGTTGGGCTTTTGGCCCAACGTCGAAATGCGGGGAAGATGAGGAATCGCTTGGACTCGCGGGCGATAGTCATGCATAAACATGAAAAGAAAAAAGATCAATATAATGATATAATACTTATAAAAGAAAGGCGAGTGAACAAAGTGCAGCGACATTATCATTTAATTCATATCAACATGTAAGTCCAAAGAAGGCATTGCAGATGTATATGTGACTAAGTGTATAGAGACGAAAACAATCTAATTCAATTTCCTACTAAACACGACCAATGACTGCAGTGAGGAGAGGTAGTTATTCAAGTCTAATTTTGTCTCTAAGAAGTGACATTTAATTCAGCAAACAGACAAAGAACAAACACAAACCCAAAAGGAATATAACATAGCAACATAAAGGAAACAGTTGGTGTTAATTTCAAATGTGCAGCTTGCTTAAGTTATCTAGGATCACAGGAAAGAACCAAAATGCTGAGTTGAGATTAAGCTAATGGCTCACCCTTTATCACATAAATTCAAAGGAATACCAAAAGTTGTCATGATTCCTATATGCATTAAAATCTACATCCAACGACTCATACTACAACATGATTAAAACATACATTGTGCGTCTTTAACTAGGACAAGGAGCAGATCTGGATGTGGAAAATAAGTAGACGAGATGAAATCATTAGAATATGACCCTCCACATATCTAATAAGGCTCAAAGAGAAACAGGAAATAAGAGATTTAAAAGAAAAGAAAACTTTTGCTTCAATGAATAATTTTCCTTTTGGCACTGTAGGCTCGAATACTTAAGAGACAAAGGCAGAGGAAAACATTCAAGTATAATGGTCATAGCAAAATCAGCAAGCATGAATGCAAATGGTCCAGTTAAAACTCAGCAGAATAGGCAAGTGGGATCAATGCTACTTATTCCAGTAAATAAATGGTAAGGCCAATAAGACTTAAGAAAACACAATGAAGGAAGAGAACAACTTAAGTCACATGATGGTTCTGAAGTAAGTTAATCCCGAGTGAAAAGCATAGACGAGTGTAATTTATTCTTTAAGGGTATTTCATGAGTGGCAAGCATATGCAGGTTCAGTCAACAGTCAATCACCAAAGGGACAAGATCAGGCAAACATAACAAAGCCATTTGACAGTAATGATCAGCAAGGTTAAGAGATTAAATGTCATGCTACCTAGATTGAGTCTAAGCAACCATGTGTCATTGTATCTTCTCTAAACTGCCAGACAAGAGCTGAAGCTTAACTAATTATTTATAACAAATTCCTATGATCCGAATTGCTTAGAATACACACTAGGACAATAATGTATGTTTAAAACTCATGTCTATACTGATATCATTCAGACAACATAATGAGGACCAATAATCTACTAACGGCGGAAGCATGCCGAACTTAAACCAAACCTGAACTAAACTAACAACCGACATATCGATACAATTAAACAGGAATTAGAACGAGCATAAACATGCCTGAACTAGAAATTAACATATAAACCTAACTGAACAGGAAGAGCAATTAACACAAAACCGAATACACTAACGACATTTCAGATCAGGCACAAACCCATTTAGCGACAAAATACATGAATAAAACAGAACTGGGCAAAATGTCATACTCTGCACACAAATTGAAAGTTGGTAGGAAATTGACTATCTAAATCGTAAAGGAACTCAACCATGCTCAATTAATTTTAGATTCCTAATAAACAAGACAAAAACTCAAATGATACCCACGATATTCAGAATATAGAAACCAATAACGAGCAATCCAATGAAGCAAACAATTAAAGTTCAGATCCAACTTATTATCATTATGACGCACAAGCTAATAATTCAGAGTCCATATAACTGATATACACGATATATACTCCAATGTACAAATTCTTATAGCTCAAACGCATGCAGGAACTGTATACATCTAGTATATTTTGGGTATATCTCCCATACTCTCAAATAGAAAATCAACACTTACACAAATAAGACATGCTTGAACATTACTATTACCAGCAAACATCTTTGGCTATACTAACATACCCGAGTGCCGCAATCATTGAGAATACGCTATATTAACTAATACTAAGTTCGACTAAACTAAATCACTGCCAACCCAGCTGTTAACTAACACATGATCATAAATTAAAACTCAATACGCAGAATACTAAAAAATAAAGAAAAGGGAAAGGTTTACTGACCTTTTGTAGGTGCAGTGAACGGGGTATGAATCTCGGATCTCTACTCGAACTCGAACGAACCCGATTAAAGTAACTGTGTTTTTGTAAGGAAAATTTGTAGATTCCAGATCTTTTGTCCAAGTTTCTTAGGTTTCTTGCTCAACAAAAATCCCTCTTTTTCTAAAACGATGCTCAGTTCCCTCCCCAAAAACTGAAAATCCTCCCAAAATACAGAAAAATCCCCCCTGATCTCCTCCCAAATTAGGATTATTTATAGTATTGTGATTAGGGTTTAAATGAAAGAGGAAGAGGAGCGGGGTGCAGCGAGTGGCGTGGGGAACAAAGGTGAGTGGGCGACAGAGAACGTGGGGGCACACGGGGAAGTGGAGAGACAGACGTGGTGGGGAACAGAAGTGAGTGGAGGGAGCGTGAGGGGAGCGGGAGATGAAGGAGGCGGGGAGCGTGAGAGTGAGGAGAGAGGAGGAGGCTGAAGAGGGAAAGGGATTAGGGTTGGAGTGAAGGGAATAAGAGAAGGGGAAATGGGTTTTAATTGTAGTGGGCCGGATCGGGTCAATTTCGTTTGGGCTGGACCGGGTAAAATGTGGGCTGATTTAAGTTTAATCCAATGGGCTGGTCTGTTGGGTTGAAAATATTGTGTTTGTATTTTGGGCCATTAATTTGGCTGAGAATTGTTGATCCTTCATCCGCTATTTAATTATTTTTGGGCTTCTAATTTAATAACTAGTACAACATATACTATGTAAAGACAATTAATAATCAATATGTAAGAAATAAAGATTTTACAAAGTGTTGTCTTGTAATTAATTTAACGATTCCAAACCGGAAAAAATGAAACGATGACGAACATTTAAAATTTATGATAAAGTAATGCTCATAATGTTGAAAATAAAAGTAGTGATATTAATAGTAGTAGCAATAAAATATTTTGAAAAATAAAGTATTTAGCTCGTCAGTAAATTTAGAAACCCGAGTAGATTAAATAAAAGAGGGACAAAATTGGGTGTCAACAGAAGCCCCTCTTCGACCGGAGATGATGTAAGAATCTTCGGGCGAAGAAGTTGACGTAGTAGTCAATTTTGTTTGTACCAACGAATATGAATTTGTAAGAAAGTACGGTTTAGGAAAATTGATGGAAAATATTCTGAGGACCGAAGGAATTATGGAAAATTATGGCCGAATCTCAGTTTTGAGTTGCCTACATATCTCGGGCTGCACGAGAATCAGGCCATGTGTAGTTCAAAAGTTTTGTGGATTCATACTCTTGCGGGGTTGTGGACAGGTGACGAGAGCGTTCAAGAATGGAACACATGCTTATAGCCTCCTAATTATAAATGTGGCGCGCAACACACCTTTAAGTAGGACTCTACAAGGCACGATGTGAATTCTCCAAAAATGCCCCAGTGTTGAGTTATGGAGACGCTGGGGATGTAGAAAGGAATATGAGATTGTGAAAAGAATTGATTGAAATAGAGTTTTAGTGGGGAATATGAAAGAGAAATTGACCTACGTGTCACGTGTTTGTGGACGTAGGCGGAGTTGAGTTCGAGAGTAGATCCGTGACCCTTGCTTGTGAGTTTGATATTCCTCTTTAGCGTGTTTGCCCCAGTTCACTGCGTAAGATAAAGTTCCACGTTGTATTGCGTCTCTGCAGGTTGTACTTTCTGCTAAAACTGAAATTCATGTCAAAATTAGTAATAACGTTGAGAGTGTAAAATTATAAAGAGTTGTAAAATGATAGTAAATATGAGTGTGGGAATGAAAATGAAGCCGTGTGGCCAATGTTGTCTCTGGTTGTCTTCAGGGACTTGAATGAATGTGTGATGCGTATGCTGAGGATGTAATAAGGTCTCTAGTTGCGGTTGGAGATGATAGTAGTAAGGCCTCCGGCTGTATTCCGGGACTTGATGATGTCTGCGAAATTTAAGGTAAAATTGTGAAAGTAGGCAAAGTAGATGATGAAATAAAGAAATGAAGTAAGGAGTAAAATAAGTGTATAGCCGTTTGTCTTATGCAGGTGAGGCCGTGTAGCCATGCGATGTCTCCGGTTGTCTTCGGGGACTTGATGATGCGTCTCCGGTTGTCTTCGGGGACTTGATGCTATGTCTCCGGTTGTCTTCGGGGACTTGACAATGTGTCTCCGGTTGTCTTCGGGGACTTGATGATGTGTCTCCGGTTGTCTTCGGGGACTTGATGGTATGTCTCCGGTTGTCTTCGGGGACTTGATGTTATGTCTCCGGTTGTTTTCAGGGACTCGATGCTATGTCTCCGGTTGTTTTCGGGGACTTGATGCTATGTCTCTGGTTGTTTTCGGGGACTTGATGCTATGTCTCCGGTTGTTTTCGGGGACATGATGCTATGTCTCCGGTTGTCTTCGGGGACTTGATGCTGTGTCTCCAGTTGTCTTCGGGGACTTGATGCTGTGTCTCCGGTTGTCTTCGGGGACTTGATGCTATGTCTCCGGTTGTCTTCGGGGACTTGATGCTGTGTCTCCGGTTGTCTTCGAGGACTTGATGTTGTGTCTCCGGTTGTCTTCGGAGACCTGATGCTGTGTCTCCGGTTGTCTTCGGGGACCTGATGCTGTGTCTCCGGTTGTCTTCGGGGACTTGATGATATTCCTGTAAAGTTCAAGGTAAAATCATTAGAGTTGATGATGTGTAGCCGTCTGGCTTATGCATATGAGGCCGTATAGCCAAGTGATGCCCCGATTGTCTTCGGGACTTGATGATGCATCTCCGGTTGTCTTCAGAGATTTGATGACGTGTCTCCGGTTGTCTTCGGGGACTTGATGATACATCTCCGGTTGTCTTCAGAGATTTGATGAGAGTTCATCTCCGGTTGTCTTCAGAGATTTGATGATGTGTCTCCGGTTGTCTTCGGGGACTTGACAATAATTCCTGCAAAGTTCAGAGTAAAATGGTTAAGGCTGGTAAAGTATATGATAAAGTAATTGGTAAAGCATAAAGCGGTAAAATAGTCGTTTGGCTTATGATGTTGATGGTATCGTGACAGGCTGAACTAATGACGTGTGATCCTGATTTAATTCGCCTCCAACTTCGTCAACCTACAAAACAGGTATATAAAGTTATAAAGTTATTGTGATAAAAATAAAAATTAAAGATAGAGTTAGAAATAAAGCCGTTTGGCTTTTTTTATTTTTATTTTTATTTTTTTTAGGCGAGGCCATATTGAGCCAGATGATGCTTTTCTGCCAAGATTGATAGACTTGACTGTTGATCTGGCGGTCCTGCACTCAAAGAAAAATTCTTAGTTTGGGAGGGGAAAGTTGATTCGTGTTGACTCGAAGCTTGACGTGGTTGGCTCTCCATTCGTCTTGTTTGTTTGGATCTTGTGATCTCCGTTCAAGCCTCGGTAGGTGAACAATAGTGAAACAATTACAAGAAAGTATTTGATTTGAAAGGTAGGTATGTAGGTATATGTATAAGGAGATGTGACTATGTGTATATAAGTTGTGAAATATATATATATATATATATATATATATATATATATATATATATATATATATATATATAAATGTATGTATCTAAGGAAGGATATATATGTATGTAATGAAAGATATATGTGTAAAATATTTCTGCCAACTTCAGAATGTGACACTTCCAAAGTAATCGATCTATAATACTTCCTGTCTGGTAGCCTTAATCTTGTCAATGCCCCCGTTCTTTTGTCTATATTTTTTTCTCAAAAAAAATATGCCCCAGTTTTGGTTCTGAGGGGTGTACTAAATTTATGTTGCGGTGTGACCGAACCTTATATAGGTTGCCTACGTATCCACCGAGGAATCAGGTCAGAACGTAGTTCGTAAGGTACATAAGGAATGGTTTGAAATTTAATAAAGGGACCGAACCCGATGTGGATTGTCTATGTATCCCGCCAAGGGATCAGGTCAGCATAGTTCTGTTATATCTATGGTAAAGGGTTTGTTGGATTTTATCTAGGTGTGACGGTTCTGTATATTGATAGTGTACGAATCCCGCCGAGGGAATCAGGCCCTGTGTGGTTTTCCCTGTATAAGGATTTTTGGATTTTCTGTTATAGCGCAGCCGAACCCTATGTGGGTTGCCTACGTATCCCACCATGGGAATCAGGTCGGAACGTAGTTCGTACGCATAAGGTATTTTGGATTTTTTGTTCTAAATGCAACCAAACCCTATGTGGGCTGCCTAAGTATCCCCCTATGGGAATCAGGTCAGCGTAGTTCGTTATATCTATGGTAAAGGGTTTGTTGGATTTTATCTAGGTGTGACGGTTCTGTATATTGATAGTGTACGAATCCCGCCGAGGGAATCAGGCCCTATGTGGTTTTCCTTGTATAAGGATTTTTTTTTTGATTTTCTGTTATAATGCAACCAAGCCCTATGTGGGCTGCCTACGTATCCCCCCATGCGAATTAGGTCAGCGTAGTTCGTATGCATGCAAAATCTATTGATTTTTTGTTCTAAATGCAACCGAACCCTATGTGGGCTGCCTACGTATCCCCCATGGGAATCAGGTCGGAACGTAGTTCGTGATCTATTAAAGGAAAGGTTGCAAACTAGGTTGTCTAGCCTAATGTCGTACTTTGATTTCTTCTTGAATTGCTAGCTTTCTGCTTGTGTCATCTGCTATTTCAATTCTTTTGAGTGGAATCTTGTCTTGTCCCCTAGTTTCTTTGTTACTCTCTCGGGATGTATGTTGTCTGTTCGTTCATTTCATGTCACAATCGTAGAGTTGACAGATTTGATAATTATAGTATAAAATAGATGATTAAGGAAAATCAGAAAAACGTTCATAGTTTTTGCAATTCAAGCTTCCATAAGGTGAAGCAAAACAAACAAAATTTTGGGTACGGTTCAAGCATCAATAAAAGAAAACAAGTTCACTACATGTTCATACTACCAAGGCTCCCGACGGATCGGGGACGGAGTACAAGTCCAATTCTTCAGAGTCTCCCCTGGTTCGGCACTTCGTGTGATAGGTGTCTCGATGTTGCGAGTCGTTGTAGCAGTAATCTTCATGTGTGTTTGTCTTTGGATTGTTCACGGGAACGACAAAAGTTAATGATATGACCCTTTCCGCACTGGACTCCTTCAAATCTTGGCACCTCCGTGAGCAGGCAAAGGATTGTTGACCACATTGGGCTTAGCTTCAGCGAGCTGGATTACTCCTTCCTTAATCAGGTCTTCGATTTTGTTTTTAAGTCCATAGCAATCTTCAGTGGCGTGCCCAACAACTCCAGAGTGGTATGCACAGCGTTTGGAACCATCAAACCATTTTGGGATAGGTTCGGGAATTTTTCCTTCAATCGGTTGTATTATGCCTGCTGCTTTCATTCTTTCGAACAATTGAGCCAAGGGTTCAGTGATCTGAGTGTAATTACGGGTGTTTTTGGTGTCAGGGTTTGGACGGCCTCTAGATATAGTATGTGGTCGGTTTTGGTAAGCTGGAGCTTGGTTGGGTTTATACGGACGTGGGTTTTGATGTGGAGGCGCTCGGGGTTGGTAATAGTTCGCTTGGGTGTTGTAAACAGGGTAAGGAGGTAG
Organism: Lycium barbarum; assembly: GCF_019175385.1. Lineage (NCBI taxonomy): Eukaryota > Viridiplantae > Streptophyta > Magnoliopsida > Solanales > Solanaceae > Lycium > Lycium barbarum. The sequence continues at coordinate 9,712,577 of NC_083345.1, read as the reverse complement.
TGGAGCTTGGTAGGGTTCAGGGAAGTGGTAAGGGTAGAAAGGTTGTTGTGGGTGGCTAAAGTATGGAATGGCTTGGCTCGGCTCATGCCTTTGGATGTTCATGACTGCAGTGACATCTTCTTTCTTCTTTTTAACCCCGTTGATAGAATCGGATTGAATAGATTTGTTTATTGCTTGTAAAGCAATAAGATCCTGAATTTTCCCCGATTTGATTCCTTCTTCTAAGGCTTCTCCCATTCGGACAACTTCTGTGAATTTTTGTCCCATCATACCTATCATTTTCTCGTAAAATATGCCAGCCTGGCATTCAATGAAGGTAGCAGTCATTTCTCTATCATTCATCGGAGGTTGAACCCTGGCCGCTTCTGATCTCCAACGTAACGCATACTCGCGGAATGTCTCAGCTACTTTCTTGGTCAACTTAGTCATGTAGACTCTATCCGGCGTGATATCGGTGTTAAAACTGAACCTGTCCATAAAGTCTTGTGCCATGTCACTCCAACCCCGCCATTTACGGACGTCCTGTTGTGTATATCAAGTAAGTGCTTCGCCGGATAAGCTTCTTATGAAGAGCTTCATTCTTATGTTCTGGTCTCTGCCCACTCCAACCAGTTTGTCACAATAAGTCCTTAAGTGTGTATGAGGGTCGCCTGTTCCATTGAATGTATCAAATTTCGGCGGTTTGTAACCTACGGGTAAATCGACGTCAGGTTGAACACAGAGATCCTCATATTCTACACTCTTAGTTCCTCTAGCAACTTGAAGGTTTCTCATTGCTTCTTTGAGACTGTGGATCTCTTTTAGCAATATGTTATCTGCCCCTGCCTTTGCATCCCTTTCCATTTCTTCGTATTGATCTACCTCGGGTTGGAACCTGACCGCTACTGGGTTGGTAAAGGCTTGTGTTTCTGTGGCATATACCGGAGGAACATATTGTGCATTTGGGGTGACAAAGTGTGCCCCTTGTAGATGCTGGGTTGGATAAGTTTGGACGGTGGGGGTGTTTTGGACTGGAGGTGGCGTGTTATAAGTGGTGTTTATAGGTGGTTGATCTGGTGGGTTTAGAGGAGTGGTTTTGGGTAGTGGATTAGTGTTGGTGGGTAAAGGAACATAGGGAGTGTGAACTAGCGATTGACTTGGGGGGTTGACGGGTGGTGGATTATGAGTAGCATAGGTAGTGTAGGAGGGTGGTTGATTTTGTGGAGGAGTATAGTTAGTGTAAGTGGGTGGTTGACTTTGTGGGGGAGTATAGGCGGATGATGGATTTGGTGGATTTGCGGGGGTGATCGGAGGTAAGTTGTTGTTGGTAGGTGCATTGTTTTGGGGAGGAAAATGCTCAGGAACTGGGGATTCGAGTGATGGGAAACGAGGTGGGTCTGGTGCAGTATTTCTAGGTTCAGGAGGTGAATTTTGGAGTGTGATGGATAAATTGGTCAAGTCCCTAACCCGATTTAGTTCTCCACGTAGATTCTCAATTTCTTGAGTCAGGCGGGCGATATGTTCATCCCGTTGAATAGCAGTTCCGTGTTCGAAAGTCTCGGGCGGATCGCTAGAGATCACGATGTTTTCTACACCAGTTGAAATAGATGCGGCCGGATCAGACATAGTAATTTCATTTCCTTGAACAACCCAACTACGTTCAGGTAACGATGACGTCTTTGACCTTATGATGTAAGGATGGTCGGCCATTGAGTGTCAACACGAATCAACTCTTTTGGGAATAAAAATAAAAGAAACATAAAGTGCAAATGATGTTAGTCTCATTAACATATGTCTAGGTAAAGTCATGATCACGTAAAGTCAAGTAAGGCATGTAGCAAATAATTCATCAAATAGAGTCAAACAAATTGTCAAACAAATGTAAACGATTATACCAAAAGATAATAACGCGTCCTAATATGCGTGTGACCTCTTTGTGCCAGAGGTAGGCCTATCGTTTGTTTGAAGGGTAAAGTGTGCCATAATACGTCATCCCATTGCTTTTGATTAATTAAACAAATTCTATTTCCCAAAATAAAGTACAAGAATAATGTAATATTTATTACATGTCGAATGAGTACAATATAAAATGCTTCCTAATCTAAATAAAGTAAATATGACACCTAGCTCTATTTTGTGATATCTTTGGTCTTCGTCATTTGTTGATGAACTCCGATACAACATCATACCTGTCATAGAAATATTAGTCATGCCCTCCCTCCTAAAGTTTAATTAATTAGAGCAAATAGTCAATATTTAGGCACAACTATCCTTCAAACATGTATATAAAGTATGATTAGTGTCACTCGGGGTCATGAACCCACTTGGACGTTTGGGTAAAGTCATCTAATGAATTTAATACACCAAGGGTATTAAACCTCCTAGGTCATGAAATGTATGCGCTTAATAAAGGGTGTTGGTTTAGCTCTATCTTAGGCTGACTAAGAGTTGGCTTCCTATGACAAAAGGTTCCCCCAAGCGGACAACTTGGGAGTGGAAAGTCCGTGGCCGTCGACTGCACCGCCGATCGACTAAATCCACAAGATCAATCCAACTAAAGGGGTAATTTAGTAGTGCACGGGCGCGAACCGCGAAGCCGTTTTAAGTGTGAATATGTGTGAGTTTTCCAGGAGTGGAAGAAATATGAACGGAATGACAATTTATCAAAGCAGTAACACTTAAACAGTTTATATCAAACAACAATTAAACACGCAAACAATTTATAGCATGTAAAACAGTTTAAGCAAATAAAGTAACTAAGTTAGAGCACAAAGCTGAATTAAATCTAAGTCCGTTATGGTTAGAACCTAGGTATAGTCCCCAGCGGAGTGGCCAAGCTGTCACACCCCATTTTTAACCCCGGAGAGTTAAAGTTAGAAGTACGACATATTGAAGATTCCTGTTTTTTGTTTGTGTTAAGGAGTCGCCACCTAATTATTTATGGTGAATTAGGACACCTAAAGTTTATTAAAGTTATGTTTAAAGTTAACTCTGTTTAAGGTCTGCGAAACTTAAGATTCTAGGTAAGGGTTCAATTAGTCTAAAGGGAAGGTATTAGGCACCCTTTAAGACCCATTAACAATGGTTAACCGACCGGACTTAAAATTAATTAGGCTAAATGTAGATATAGTATTATAGAAAAAGGAAACCAGTTTCTTAAGTATGGCTAAAGTTATAGATAGATATGTAAGAATGTTATTTAAAATAGAACTTGTAAAAAAAAAAAAATTGTATATAAAAAAAGGGGTATTTCTAATGTTGTTTTGAAATACGACTTATAAACGTTGTTAAGATTTTAAACGAAAGTAAAATAGTATTGTTTAGAATGATACTTGTGGAAGACATAATAATTTTGCATAAAAGAGGAAAATGTTGAATGATATTTAAAGATATTGTTGAGGCTTTAAATAGAAATGGTAATGTTGTTCAAAATAAGATTTATAAAAGAGTAAGATGATTTGCTTATGAATAATAGTCTTTAAAGAGATAAACGCGACGAATGTGATCTTTTAAGTAAAAATGATATTCATATGAATATGGTGGAATGGAAAAGCCTAGACTTATGTTCTTAAATATGATGAAAAGAGTCATGAGTTCTTTATATTTCTATCATTCTTTACTTAGCTAATTTTAACTAAAATATGTATAATTGGGTAAATCTTGAAAACGTTTGTAAATATAATCGAATTCATATTATGTGTTAGTGACGTTCTAAGATTCCTAAGATGGTAAGAATGAAAAATGATACCCTTAACCCAAAATATGTAGGCATACTATTTGAAAAGTAATTACTCAAAATATTATAAATACTATAAATAATTTAGAAAATGGAAGTGAATGTAATTTGTGAAACTAGCTACCCATTACTAAACTAAGTCCTACTAACTTTACTACGGTTCATTTAATCTAGTGAGACAAAAAAAAATGTTAGTCATACAAGGCAAATAAAATACACGACTATAAAAATGATGAAGGGAGTGAAGAGTGAATGGGTTAGGCCCATTTTTTCTTGGACTGCTGCTACAGTGGTCGGGCCTATTGGGTTTTAGCCCAGAATTTATGTTTTTTGTTTGTGCTGCAGGCTGGACTGCTACCATATTAAGCCGACTCGAGTAGAGTTTTGTTGGGCTTTTGGCCCAACGTCGAAATGCGGGGAAGATGAGGAATCGCTTGGACTCGCGGGCGATAGTCATGCATAAACATGAAAAGAAAAAAGATCAATACAATGATATAATACTTATAAAAGAAAGGCGAGTGAACAAAGTGCAGCGACATTATCATTTAATTCATATCAACATGTAAGTCCAAAGAAGACATTGCAGATGTATATGTGACTAAGTGTATAGAGACGAAAACAATCTAATTCAATTTCCTACTAAACACGACCAATGACTGCAGTGAGGAGAGGTAGTTATTCAAGTCCAATTTTGTCTCTAAGAAGTGACATTTAATTCAGCAAACAGACAAAGAACAAACACAAACCCAAAAGGAATATAACATAGCAACATAAAGGAAACAGTTGGTGTTAATTTCAAATGTGCAGCTTGCTTAAGTTATCTAGGATCACAGGAAAGAACCAAAATGCTGAGTTGAGATTAAGCTAATGGCTCACCCTTTATCACATAAATTCAAAGGAATACCAAAAGTTGTCATGATTCCTATATGCATTAAAATCTACATCCAACGACTCATACTACAACATGATTAAAACATACATTGTGCGTCTTTAACTAGGACAAGGAGCAGATCTGGATGTGGAAAATAAGTAGACGAGATGAAATCATTAGAATATGACCCTCCACATATCTAATAAGGCTCAAAGAGAAACAGGAAATAAGAGATTTAAAAGAAAAGAAAACTTTTGCTTCAATGAATAATTTTCCTTTTGGCACTGTAGGCTCGAATACTTAAGAGACAAAGGCAGAGGAAAACATTCAAGTATAATGGTCATAGCAAAATCAGCAAGCATGAATGCAAATGGTCCAGTTAAAACTCAGCAGAATAGGCAAGTGGGATCAATGCTACTTATTCAAGTAAATAAATGGTAAGGCCAATAAGACTTAAGAAAACACAATAAAGGAAGAGAACAACTTAAGTCACATGATGGTTCTGAAGTAAGTTAATCCCGAGTGAAAAGCATAGACGAGTGTAATTTATTCTTTAAGGGTATTTCATGAGTGGCAAGCATATGCAGGTTCAGTCAACAGTCAATCACCAAAGGGACAAGATCAGGCAAACATAACAAAGCCATTTGACAGTAATGATCAGCAAGGTTAAGAGATTAAATGTCATGCTACCTAGATTGAGTCTAAGCAACCATGTGTCATTGTATTTTCTCTAAACTGCCAGACAAGAGCTGAAGCTTAACTAATTATTTATAACAAATTCCTATGATCCGAATTGCTTAGAATACACACTAGGACAATAATGTATGTTTAAAACTCATGTCTATACTGATATCATTCAGACAACATAATGAGGACCAATAATCTACTAACGGCGGAAGCATGCTGAACTTAAACCAAACCTGAACTAAACTAACAACCGACATATCGATACAATTAAACAGGAATTAGAACGAGCATAAACATGCCTGAACTAGAAATTAACATATAAACCTAACTGAACAGGAAGAGCAATTAACACAAAACCGAATACACTAACGACATTTCAGATCAGGCACAAACCCATTTAGCGACAAAATACATGAATAAAACAGAACTGGGAAAAATGTCATACTCTGCACACAAATTGAAAGTTGGTAGGAAATTGACTATCTAAATTCGTAAAGGAACTCAACCATGCTCAATTAATTTTACATTCCTAATAAACAAGACAAAAACTCGAATGATACCCACGATATTCAGAATATAGAAACCAATAACGAGCAATCCAATGAAGCAAACAATTAAAGTTCAGATCCAACTTAATATCATTATGACGCACAAGCTAATAATTCAGAGTCCATATAACTGATATACATGATATATACTCCAATGTACAAATTCTTATAGCTCAAACGCATGCAGGAACTGTATACATCTAGTATATTTTGGGTATATCTCCCATACTCTCAAATAGAAAATCAACACTTACACAAATAAGACATGCTTGAACATTACTATTACCAGCAAACATCTTTGGCTATACTAACATACCCGAGTGCCGCAATAATTGAGAATACACTATATTAACTAATACTAAGTTCGACTAAACTAAATCACTGCCAACCCAGCTGTTAACTAACACATGATCATAAATTAAAACTCAATACGCAAAATACTAAAAAATAAAGAAAAGGGAAAGGTTTACTGACCTTTTGTAGGTGCAGTGAACGGGGTATGAATCTCGGATCTCTACTCGAACTCGAACGAACCCGATTAAAGTAACTGTGTTTTTGTAAGGAAAATTTGTAGATTCCAGATCTTTTGTCCAAGTTTCTTAGGTTTCTTGCTCAACAAAAATCCCTCTTTTTCTAAAACGATGCTCAGTTCCCTCCCCAAAAACTGAAAATCCTCCCAAAATACAGAAAAATCCCCCCTGATCTCCTCCCAAATTAGGATTATTTATAGTATTGTGATTAGGGTTTAAATGAAAGAGGAAGAGGAGCGGGGTGCAGCGAGTGGCGTGGGGGAACAAAGGTGAGTGGGCGACAGAGAACGTGGGGGCACACGGGGAAGTGGAGAGACAGACGTGGTGGGGAACAGAAGTGAGTGGAGGGAGCGTGAGGGGAGCGGGAGATGAAGGAGGCGGGGAGCGTGAGAGTGAGGAGAGAGGAGGCGGCTGAAGAGGGAAAGGGATTAGGGTTGGAGTGAAGGGAATAAGAGAAGGGGAAATGGGTTTTAATTGTAGTGGGCCGGATCGGGTCAATTTCGTTTGGGCTGGACCGGGTAAAATGTGGGCTGATTTAAGTTTAATCCAATGGGCTGGTCTGTTGGGTTGAAAATATTGTGTTTGTATTTTGGGCCATTAATTTGGCTGAGAATTGTTGATCCTTCCTCCGCTATTTAATTATTTTTGGGCTTCTAATTTAATAACTAGTACAACATATACTATGTAAAGACAATTAATAATCAATATGTAAGAAATAAAGATTTTACAAAGTGTTGTCTTGTAATTAATTTAACGATTCCAAACCGGAAAAAATGAAACGATGACGAACATTTAAAATTTATGATAAAGTAATGCTCATAATGTTGAAAATAAAAGTAGTGATATTAATAGTAGTAGCAATAAAATATTGTGAAAAATAAAGTATTTAGCTCGTCAGTAAATTTAGAAACCCGAGTAGATTAAATAAAAGAGGGACAAAATTGGGTGTCAACAGCGGTAAGTACCGAATCAAGGAGAAGATTACCATGATTCTGGGCAGTCCACTGGCCACGGGACAGGTCCGCCCATGTTCAATCAGTATGAAGGTGTTGGCTGTGTTGACACCCAATTTAGTCCCTCTTTTATTTAATTTACTCGGGTTTCTAAATTTACTGACGAGCTAAATACTTTATTTTTCACAATATTTTATTTGCTACTACTATTAATATCACTACTTTTATCACAAATTTTGAACAGTTAGTCATCGTCTCGTTTTCGGGTTTGGACTCGTCAAATTAATTACAAGACAACACTTTGCAAAATATTTATTTTTTACATATTAATTATTTATTGTCTTTACATAATATATATTATATCAGTTATTAAACTAGAAGCCCAAAAATAATTAAATAGCGGAGGAAGGATCAACAATTCTCAGCCAAATTAATGGCCCAAAATACAAATACAATATTACTTCTCTATCCAAATAAACAACCCACATTTCTATTCCCCTACCCAACAGACCAGCCCACTGGATTAAACTTAAATCAGCCCACATCTTACCCGGTCCAGCCCAAATGAAATTGACCCGACCCGACCCATTTTGTTTTATTCCCTAAAATACCTAATCCCTACCTCTTTTTCTCCTTCTCGTTTCCAACCCAGCGCCGCCCCCTTTCTTTTTCTTTTTTTTTTCCCTTCCCTCTTTTCCTCCTCTCCCTTCTCTCCTCCTTCGCTCCTCACGTTCCTCTCCACTGCTCCTCACGTTCCTCTGCTCTCCACTTCCCCTTGTCCCCCACGCCTCTGTCTCCTCTGTCCCTCTCTGTCCCCGCTCCTCTCTCTCATACGCTCCCCTCTCTTTTCTATAAAAGGAGGAATCCCTGCTTTTTTTTGGAGGGGGGTTCAATTCATCGAAAACACGGATTGGTTATACATGAGCAATTTCTATCAAAGTCTTGAGTTTTCTTTTTTTTTAAAAAAAATCTGATCTTGAACCCTTTAAATCGGAAAATACTGTTGTGGAATTATGAGATTTGTGACGAAAAGTTAAGTTCTTGAAGATTTGGTTAACTTTCGTCGTTGTTCGGCAAAGAATTTTAACTGCGACAGAACCATTTTAATTTTCGAGTCGTGTTCGGGTCTATTCATAACGAGAGAGTAGATTCGACGACCTCGACACCCCAATTCACTGCACCAACAGAAGGTGAACAATCCTTCTTTAATTAGTTTGATTTCAGTTTTAGTAATTTAATAAGTATTTATGTGTTTATACATGTCTGTCGTTTCGATCAGTTTAGTTCGTTCATGTGTATTCTGTTATTTGTTAATCTAATTCTACTTAGTAGCTTGATAGGATTCGTGTATATTTGTATTTATTTAAACAGTTGTGGTGTTGTCAACTTTGATTCGTTTACCGCTTTCATAGATAGTGGTGGTAAGTCGTTTAGTTGAAATATGACAAGTGTTAATTTTGCTAGTTTCCTGCTTATTTAAATAGTTGTCAGGAGTGGTTTGGTTAAATATGATGAAGTGCTAATCGTGTTAGTCTGTTGTTTACATAGTTGATGTAGTTTTCTAGTAAACATGGTTATTGTTAATGCTTAATTTTGTTAGTTTGCATGTTACCATTAGAAATGTGTGACTCTGATGTTTTGGTAATTTTATTCGAACATGAGTGATCATACGCCTAATTTGAAATGGAGGATTGTTTGATTCTATATGTTTAGTGTACGTCTATTCGGAACTGTGAGTACCCATTAAATTAAACATGAGTATTGTTTTACTCTTTTAAGTTGAAGCCATAAGTTTGTGTTTGTTGAATGGGAATTAGTGTCAAATATCTATCGTTCTGTCCCTGCTGGAATGAATAATGAAATGTCTTTAATCCATTGTGTCTTTCCCTGCCTTCATCATCTGTCTACAAACTCAGATTCTCTGGGATTAGTTGAGCCAAAATTTAGCTTGTGAAGATCCTGTACGATTTAAATATATGCCTATGATTGTTTAAGTATGATTCATATGTCTGCAGTGACTGAACATTTTATTTAAGGTTTATGACAAGCTTGCTTGCATTATATACCTACTAGCATTATTTGTATGTCGAACTTTGAGAATTTGAACCTATCATTGATCTTTGTCTCATCTCCATCAGTGTTAAATATGCATACATGTTCCATTAAAACAGTTTCTTGGTTTCTAAATTTACAAATGATCTTATGGAAAATGCTTTATGCTACATGTGTCTTACCTAGAATGAAGTTAAAAATCCTTGTAGGGTTTCAGTCTTTCTTTCTTTTACAGTAAGTTCTGCCAGTTAAAGAATGAGCAAGCATGTTTCAGTTTTCCTTGAATCTGTAGTTATTAAATGTTGGTTTAGAAAATAAGATTTACAAATGATTTATGCTCAGTGTAACATCCTGTAAATTCCCTCCACAAATCTGTCAAACAAGTGATAGTCCAAAGATCAACATATTGGTTTGTTGAGTTGGGTTCTATACTTGAATTTTGGAAACATTGTATGAAGTTTAATCTATCTGCTGAATGAAACCAGTTTAGGCCGATATAACAAATGTGTATAGGTCCTTGAAATGTTAAGTATTGAAAAGAATCTTATGTGTAATAACTTGATGTAGCATGTTAAGTCCAAAATGGGATCTCAAGAACTTCATGGTGTTTGCTTAAAGATAAGTGCTCTGTTTTCCTTCATGTTTGAGGATGTCTCCTCTTCTATTCTCTCTAATGCGATGTGTTGATTATATGCATGTTCCTTCTGGAAGTAACATCTGAACCTTGCATGATTCCTCTGTTTCCAGCCCCTTTAACTGAGTGAATAACCCTGCTTCTGTCCAATAATTGTTCAGTTAGGTGTGGCTAAATAAATGTACTCAATTTTGATACATATAGAATGTGATGTATAGCTTTCTTCCTGTAAGCAAATTTAATACTCTAAATGGGCAAATGGCCGATTTCTTCCTCAGTTTCTCTGTTAATAGTGTGAAGTTTGTTTGACTTTATTCGTGTATTGTTGTCCTGGAAACTAAATTTGCTCTACTCTTTTGGTTGCTTGAACACGATTTTAGGCCTGAACTTGTTTTCCTCTAACTGTTTTATTGGTATTGAGCTTTACTGCTCATTTTTATTTATTTCTATCTGTCACGCAGCCAGGCAGCGAGCTTTATTTTGGGCTGCCATTATTTTTCCTTGTTCTCTTCACATGCTTGCTTATTCAGTTGTCATGCTGTCTTAATGGTACAATTGCACCCTGCCTAGACTACCACTCTATGTGTTCGTTTTGTTGACAGTATGTGAAGTACACCCATTATACACAATATGTACTCAATCTACATGATCCACTGGTCTGTTTGAATTTGCATTATACACGTTTGGTCTTATTTGTTGGTTATGTACTAATTTTTTTTCGTTTTTATGCATGACATCTCGCACACGAGTGTAAGCGACTCGTCATCTTCCCCGCATTTTGACGTTGGGCCAAAAGCCCAACACAATTTCTCTCGAGTCAGCCCACATAGTAGCAGCCGATCCGCAGCCAAACAAGGAAATAAAAATCTGGGTCGAAGCCCAGCTGCAAACGGATCACAGCAATCCAAATGGGCCAAGCCCATTTACATTATATCTATCCCTCTATTTTTATTTCTGTGTGCATTTAACATGTATTGTATGACTAACATTTATGCTTGTTAATTAAGATAAACTTTAATAACATTAAGGGTTTTAGTTTAGTTATGGGTAGTTAATTTCACAAATTACATTCACTTCTATTTTTAAAACTATTTATAGTACCTATAACATTTATTTGAGTAATTGATTTTCAAAATAGCATGACTACATCTTTTGGATAAGGGAATAATAATTTATGCTTACTATTTTAGAAATTTAAAACATCACAAATCTTACACTAACGTTAGCTTATTCCAAGGAATAAAAAGGCAAACTAATTCAACGAATAACTCTTTCACTTTAGTTTCTTTCCAACACTTAGAAATACATATTTGTCTAGAACAACCTTTAGAACTTTTATTGAATAGCTCTTTTAAATTTTAGTCATTTCCTCCAAATATAAACATTACATGTTTATTTTTTTAACTAAACTCTTTATGCAACTATCATTTTCTACAAGTTTTACTTTAAATAACTTTAGCAATACTTATAAGGTATTTTCTTAAATATTTAAATATTTACATCTACATTTTAGCCTTAATTAAATAACATAAGTCCGGTCGGTTAATCATTGTTAATGGGTCTTAAAGGATGCCTAATACCTTCCCTTTAGATTAATTGAATCTTTACCTAGAATCTTTTGGTTTCGTAGACTTTACAATAATATCAACTTTAGATAACTATTTTAATAAACTTTAGGTGTCCTAATTCACCGTAAATAATTAGGTGGCGACTCCTTAAAACAAAATAAACAAAAAATAGGAATCACCAATATGTTGTACTTCTAATTTAACCCGGTTAAAATGGGGTATGACAGGCTGATGATTGCCTCAACCCACATTTGAACAAATGTGGAAGAAAGACGACTGAGGAACTTACGTCTATTATTCCATTTTTCTGGAAAGGGCATGTAATCAGCCGGAATGATGTCTGCGGTCCTTACCCGTACATAACGTTCCAACCACCCTCGATCTCTATCCTCGTCGAGTTTGGAAAGAATCGGGTTCCGACCTCGTTTGGTGACCTTTATCACACCCCCTCGGAAGATCCTCGGACTATATAATCGGATGAAGTGAGCCAACGTGAATTCCTTTTTGGCATTATTAGCCAGTAGACGGAGGCAGGCCACGATCCTCCAGATAATCGTTCCGATTTGGACTAAGCATACATTGTATATCTGGCACATCTCTAGAATAACCGAATCAATTGGGGGATCGAGTTTGAGTGTGAACGGGTACGTGTAAACATACAGGAACCCTTCCTTGTAGTCGGTGATGGACTCGTCAGGGCTGGGGGCAAAAAATTGTAGCGGATGCTTATCCCATCCGCATTCGACTTGGACTCGAGGAAGAAGGTCCTCTGTAATTGACGAAGGGTACCGTCTCACGTCGAAACCCCTATCCGCGATTTGTATTGGCTTTTCAATGGCAAACTCATGATTATAATTGGGTTTGGTCGGTATTATGTCCATGGCAGTTGGTTCCACAAGGGTTTTGCCTTTGGATTTAGAAGCAGGCTCGGCACCCGGAGAAGAAACCGACGGTACGTCCTGGGAAGCAGAATCGGTGTTGGCTGACATTTTAGCTAAATATGAATTTATGAAAAGGCTGGTATGAAGATTTGAAGGTTTGAAGATGCAGATGAAGATTTCAAGGCAGGGACGAAATAGTGAGTATGAAGATTTGAAGACTTGGGTTGAAGATGCTAAGGCTTTGTTGCAAAAAATGTTGAAGAATCAAGCAAGGATGAAAAGTTAACCAAAGAAGTTGAGGATCAGAGAAGTGAAAGTGAAAAATGGAAAGTAAAAAATGCAACTTTGGCCCTTATATAGGCGATTCACTGCAGCGGTTACAGAGGTCGGCCAATCGAGAGACGACATGTGTCCGAGAATTAATGGGACGTGACTTGAAGCGATGTGGGCTAAGGCAGTTTCCGAAGTTGGCCATTCGAGGTGAGACACGTGGCCGAAATCAGAAGGACGTGACATAACGGTTCACGCCTATTTTGAAGATAAGAACGAGCCTATGAGACCATCGGTTTTGGGACTCTTCCACTTCCCATCACTCCGATGAAACTACGATCTGAAAAGTGTGGGGACTATCTGTATACGGTAAAAACCGGGTCAATGTGTGACCGGTGAGACCAAAGCCGAGGAGAAGTCCAAACGAGCACGAGCATGTTCGATCTTTTCTCCACACCGGGGGTGTCGTACCGGATGTAATTGACTCGAGACAAGATAAGCGTGTCCGTTGGTCCGGATAGACCGAGCCTAAATCATCGTGTCTGTTGGTCTGGATAACAGATTGTGAGGTTGCCACGCATTAGATACTATATATACTATATATCACTCATTAGATGTGATGGAAAACCCTTAAATAATAGGCATATGCTAAATAATACGGATGAGATCACCCTAGGGGCTGCTAAGCATATATGTGGACTAAACGCAATATTGATGAGAGGCCTCAAGCCTTAGATTTTGTTTAGAACTACTACTAATTATTGGTGTATTTGAAAAAAAAAAAAATCTAATGTTATAGATGCAAATTTATTTTAACATTTTATAATCAATTTCTCCAATAATCTTCTTTGGGCTTGTATTATAGTTTTAATTTTTTTAAACTTTTGAATAACCGGATCCATATTTCTGATTGACATATTTAAATTATAATAAATGATTAAAAATTGATATATAATTATGAAATGAAAATATCAAAAATAAAAAATATGAGATAAAAGCAACACTTGAAAATAGAATGATCCAAGAATTTATGACTTGATTGCTAAATATCTTTTGGTACTTCAGTAACTTTTTGCAATGCTTGAAACGTGAGGAAAAAATATAAAAGAGTACGCTAATATAGTACTCTTAAGTTATGATTTTTCATAAAATGTGCATAAATATTATGTGAGAGATAGACTCTTGTTTGACAAAAAGAGAGTGAATAATGTAAAAATATAATTTACTACTCTACATGCTTCTGATGGGGAAAAAGGTAAGAAATGAAATAAAATAATTTCAATTATGTGATTATTTATTCACACGAAAAAGGTTTGGAAGAGTGATTCCAATTTACCATATTTTTACACATAAAAGTTTGGAAAAGTGATTCATATTTACCAAAATTTTGCTCTACTTGTCACTTCAAATAGTAACACATCTAAAATTTATTTTTCCTTTTTTTATATTCCATAAAGGATTTACTTTTCTACTTAAAAGTACTCATTATTCGCCATAAAAATTAACCTATTTAGCTTATTATTGGTAAAAAAAAAGGCCAAAAAAATCCCTTTCTACTTAAAAGTACTCATTATTCTCCATAAAAATTAACCTATTTAGCTTATTATTGGTAAAAAAAAAAAGGCCACAAAAATCCTCCCCCCTCTCCCCCCCCCCCCCCCCCCCCTCCCTCTTAAAAAAATTGGGGGCCTAAAGCACAAGCTTTAGATTCTTCACCGAAAAGTCGGTCTTGCAATCCCACAATCATAGCAACATATTATCTTGTTCATTATCATTGATGAGATCGATTTTTTCTCTCTTAGCAAGGTCTTGTTAAATGTTTTTTGAAACTTAATCATTGATAAAACCTTTTCACCATCAAAAGATGTGGTACTGTGGATGAGCTTACTCTTTCCTTAACTAGATATCTCGGGTTCGAGCCCTAAATATTAAAAAAGCTTGGTAGGGAGCGCTTCCCCACTAATGGGGCCCTACGCGACGCGAATCTGGATATAATCGGGCTTCAATGCGGGTACCAAACACCGAATGGAAATTAAAAAAAAAAACAGTAAAGCTAGCCATAAGCTAGATAAACGAAAAACATACTAAGAAACTTAATCATTGATAAGATTAATTCTGGAATGTTTTTTCCACCTTATAATCCTGAAAGTGGGGAATTGTTCTTTGTCCAATCGGTAATTTTGATGAAATAGAAAGGAGAGATAATCGGGAAATTTTTTAAATTGATAAGGAAGCAAATATATGGAATATTAATTATCTATATAAATCATGGTTAGGACTTTTCTTTAGTCAATTAAATATTAGTCATTAATTTTAATTTATGTCATGTGTGCCGAATCCAAGCAAGAACTTGCGAAAAATGAAGAGAAGCTGAATCCAATCAATTGCATTCCTAGAACCTATGTTTGAGCAATTTCTCTATTTCTCTATTTTCTTCTTGAAGCTACGGCTCATATATTGTCATAAATATAGACTATTCTTTCATTTAAACACTTAGACCGAATACATAAGGTTATTTGGATTTCAGTTTTTCGTAGTTGGATTGTAACTGATGTTGCTGCATCTTTTAACTCTTTGAGACTGCTTATGCATTAATAAAGTAAAGTCGTTTATTTTTTTTATTTTTTTTTAAATCACTTCGACAGATGCAAAAGTGTAATTCTCTAGATGTGGAAAGTAAAATGCTCGACGAGAAAATAAAGAAAGTGTGAAGATATTATAATAAAATAAAAAGAGTTCTTCTTTTGAATGTGTTGTGGACCTTGTGGTCTCTTGGGAATTATACTCGAAATTATCAAATAAAAAGTTCTTTACCGTAGGGATATTATTTTGGTCCTCTCGGATCGTTGATTTATATTTATCTTGCTTGTAACACCGAGAATGTATATTAGGCCCTTATCTAGTTTTTACTCTCCTCCCTACTTTTTTAAAGTAATATTGTAATTGTTCGAATCTGACTTTGTAAGGAAATTCATGAAAAAGTTAGAAAATTTAAAGTGTTAACTAGTAGTATATTGAGAACTTACAGAGACATATTAAAGTCTTTTGCTATCATTTTAGGATTAATTAGAAAAATATTAGTCCCTCTGTTTTAATTTATGTGAATCTATTTTCGTATTAGTCCATGTAAAAAAAAAATGACTTCTTTCTATATTTGAAAATACTTTATCTTTATGCAATGATTTATAACCACACAAAATATATGTGACTCATTTAAGACCATAAATTTAAAAGTCTTCTCTTCTTTTTTAAATTTCGTATCCAGTCAAATGGATTCACGTAAATTGAAACGGAGAGAGTATTAAAAAACAAGTATCCCAGCTTTTGATAACATCTCTGCCCCCACTGCTGCCACTTTCATTTCTTCACTGCTTCAAATTTATAAACTGCAGTAACAATCAAGATTAATTAGAAACAAAAAGGACAGAAGTTAAGAAGTCAATACTTTTTACAATTCCCTACTTTTCATGAACTGACTGAAACATTTGATACGAACTTGTTCAAAAGTTAGAAGAAGAAAAAAACAACTTTTCTTATTTTTGCGCGGATTGGCCTTCTTTTAGGATGGTCTTTAAGTTTTTGCTATTCGCTTAAAAAGGTGCTCGAAAATATTCTGAGGTTTTAAGTTCGAATCTTCGGTCAATCAAAAAAAAAATTATAAGGCAAGACTTTGCAAAAAGTTCTGCCTTATGCAGCAGACTTTGCCTTAAGGTATAACTAAAAATCTGTCCCATAAGGCAAAATTTTTTCTTAAGGCATAGACTTTGCCTTATAAGTGTCACGCCCCAAAACCCACCCTAGACATGACCGGCATCCGACGTCATGAACAACATCGAAAGAACCTCAATGACACAATAATAACACTTGAACCCGCCAGGTTCAATATTCGCCTCCAACAATTTATAAAATAAATGTAACAAATCATGAATATATGAATTAAATCAGCCGAAGTCTTTATAATTTAGATAATTCACCCAAAACATGATAGTATGCCCGAAAGAGTTAAACGACAACTCTTCTTCTACCCACATACGAATGTATATTAAGGAGCTTCTAAGAATAAGGAATAAATGTCTAACCCATCGGGACGCAGCTCGGAAACTAAAATAAATAAATGGAATTAAATAAATAGAGTGTCCCACGAATGAATGTGTGGGCTCACCAAATCAGCAGCAACAACAAGTCCTTCCTAAACGCCTGGAGTATCAAGAACCTGCTCTTCTCCGTTACCTAACATACCATAAAAAACAACAATGGTATGCCTGAGTACTTCGTACTCAGTGAGTGCCTCGGGGACAATAAGTAATAAGAAAATAAAGTACATAATACATAAAGAAATTAGTCTTGCCAGTCATGTGAGAGCGATGTAAGAACAGTTATTCAGTTTATCTATCTCAATAATAAGTATCAAAACCCATTTATAAAGCCTCTTGTCAAGTTACAACTTCAAATATGCCTTTTAAATCAATTAAGATAGTCATCAACAATTCCATAAGGGAATAAGAATGTCACACATGCTAATACAAGCCCAAGAATCAAGCATACCGCGCATAGCGCACCATACCGGAACATATAATTCTCGGTGGCTATCCTTCCTCCTGAACAACTAGGCATAAATCACACCCCGGGTAGCGAACCCAGCGGTGGCCACTCTTCCTCCTCAATGGCTAGGCAATGACACACTAGGATCCATAGTGGCTACCCTTCCTCCCGAGTAGCTAGGCCAAACAACACAACAAAGTTCATAGCATAGAAGCCGATTCACAATTTGTCTCAAAGTAGTCACACCATCAAATAGCATTAAAGCTCATTATGCCATTACGAAAATCCATAATTTCATAGATAATCATGAAAACGTTTCCACTTCTTTAAACAAGATTACTTTGTCATAGTTCCTTTGTAAAATCATCAATACCAACAATTAACCATCATCACTAACCATCTCTCATAGAGGAAAACATTCATAATATCTTATACATATATAGGGTTTTTTACAATATAGGTTTAATGTGGGCTCGTCCCCTCACGCATATTAACCATTAATCAAAGCGTGTAATAGATTTCAAGAATGTAAAACCAATTCATCATATCATTCAAAACATGCTTTTATAAAGAATCAATCTTTCAAGAGAGTTTGTAAAAGAGACATATGAATTACCTTTATATTCAAAAAGGATTTTATTTTTAAAGAGACATACCTTAATCCCGCTAAAAAGCTACTCAATTGAATTCCCAAGGTTCAACAATCACAGACGAATTCCACACGCCCCCCTATCTTCTTCTTCTTGAAAATACAAGAACTTAGGGTTTTAGAAAGATGATTTGTTATCAAGAGGAGATGGATATGGTGTAGGAATAATCAATATTGAGTGAGAACTCACCTTAGGGTTAGAGAAACTTTTCTAGGGTTCGTTTCCTCAGAAATATTGATTTGAAACGAAGTGGGAAATAACACAATGAATTAGGACTTAAAGGAAATTCGAAATCGGAAAATTTTTTCGATCCGTGCTAAGTCTGCGTCGCTGGTTCAGCACCTGATCATGTTTTTATTTTGGTCTGCAGCTGATTTTTCTGTGTTGGGTCCGCGATGCGAGCCCAGCACAATTTTTTTTTTCTTTTTTGACAATTGACCTTCACTCAGTAAAACGATCATAACTTTTCTTGGGCTGGGCGACCTACCATTGGAAAGATATTTCAAAGATCTACAACTTTCATCGAGGAGTTTTTTCCAAATTCGCAACACATTTTCATGAAAATCTCCCAGAAGACAGACCTACCAAAACTTAGGCGAATTTAAGAGCCCTTAAGAACTTCAATTGTTGGTTTGACTTCAAAACGACCATCTTCCAGCCGAATTCATCAATAATGGATTCATATAGGTATAATATCATCTTAACACTAGATTTTTTCACATTCACACCTAACTCGAACATACGACTAAACATATAACGAATGCATCATTCAAGCCTAAACACAATTGTGAGATTTATACTTCACTCTAAACTTTCACAAAAAAATACATCCAAAAGGTTCAACACATACCTGTAGTAGGGAACAAGTGAGGATATCTTTTCTTCATGTCCTCCTCCGCTTCCCAAGTAGCTTCCTCAGTGTTATGGTTTCGCCATAACACTTCAACCGACGTTACATCCTTTGTTCTCAACCTTCTAACTTGATGATCTAAAATCTGAACTGGCTCTTCTTCATAAGACAATGCCTCATTAATTTCAATCTGTTCATGATTCAACACATGGGAAGGATCAGGTTTGTACAGTCTCAACATCGAAATGTGAAACACCAGATGAACCATGGATACCTCAGCCGGTAATCTCAACTCGTAAGCTACCTTCCCAACCCTTTTCGTAATCTCGTAAAGACCAATATAGCGAGGACTAAGCTTGCCCTTTCTGCAAAAATGCATTACCCCCTTCATAGGTGACACTTTCAAGAAAACCTTGTCACCAACAGCAAATTCCAATTCCCTATGCCTCATGTCCGTATAAGACTTTTGTCTACTCTGTGCGGTCTTCAGTCGCTGCACAATAAGATTTACCTTCTCGATCGCCTCATGAACTGAATTAGGGCCCAACAACTCTACTTCCGTTGGTTCAAACCAACCAATTAGAGACCGGCAACGCCTCCTATAAAGACCTCATAAGGAGCCATCTGAATACTCGCTTGATAGCTATTGTTGTAAGCGAATTCCACCAAAGGTAGTTGTTCATCCCAACTTCCTCCAAAATTGATTGCACAGGCTCGTAGTATATATTCCAAAGTCTGAATAATTCTCTCCGCCTGCCCGTCAGTTTGAGGATGAAAGGCAGTGCTCAATTTCACTCTAGTTCCCAACCCTTCCTGAAAGGATGTCCAAAAATGACCAGTAAATTGCGTACCTCTGTCAGATATAATCGATGTCGGAACACCATGCAATCTAACTATCTCTTTTAGATATAACTTGGCGTAGTCCGCCGCTATATATGACGTCTTCACAGGGAAAAAATGCGCAGACTTTGTGAGTCTATCCACGATAACCCAAATCGAGTCAAACTTGGCCTTTGTGCGGGCTAACCCCACAACAAAATCCATGTTGATCTCCTCCCACTTCCACTGCGGAATCTCAATATTCTGAGCCAGGCCTCCAGGCCTTTGATGTTTAGCCTTCACCTGTTGATAGTTCAAACACTTAGCCACAAAGTTAGAAATATCAACCTTCATGCTCTTCCACCAGTAGTGTTGTTTCAAATCCTTATACATTTTGGTGGATCCCGGATGAACGGAATACTTGGAACTATGAGCTTCCATCATTAATTCTTGTCAAAGACCATCAACATCAGGAACACACAATCGTCCTTGCAACCGCAGAACACTATCACCAGTACCAACAGTAAAGGAAGTGTACTCACCTCTTTCCACTCCATTTCTCAGCTTTGCAAAAAAAGTTCATCATCATATTGCTTGGATTTTATCCTTTCCACCATGTCAGCCCGTGATGGCGTGATTCCTACTAACTCTCCATCTTTGGTTTCATCAAGTCTGACCCCAAGACCAGCAAGTCTTCGAATTTCCCTTCCCATGGGCATGTCATGTGCACTCAAATAAGCTAACGTGCCCATAGATTTTCTACTCAAAGCATCAACAAACACATTAGCCTTACCAGGATGATACAAGATATCCAAGTCGTAATCTTTTAACAACTCTAACCACCTCCTTTGTCTGAGGTTCAACTCTCGTTGCTTGAAGATATATTGCAGACTTTTGTGATCAGTAAAAACATCACAATGCTCACCATACTAATAATGACGCCAAATTTTTAAGGCAAATAAAACTGCGGCCAATTAACGAGGTAGAGCTTTCTTTGTACTAAATGACCCCTAAAAAATAAGAACAACATAGCCCTCATGGGAATTTCTAACAACTAGAACACTCAAGTCTCAACACGAATAAGGGGTTTCTACCTTCATCTCACTTTCCCAAGAGTTAGGTACTCAAAAGGTTCAACACGTATATGCTTTGACTAGGAAGCGCACAATATATCAATCTAGACAATATACTCCGACAAGAAGTCTAATTCAACAACACATGATTCAAGCTTTACTTACCTCATGCCAAAACTGAAAATAACAAATTAAAGCGTAAATCAACTACACCATCTTCTTAAATCATTATTTCACAAGCGGTTGTTTTCGAGTTTCAAGCCTAAAATAAAGTTCTTTCACTAAACATCAAAATAGTACAGATCTTTTAACCCAATAAGAATATAACCTCAATGTACGATAATTCTTAATTCACTACAAGAGACCCTCAATTGTTCCCTTCACCCTAACCTCCAGTACTTGAAACATATCACACCTTAATGATTCCTTTCAGCCTAACAAGATTTCAGCGGAGTTTTCCCTGTAACAAGGAGTACTTTTGTTTCTATACCTGTCTCAATTTATCAACAACCAAACCCTACAACAGCCATATATACCAAACACCGACAAAATAATTTCAGCGACTCTGTACTATCCATTAAATTACGCATCAGAACAATGTGCACTCCATAACACCATTGTTCACTTGGTTAACATCTGCAACACGAGTTAAAGTCATCTCCATAAAGCACGAGTAACGAACACGTCAGAATAATCCTAAAGAAAGTTCAAGCTCTAAAGCACAATCTAGAATCAAGAAGAATGAGAAACACCTATTAATGTCCTGGTAGTCTTTCAATCATGCAGGTGATCAGGCTGCACAAGGAAGACTCCACTAGACACAGCTCCACAGACACAGACAACTCCTAGGACACATTTAAACCTAGGCTCTGATACCAAGCTTGTCACGCCCCAAAACCCACCCTAGACGTGACCGGCATCCGACGTCATGAATAACATCGGAAGAACCTCAATGACACAATAATAACACTTGAACCCGCCAGGTTCAATATTCGCCTCTAACAATTTATAAAATTAATGTAACAAATCATGAATATATGAATTAAATCAGCGAAAGTCTTTATAATTTAGATAATTCACCCAAAACATGATAGTGTGCCCGAAAGAGTTAAACGACAACTCTTCTTCTACCCACATACGAATGTATACTAAGGAGCTTCTAAGAATAAGGAGTAAATGTCTAACCCATCGGGACGCAGCCCGGAAACTAAAATAAATAAATGGAATTAAATAAATAGAGTGTCCCACGAATGAATGACTAGGCTCACCAAATCAGCAGCAACAACAAGTCCTTCCTAAACGCCTGGAGTATCAAGAACCTGCTCTTCTCCGTTACATAACATACAATCAAAAACAACAATGATATGCCTGAGTACTTCGTACTCAGTGAGTGCTTCGGGAACAATAAGTAATAAGAAAATTGAGTACATAATACATAAAGAAATTAGTCTTGCAATCATATGAGAGGGATGTAAGAACAGTTATTCAGTTTATGTATCTCAATAATAAGTATCAAAACCCATTTATAAAGCCTCTTGTCAAGTTACAACTACAAATATGCCTTTTAAATCAATTAAGATAGTCATCAATAATTCTATAAGGGAATAAGAATGTCACACATGCCAATACAGGCCCAAGAATCAAGCATACCGCGCATAGCACACCACACCGGAACATATAATTCTCGGTGGCTATCCTTCCTCCCGAATAGCTAGGCATAAATCACACCCCGGGTAGCGAACCCAGCGTTGGCTACTCTTCCTCCCCAATGGCTAGGCAATGACACACTAGGATCCATAGTGGCTACCCTTCCTCCCGAGTAGCTAGGCCAAACACAACAATAAAGTTCATAGCATAGAAGTCGATTCACAATTTGTCTCAAAGTAGTCACACCATTAAATAGCATTAAAGCTCATTATGCCATTACGAAAATCCATAATTTCATAGATAATCATGAAACGTTTCCACTTCTTTAAACAAGATTACTTTGTCATAGTTCCTTTGTAAAATCATAAATACCAACAATTAACCATCATCACTAAGCATCTCTCATAGAGGAAAACATTTATAATACTTTATACATATATAGGGTTTGTTACAATCTAGGTTTAATGTGGGCTCGTCCCCTCACGCACATTAACCATTAATCAAAGCGTGCAATAGATTTCAAGAATGTAAAACCAATTCATCATATCATTCAAAACATGCTTTTATAAAGAATCAATCTTTCAAGAGAGTTTGTAAAAGAGACATATGAATTACCTTTATATTCAAAAAGGATTTTATTTTTAAAGAGACATACCTTAATCCCGCTAAAAAGCTACTCAATTGAATTCCCAAGGTTCAACAATCACAGACGAATTCCACACGCCCCCCTATCTTCTTCTTCTTGAAAATACAAGAACTTAGGGTTTTAGAAAGATGATTTGCTATCAAGAGGAGATGGATATGGTGTGGGAATAATCAATATTGAGTGAGAACTCACCTTAGGGTTAGAGAGACTTTTCTAGGGTTCTTTTCCTCAAAAATATTGATTTGAAATGAAGTGGGAAATAACACAATGAATTAGGACTTAAAGGAAATTCGAAATCTGAAAAAAAATTCGATCCGTGCTGAGTCTGCGTCGCGAGTTCAGCACCTGATCATGTTTTTATTTTGGTCTGCAGCTGATTTTTCTCTGCTGGGTCTGCGACGCGGGCCCGACACAATTTTTTTTCTTTTTCGACAATTGACCTTCGCTCAGTAAAACGATCATAACTTTTTGTACATAACTTTTCTTGGGCTGGGAGACATACCATTGGAAAGATATTTCAAAGATCTACAACTTTCATTGAGTAAGTTTTTCCAAATTCACAACACATTTTCATGAAAATCTCCCAGAAGACAAACCTACCAAAGCTTAGGCGAATTTAAGAGCACTTAAGAACTTCAATTGTTGGTTTGACTTCAAAACGACCATCTTCCACCTGAATTCATCAAGAATGGATTCATATAGGTATAATATCATCTTAACACTATATTTTTACAGATTCACACCTAACTCGAATTTACGGGATGTTACATTATCCCCCCTTAAGATCATTCGTCCCCGAATGAAAGTCATGGCCTAGGATTCTTTACTAAACCTCAAATTTCAGAATTTCAAGAGTTCTTCTAGAAAGGTGAAACATCCTAAGATATAACATACGACTAAAAATATAACGGATGCATCATTCAAGCCTAAACACAATTGTGAGATTTATACTTCACTCTAAACTTTCACAGGAAAATATATCCAAAAGGTTCAACACATACCTGTAGTAGGGAACAAGTGAGGATATATTTTCTTCATGTCCTCCTCCGCTTCCCAAGTAACTTCCTCTGTGTTATGTTTTCGCCATAAAACTTTAATCGACGCTACATCCTTTGTTCTCAACCTTCTAACTTGACGATCTAAAATCTGAACTAGCTCTTCTTCATAAGACAATGCCTCATTAATTTCAATTTGTTCATGATTCAACACATGGGAAGGATCGGGTTTGTACAGTCTCAACATCGAAATGTGAAACACCGGATGAACCATGGACACCTCAGTCGGTAATCTCAACTCGTAAGCTACCTTCCCAACCCTTTTCGTAATCTCGTAAGGACCAATATAGCGAGGACTAAGCTTGCCCTTTCTGCCAAAACGCATTACCCCCTTCATAGGAAGTTTCCGATCCGTGCTGAGTCCGCGTCGCAGGTTCAGCACCTGATCATGTTTTTATTTTGGTCTGCAGTTGATTTTTCTGTGCTGGGTCCGCAACGCGGGCCCAACACAATTGTTTTTCTTTTTCGACAATTGACCTTCGCTCAGCAAAACGATCATAAATTTTCTTGGGCTGAGCGACCTACCATTGGAAAGCTATTTCAAAGATCTACAACTTTCTTCAAGGACGTTTTTCCAAATTCGCAACACATTTTCATGAAAATCGCCCAGAAGACAGACCTACCAAAACTTAGGAGAATTTAAGAGCCCTTAAGAACTTCAATTGTTGGTTTGACTTCAAAACGACCATCTTCCACCCGAATTCATCAAGAATGGATTCATATAGGTATAATATCATCTTAACACTAGATATTTACACATTCACACCTAACTCGACTTTACGGGATGTTACAATAAGGCAAACTTTTAGTTATGTCTTGAAAAGTTCTATCTTATGGGGTAGACTTTTAGTTATGTCTTAAGGCGAAGTCTGCCCCATAAGGCAAAAAAAATTCTTAAGACATAGACTTTGCCTTATAAGGCAAACTTTTAGTTATGCCTTGAGGAAATTTTTTTATCTTATGGGGCAGACTTTTAGTTATGCCTTAAGATAAAGTCTGTCTCATAAGACAAAACTTTTCCTTAAGGCATAACTAAAAGTCTACCTTATAAGGCAAAGTTTTGCCCTCTCCAGCAGACTTTTAGTTATGCCTTAAGGCAAAGTGTGCCGCATAAGGCAGAACTTTTTGCAAAGCATTGCCTTGTGAATTTTTTTATTTTTATGACTAAGCCGGAGTTCGAACGCAGAACCTCGGAATATTTTAGGCGCTGGAAAAAATTAAAGACCAGCAATTTGAGGGGCAAAAACTAAAGACCACCCCAATGAAGGACAATCATGCAAATTGCCCCATTAAGGACCACTTGGATTAGTTGTTAGACCAAAACAAAGCAAAGCCCGTACAGTCGGGGCAGAGCCAATGGGGCAATTTGCAAGATTGTCTTTCGCTGGCGGTGGTCTTTAATTTTTTGCCCTTCTATCAATGGTCTTTAAGTTTTGCCCTTTGCTAAAAGCCCCTTGGTTTAGGGTTCGAACCTCCGCTCAGTAAAAAAAAATTAAAAAAAATCACAAGGCATAAGTTGGGATTCGCAGTCCAACTTATACCCATAAGTTGGGTTTCAAACTCTGCCTTAAGACAAAAAAAAAATTGCTGGAATTTTGCAAACCTCTGCCTTAAGGCCTAATTTTGGAGGTCGAATCCCAACTTATGTCTTGCGATTTTTATTTTTTTTTACTGAGCCCGAGTTCGAACTCAAGACCTCTAGGTGTTAAGCGAAGGGCAAATATTAAAGACCACTAATTTGAGGGGAAAAAATTAAAGATCACCCCAAATGAAGGGAAATCCGTGCAAAAAAACAAAAAAACAAAAAAAAAAAAAAAAGGAGCCAATGTATTGATTACGAGTTTGGCTGAATCCAGTAACTTTGATCTACACATTATATTTCTCGAAAGAAACTTATTGAATATGCATAAATTATTAATTTAAAATCCAATAACTTAAAAAAATTAAAATCGCAAACTCATAAAATTTAAATCCTAATTCCTCCCTGCTGATACAATGAGGACAATTTTGATCATTTTGTCAAACCTTTTTAGGTAGTGACGAAAAGATACATACCTAAGAAATTAAGAAAATGAAGCTAGTGATAGAGGAGTAGACACCATAGTTTATGTGGTGGAACATCTTTAGTGGATGGAACCATCTTAGAGAGTGTATATTTGTGGTCCACCCCAAATAGACATGTGTTGAATTACATACTCCCTCTATTTTAAAAAGATTGTCCTTCTTTTCGTTTAGGTCTGCTCAAAAAGATTGTATTCTTTTTATATTTAGAAATAATTTAACTTTATGAGATGATTTACAGCCACATAAATATTTAAGACTTGTTTTGGGCCACACATTTCAAAAGTTTTCCTTTATTTCTTAAATCTTATGTCAAATAAAAAAAGAATAATTTTTTTGGAACGGAGGGAGTAACTTAAGAATATTAGAGGCCTAAAGTCAATTTCTTTTAAGATGCCTCAAACTTTTAAAAAGAATCATATTGAATAACCTAATTCGCGTTTTATAGTTGACGAATTTGAATTATGATAAATTGTAAAAGCAATATACTATTATGAGGTAAAATTATTTTTAAAAATTCAAATAAAAAGACAATAAAAAGTTAGAATAATAAAACCAGATTCTAGAAATTAATAACTTGATATCAACATAAATTTTATTATTTTAATTTGTTTGATGTCATGCTTGAAATTTTAAGAATGCAGTTTATTTAACGTTTTTTTACCCTTACTTTTTAGGAAATAGATAGCTTGTAGGAGAAATAAAACTGAATATAAAATACAAGTTTTATTATGAGAAGAAAGAAATATTATTATCAAAATGTAAATTAACCATCAGTCACATTAGGTAAGTAATTATTTTTTCAAAACCAAAATCTTATATCTTTTACCATAAATTTCAAAAATGAAAATTTTCGTAGAATTAACCTATTATTCCCTCTGTCACCAATTTATGTAGTGTATTTTATTTTTAATCTATCTCGAAAAATGATGTTTTTCTATTTTTTAAAATAGTTTAACTTTAAATTCCTCATTTTATACTTAATGAGATAATTTATAGTCACACAAATGTTTATGGCTTGTCTTAAATCACAAACTTTTTAAACAAAATTATTTTTAAAAAAAATTCGTTAGACAAACTACATCACATTTGGAAAAGGGGTGAAAATCATTTTCAACCCCCAACTTTGTTTTATAAATCAAACTCCCCCCTTAACTTTTAACAATAGACATTCTCCCACCTATATCTTTGCAATGACAACTTCATCCTTGTTTTTTTCAATCCTCCATTTATTTAATATATTTTTATATTATATATAATAATTATGTTTTTAATACAAGTATTTTTAGATTATTATTTAAGTTCATTATAGGTAGAATAATACTTTTATGAATTTGTAACAAACTTTAATACTATTTTTTATGATTGTTATTTCAATATTATATGCAGTAAGTATGTATATATGTATATACATGCATGTGTGTATATTTAAGTTTCACTTCTCTGTTATTCTCTATTGTTTATATAAATAAATAAGTTTTGGCAGTCACTAATGGAATATTTATTAAGTAATAATAAAATTAATTTACAGTATAAATAAATTATTTTTAAAATTTGCCACTATTTTATAATTGTTTATTGCATTACATGGATATTAATATATTTATAAAGCTATTATTGACCTGCTATTTTTCACTTGTATAAATCAATATTAAATTTTGATTATTTTTTTTTGTTTATTCTGATAATTTATTTTATTATAGAACAGATTGACTTATATACTCAATTAGTATTTCTCATTTTCTCTTCACTTAGAAGATAATATTTATGTTTTATAAGAAATTTGTTATATAAATTAAAAAAAAATGAAAAAATATCATGATTTTAAAGAAATAAAAAAAAAAAGACAAAATTGATAATGCTAGGGTAAAATAAGCATTTAAAAAATTCAATTATGATGAAAGAGGAAGAATGTCTATTGTTCAAAGTTGAGGGGAGAGTTTAATTTATGAAGCATAGTTGGGAGGTGTAAATGATTTTCACCCTAAGGAAAATATCGTTCTGTTTTGTAATAAAGAGTCTTAGGTCGGTAGCCTATGTCATTTGATTGACCTATAGGTAGCCTATGTCATTTGATTGACCTATATATATATGGTAAGAAAAGTATTTACGAATATAACGAAACTTTTCAATTTACAAAAGCAATAGATTTCTTACAAAATATATACGAAACTTTCGCTCAAGTTTTTTTTTTTTTTTTTTTAATTTTGTAAAAAAATAATAATTAATTTTGTTCTGCTCAAGGCTTTAAAAAATCTCTCACAATTTTGTGTATGAAATGTGTATATCTCTCTCAAAGCTTAAAAAGTTCGTTGATAATTTTGTGTATGAAATGTGTATATCTTGTTCAAGGCTTAAAGCTTTCGCTCATTTTGAGTATAAAAACAGTATGGATTATGTATATCTTGCTCAAGGCTTAGAATTTCGCTCACATTTTTTGTATATAGCGTTCATGTTAGGTTTCTGGAAAAATTAATACAACTACAACAATATTTTATACAACGTTCATACAATATTTAAGGCTTAAAATTTTGTGTATGAAATGTGTATATATCGCTCAAAGCTTAATAAGTCGCTCAAAATTTATGTATGAAAACTGCATTTAAAATTTCGCACACATATACACATTTCATACAGTTTTTATACATAGAAAATTGACTGAGTTTTTTAAGCATTGAAAGAATTTAAAAAAGATATATATTTTTTTTAAATAAGTATAGAAAATGAAGATCCGTTATATTTTGTAAATAAGAAAAAGTATCGTTATGTTTTGTAATAAAGAGTATTAAATAGATAGCCTATGCCATTTTTGCTAAAATAAGATGGAGGGGGTATTAATTGAAAATTGGGGGACGATACCTCTCCCAAAAAAGATTAAGTGGGCAATTTCTATTTTTGTTGTTGGCTTATATTAGTAATACTATTATTAATATTATAGAAAGGGAGACTCTTTTTGGTCAAATAAAAAAAAAAGTAAGTCACTTAAATTGGGACGGAGGCGGTACTTGTTTTGTTGTACAATTTGATTGTTGGAGTAGAGATGAGAAGTAAAGATAATCCCACTAGGCGGACCATTTGTTTGCAACAAATTTTGACTGGTTCGAAAAATAACTGCAATCACAAAATAAATAAATAAATAAATAAACATAATTTATCTATCAAGGTTGTGGCTGCAAATCTGTGTGTACCCTTGATTCTTCTCTTCTAATTTTTTTTTGTGATTCGAGGGTAGTTAGTAGCGTATTTCGAACATAGAATGATTTGAACATCCTTGACATGTACTCTACTTGCTCACTTCGGCTTTGAGAACACACAATATTTGATGTCTTGACCCAAGAATTTATGGATATTTGAGATGCCTTTTCAACAGAGGATGTACTTAATTTTATAGTCGTGAATTAGGATTTAGGGTAGGGTAGCCTCTAAGAAATCCTAACGGACATTAGGCTCGTTTTGTAGAGGCCGACTTAAATCGGGTAATTTTTTTTATCTACTATCATATTTTATATATTTTCCTGTAATTTGCATATGAAATAATTCACCTATTTTGGGTGTGTTTGATATGGAGAAAATTATTTTCTGAAAAATATTTTTCAATTTTCTCATGTTCGTTTGGTCAAAATTTTGAAAATTATTTTCTTTCGGAAAACAAGTTTTTTAAAAATGAGGAAATAACTTCCCTTGTGAAAGTATGAAAAACAAGTCTCACAAGTGGCATTCCACCAGCCACCCACCTCACCAAAACTCCAACCACTCCCACCGCCCCAAACCAGCCCTCCCCCCCCCCCCCCCCCACACACACGCACACAGCGGCCAGCACCACCATCGACGGTCAAGACTCAAGACTAATTCATATGCACAAACCAGCCCACTTATTCCTGCTCCCACCCCAGCTGCTTTCATGTTTAAAACTTACGCTTCAAAGTTACAACTGCATGCAATAACAATGATAAAAAGAGAAAGGACAAAAGATCAAACGGTATTCCTTAGTCATTTTTTTTTTTTACTTCCCTACTTTTCATGAACTAAATGAAATATTTGATACCAACTTGTAAGTCAATTTCCCATTGTAAAAGAACATATGTAGTTATACATTCACAAAACTTTTTTAGTATTGCTCGAGTTTTAAAGTTCAATGAAACGTTGTTATTGAGGATTAAATTTATAGTGTTGAATTAATGGTTGTTTTCAGCCTCAATGGTTGAAAACAACTTACGTCTCGGAGAAATTAATGAAATGAAGCTAGTGATAGAGTAGTGAATACTAGACTCAATGGTTGTTTTCAGCCTAACTCAATGGCGCCCCATACGCAATGCTAAAGAGAATAAGTGCAGGCACGACCTACCTTGAGTCGTTTTCTCAAAATTGTAGCAATCAATGACAGACTTATTCTGCGAAAGATGGATATTTTATTACATTGAAGTCCAATAATCACAATGATATTATGATGCTGATGTTTACTATTGTTATGTCGACATATTTTGAAATTCATGCATACGATGTAATGTTATAGGTATAAATTCTGATGTTTGTTGAGTTATTCTGGTACAGCTGTTAATTGTGGTGCAGTTGAACGGACGTACTATTGCGCGTGGACTATAGTTAAGGACTACATAACTATTGAAACTGATCGATACCTACTGTGAAAACATAGGTCATGAAAGTGACACACAAAAAAATAATTATTGGCCTGAGAAATTGACCGTTTATCCTCTAGCTATCAATAGTGATTTCCTAGATATTTCTCGTGACTTATAAATTACAGAGGAAATTCATAAACAACTATAATTTAGAGCCTACTTACGAGATGTAGTTGTAGTTTGCGTATTAACGATTCATAGCTACTGTTTTGGTTTAGTACGCCTGTATCTCCTGTATGTGTTCGCTTAATTTCATTGTATCAACACATACAATCACGATAGGTTGTTTGTGTTCGGTCAATTTCATTATTGTATCAATGCATACAGTTGCACTGGATACATAAACGTTAGGTTGTATGTGTTCGACAGTCACGCTAGCTGTAACGGTTCGCATTTTCGCTGGCGGGGTTAGCGCTAGGAAAAGTTACTTCGAAATCGTTGGTGCTCTTTCAGACTTTGTTTTAAAAGAGTCGCCACCTAATTTTTAGGAAATTAGGAAAACCAGTTTTGAAGGATTTATTCATACGCCGTGAAAAATCCTTCTTAATCCAAAGTTCTAGGTAAGGATTCTGGTGATCCCCCAGGGAAGGTGTTAGACACCCTAGTATTAAGGATTCGTACTATACTGTTGACCTTCGAATTCCAATGTGTGAGTATTTGCATGAACTGTTTATTTGGTGTTTATTTTTCCAAAAAAAGATTTGTCATTTTTGCATATCATTTTGAAGAAAAGAATCAAAAATATTCCCTTCAGATATAGGGTATTTAGATTCGGATTAACAATATCCGGATAAAATTAGTTCCTTTTACATATAAGGATAATGTTGTTTTGTAAAAGTAAAAGTTGTTTTAAAAGTTTGGGATAAATGAAGTTCGTTCATGCTTAGACTCATACATGATCCGGATTAGTCCGTTTAGTACGTTTTTAGAATACCTTTATTTAGGACTTTGCTCATTTTCTTTAAAAAAATAGCTTGCATGGATTTTGCAAGAGTTGGTCCGTATAATCAAAATTATTATCTTGATTCCAGAATTTTGTCTCAAAACATCCAATTTGCTTATTTAATACAAGAACAATATTTGTCATGGGCTTAGGCCCAAAATTTCGTCTTCTTTTAAAAATGATTAAAGTTTGCTTAGTTTTTGGTCCAAAGTCCATTTTCCTTCAAGCTAAGCCCAAAACAGATTTTATGTTTTGCTTTATCCGGAAAAAATTTGGTTAGATGAGGCCTGAAACATGACCTTCTTGGATTGTGCCTTGGACCTCAAACTCTCTACTTTTGTCCTAGTTTATTTCTAGGAAAATAACGTGGATAGGTCAATACAAAATGGATTACATCTATGTGTGCCCAAAAAAAAAAAAAAAAAAACATTGTTTTTCTGATTTTTGTTTAAAAGGCAGAACTAATTTTCATAAATATGTCATTTACACAGTTCTAAAACCATACCTCCATCTAATTTAATTTTAGAAGGACAAAACTCATTTTTGTAAAGCATTTTATTCATACAGCTTTGAAGGAAAACTCATTTCTCGCCTAGAACTAAAAATAGGATTTTGAAAAGAAAAAAAAAAAAAGACTGAAACTTAACTAGAAAGGAGAATTTTTCTCAATTTTTGCAAGAAATCTGATTTAGTCCAATTCTAAGAAAAAGATGGTAACAACGCATTACCTTTTTTTTTTTTTTTTTTTTTTTTGTAAAAGATGGGACTGATCCTTTCATTTCCTTTACTACCTTAGCCATTTTTATTTCTGTTTTTTTTTTTTGGAAAATGTTTACGCTAATCCGGGTTTTAAAAATCGCGTTGGGGCTTAAGGTCTAACTAAACGGCATATGCACCGTTTACCTAAGATGCCTAATTCAAAATGTAAAGATTCCAATAATAATGTGAGTTTATACAAATACAACATTTTAAATAAGAGAACAAATTGACATGATGAAATTTAAAGGAGGAAAAGGAAATGAGTTAGGGTGTACCAAACCCCTTAAAAGCCATTTTTACCCATGGTTGGGCCTTCGTGCCATTCTCACTCATGGCTGGGCCTTCATAATATTAGCTTCCCTTTTAGACTTAATCAGTTTGAAAGAATATTCCTGTTGGCCCAATAGACTGGATGGACTCTAGCCCAAGTGGCCGTGCAGTAGAAGGAAAAGAAAATGGAATTAAATTAGTATAGGTTTGGTGGATCTGATACTATCAAGATTATACATTCATATAATATATATATATATATATATATATATATATATATATATATATATATATATATATATATATATATATATATATATACATGTACATTCCCATTTTTAAATCTATGTTTGATGGACCTAATTTTATCAAAACCATACATAATATATACATACATATACACGTATCTCCCCATATGATCACAAGTGCACAACCAAGGACTTAGTTATATACCATTGCTTCACTGGAAAAACTCAAACCACAATATACCAATGGGAAAAGGTTGTCATTACCCTTGTTCCCGACACTGCACAAGTTCCAAAGGGTTTCATGAACCCCGGCATGGCTGGATATCGGGGAGTGGCTAGACCATCCCCCAAAACCTCCTTAAACCCTCAAAGCCAAACCAGTGTTGCCATAGTATACAACCACAGTCTCAAAGTTGTGCACAAGTATCAACCTATGGGAGGTATTTTGAATACAAGTGGCTTTTAAATGAATTCAGAATCAGGGCGAAAGACTGGAACAAGTACTGTAATGTAATGATATACATTCAATATATACTACACTTTCAGAATTCTTAGTCAAATAAGTGGCCAAAACAAGTCATACTCTTTTATTCGCATATGTATACTGCCCATAACTAGCCTACTTTCTTATAGGTATACACACAGTATCTCCTTTCTATACACATGGCATGCATATACCAAGTGTATACCATGTGCATACTCCCTTTCTTTTACAAATCTAGATAGGGTCTATGTTGTCATCATACTGTCAAGGTACAACATAAATGTGGGGGAGTTGGTGGTTCAACAAATTCATCAGAGAGCAATGACCAAGGAGTTGTCACTCGTATATCCCTGCCTCATTACAGCGTTATGCTTACGGGAAAATCTAGATCATTATGCACACCGAGATCATCGGTTACTAGCCAAGAGTGTGTATGATCTCTGGAAGAGCAAAGATGGGGACATCCACCCTACTCCAGATGTTCCTATAGAGCTCACAGCTGGGCTGCCTACTCCACAATCCCAGGTACATGAGGTAGCAGCTCCCGAAACATCGCAGAAAGGGCCGACTGCCACAGGCACATCAGCTCAGTCCATTTCAGGCACCCCGAGTACATCTACAGGGCCCTCTTCCCAGGCTGCTCCAGTTATTCACAACACTCCTACCTCTCAGAGCAGCCATGTGGCCTTAGCTTCTACAGCCTTGCCTGGCGGTGTTATGATACAGTTTAATGCTCAAAATTTCCATGATGCGTTTGTGAAAGCAGACAGGGCAGACTGCCAGGTTGCTAACTTGATGGGACAACTACAGGGTTATTTAGATAAAAGGGTGGCAGCAACCTTGGAGCCCGCAAGGAAGAAGTGGGAGGATTCCCATAAACTCATCCATTCTCGGATTGATGGACTTGAGCGGCGAATTATGGAGCTTGATAAGGTAAGCCCTATAGTCGATCTGGGGACAATACAAACAGAGTTGATGCAATTGGAGACAGGTGTGCTAGCATTGAAGGTTAAAGAGGGACTTGCGTCTGCAACCCCGCCACAAGCACAGACGTTAGACTTAGCCTCTCTGTTGCCTGTTGTTAATTTGCTGGGAGATGATTCCCCGCCTCGGGCTACTACCAAAAGGCCTAGGGAGGAAGGCGAGAATGATGAGGAGGAGGAGGACAGTGAGGAGGACGAGCAGTTTCGAAAGGTTCAGCGATGCTCTCTTGAGGAGACCCATTTTACGGGGGCGTCATCCAGCCATGCCCCTCCTGTTGAGATGATAGTGCCTAGTGTTGTGATATCGGTAGAGGCTAGTACCACGAGTCCAGGGGAGCAACCGCGCTCTCAGAGTCCGATAGAGCCACCGTTCCAGTGGCAAAGCAGGCACTGGACACCACTACGGAGGTGATGATACCTCAGGACGTGCAAGATGCCTAGAGCGTTTCAGGTAGCCCTATCCCTTTGGTTTGCTTATTTTCATGCCTTGGGGACAATGCATGCTTTTTAGTTGGGGGTGGGCTATGTGTTTATTTATTGTGAATGTTGTATTTATGTGTTTAGGACCCCCTCGGCTTTTCTTTGTCCTTAGGGGCGTCATTTTGTTGAAACTGGCATGTTTAGGATGTGCTTTGGTTGAATAGAGTAGTCTTGACTTATTTGGTGTTGTTCTGTAACTGATGGCATGTTGTTATCATTTGATGAAAATTTTGGACCCCTCGAATTTTTGAAAAAATCCATACTTAGAACAGTTATTGGTTGACATGATTGATTCTTTATATGACATTATGATTGTTGGGGTATTGTGTGCGATAAATGACTACTTAGGAGGTCACAATTGTAAAAATAATTGTCCTTATGCCAATGTGTGAGTTGTTAGTTTGGTCCTGTTTATGCATGTATAATCTTGAACTTGCCCGGTTGGTCGTGTTTGAAATTCTAAAGTTAGTTTGGTTGTGAGATGATCTTAGGCTTTCTTTGTATAACTAGTCACTTTGCCTAAATAAGCCTCACCAAAAATTGAAAATATCCCTAGTTTCCCTTTTTGAGCCTTTTGACCTTTTTCTTGGCTAGCCAATTATGAAACCTTACCCTTTGTGCAATTAATCCATCTTCGCACCCGTTCCCTCCTTGATGCTACTAGATAGATAAGGCAAAATGCCTAAGTTGGGGGTGAATTAAATGTGAAGTAGATGTTAAAAACATAAGTTGGGGGTGCTGGAGTCTGCTAGTGGAGATTCGATGTGGTAAGTGCAGAAAAAAAAAAGAGAAAAATCAGAAAAGTTGTAACACAAAAATATTTTTAAGTTGTTTAGGAATAAAACCACATCGAGGTTGAAAACTTGAAAGAAAATAAAAGGGGTCGGAAAGAAAAGAAGTGAATTAAGGTGAAGATTTGTGGTAGCATTCAAGGAGGGTGAGTCACTTATATGCAAAAAGGTATTCTACCCGTCCCTAAGCCTACATTACAAGCCAAAATAAGTCCTAATGTGATCAAAACTGAACAAACCTAGGATGAAAACATAGAAAATAAGGGCAAACATATGGTATTTGCATGTGTAGATATGAAATTCTTTGTGAGTGTGAGTGTTCTCTTTTCTCAATTGTCTTCGTCCCATTCCTATCGTATATATATATATATATGTGTTGGGACATTCTTTGGTCTATGTGAGGGCATGAGGATGAGGATTGAGCAAATTAAAGTGACCGCCTACAGTAGCGTTTGTGTGCAGCATAATATGTTCGATAGTGTAATGTCATGCATTGAAGCTTCAGTGTTAGTCATAGCATTCTGGGGTGGTGTATATGGTTTAAAAATCAAATAATGGGGTGGTTCTTGCAAGAAGAAGATTTTTTTTTTTAATAATAATACAGGCATGCCGGAAGTAGAGTCAAAACCAATGTAGACATTCTTACTCTGTGATAACTAGGTGTTAGATTGAGTCGTTGTGTTGTGTGGCTTGCTTGAGGACAAGCAAATACTTTAAGATGGGGGTGTTGATGTAGCGTGATTTTACGCCAAAATCGATGCTTTTCTGCTATAAGTGTTACTTGTTTTTAAGCAAGTCTACGTGATTTTACGTGTTTTTTATTGGATTTCAGGTATTAAGTGTTTTGATGGCAAAAGTTGAAGAAGTGGAGAAAATAACAAAGTCACTGAAGAGGCAGTTTGACGGAGAAATTAGACGGGCCGCAAAACTTTATGCGGACCGTCAAATTGACCGTATAATGGTCACAGCGAACAATGTTCGACGAGCCATTCGTGCGGAACAATTATACGGGCCGCAGAATATTTGACGGTCCGTCAAAATGTATCGTGAAAAATGCTGGAGAATTTTTGACGGATGAAAGGAAGGAATCTGACGGTCCGCATAACTGTTTTGCGGACCGTAGAATGGATCGTAGACTGAACCCGACGAGCAATTGCGTCTTTTCACTTCTCACGATTTAGGGTCTTATAAATACCTGTTATAGGTTTCATATACGCAGACACCAGTTTGTAATTTTCTTTCTTCGTAGCACTAAATACTCATAGTTTTGGAAGTTTTTTTGGGTTACGAACAATTACAATTACTTTCCTCTCAATATCAAGCAATCGATTCGTAAGCATTATGATTTCAATTATTGTCAATTGTTCTTCTTTTTCTATGAGTAGCTAATTTCTCTTACTAGGGTTGTGAACCCAATGATGGGTGTTTTGTGATTGGGTTGTGATTGATATACACATAATGGATTATTAGGGTTTATTTATTCTTCATTCGTCATTCATAATTAATGGTTGCAAACATTGATTAAAGCCATAAACCTTGATTTATTTGGGAAAATAATTAGGGTTGGTAAGGATAAATAACAAGGACTCAAAGCTTTAAACTTTGTTTAATAAATTCACTTAGGAATAAGAAGAATTTACTTGGCATGATTAATCATTCTTCATAGTTACTTTCTTATAGTTGGGAAAATCATAGAAAGAGATAATCTTTATTTATTGGGAAATAGTAGAGATTCCTATAGAGATTAAGTGCATTCATATAATGATCCATTAGAAGTATATCGAGATCAATACCCATGATCATACACTCTATCTAACAGGAACACAACCTTAGTTTCTTTTACCATAAATTTCCACCTAAGCAAGTAGATAACAATTAGTCATATAAAACCCAACTATTACCAAAATCATCGGATTAAGACATTAGACATAAACTTAGCATCCTACGACTTTAGTAACCTTTTCACACCATATTCCCTGTGGGATTCGACCCCAACCTTGTTGGGTTACTATATTTGACAACGTCCACGTTATACCATTAACAGGTGTAATTTGAGCGTATCAAAACCGGGCATCTCCTTGACAGCTTCCAAGAAGGGAAAATTTAGAGATAACTGCTTCAACTGATCATAAAACTTCTTATGTTGGGGTCGAATCCCACAGGAAATATGGTGTGAAAAGGTGACTAAAGTCGTAGGATGCTAAGTTTAGGTCTAATGTCTTAATCCGATGATTTTGGTAATAGTTAGGTTTTCTATGACTAATTGCTATCTACTTGCTTAGGTGGAAATTTATGGTAAAAGAAACTAAGGTTGTGTCCCCGTTAGATAGAGTGTATGATCATGGGTATTGATCTCGATATACTTCTAATGGATCATTATATGAATGCACTTAATCTCTATACGAATCTCTACTATTTCCCAATAAATAAAGATTATCTCTTTCTATGATTTTCCCAACTATAAGAAAGTAACTATGAAGAATGATTAATCATGCCAAGTAAATTCTTCTTATTCCTAAGTGAATTTATTAAACAAAGTTTAAAGCTTTGAGTCCTTGTTATTTATCCTTACCAACCCTAATTATTTTCTCAAATAAATCAAGGTTTATGGCTTCAATCAATGTTTGCAACTATTAATTATGAATGAAGAATGAATAATAAATAAACCCTAATAATCCATTATGTGTATATCAATCACAACCTAATCACAAAACACCCATCATTGGGTTCACAACCTAGTAAGGAAAATTACCTACTCATAGAAAAAGAAGAACAATTGACAATAATTGAAATCATAATGCTTACGAATCGATTGCTTGATATTGAGAGGAAAGTAATTGTAATTGTTCGTAACCCAAAAAAACTTCCAAAACTATGAGTATTTAGTGCTATGAAGAAAGAAAATTAAAAACTGGTGTCTGCGTATATGAAACCTATAACAGGTATTTATAAGACCCGAAATCGTGAGAAGTGAAAAGACACAATTGCCCGTCGGGTTCAGTCTACGATCCATTCTACGGTCCGCAAAACAGTTATGCGGACCGTCAAATTCCTTCCTTTCATCCGTCAAAAATTCTCCAGCATTTTTCACGATACATTTTGACGGACCGTCAAATATTCTGCGGCCCGTATAATTGTTCCGCAGGAATGGCTCGTCGAACATTGCTCACTGTGACCATTATACGGTCAATTTGACGGTCCGCATAAAGTTTTGCAGCCCGTCTAATTTCTCCGTCAAACTGCCTCTTCAGTGACTTTGTTATTTTCTCCACTTCTTCAACTTTTGCCATCAAAACACTTAATACCTGAAATCCAAGAAAAACACGGAAAATCACGTAGACTTGCTTTAAAACAAGTAACACTTATAGCCGAAAAGCATCGATTTTGGCATAAAATCACGTTACATCAACACCCCCAACTTAAAGTATTTGCTTGTCCTCAAGCAAGCCACACAACACAACGACTCAATCTAACACCTAGATATCACAGAGTAAGAATGTCTACATTGGTTTTGACTCTCAACTTCCGGCATGCCTGTATTATTATTAAAAAAAAAACTTTTTCTTGCAAGAACCACCCCATTCTTCGATTTTCAAACCATATACACCACCCCAGAATGCTATGACTAACACTGAAGCTTCAATGCATGACATTACACTATCGAACATATTATGCTGCACACAAACGCTACTGTAGGCGGTCACTTTATTTTGCTCAATCCTCATCCTCATGCCCTCACATAGACCAAAGAATGTCCCAACACACATATATACGACAGGAATGGGATGAAGACGATTGAGAAAAGAGAACACTCAAACTCACAAAGAATTTCATATCTACACATGCAAATACCATAGGTTTGCCCTTATTTTCTATGTTTTCATCCTAGGTTTGTTCGGTTTTGATCACATTAGGACTTGTTTTGGCTTGTAATGTAGGCTTAGGGACGGGTAGGATACCTTTTTGGATATAAGTGACTCACCTTCCTTGAACGCTACCACAACTCTTCACCTTAATTCACCTCTTTTCTTTCCGACCCCTTTTATTTTCTTTCAAGTTTTCAACCTCGATGTGGTTTTATTCCTAAACAACTTACAAATCTTTTTGTG
Source organism: Lycium barbarum (assembly GCF_019175385.1). Classification (NCBI taxonomy): domain Eukaryota; kingdom Viridiplantae; phylum Streptophyta; class Magnoliopsida; order Solanales; family Solanaceae; genus Lycium; species Lycium barbarum. The sequence goes on along the minus strand of NC_083345.1, from coordinate 9,672,818 downwards.
TTACAACTTTTCTAATTTTTCTCCTTTTTTTTTTTTTTTTTGCACTTACCACATCGAATCTCCACTAGCAGACTCTACCACCCACAACTTATGTTTTTAACATCTACTTCACATTTAATTCACCCCCAACTTAGGCATTTTGCCTTATCTATCTAGCAGTATCAAGGAGGGAACGGGTGTGAAGATGGATTAATTGCACAAAGGGTAAGGTTTCATAATTGGCTAGCCAAGAAAAAGGTCAAAAGGCTCAAAAAGGAAAACTAGGGATATTTTCAATTTTTGGTGAGGCTTATTTAGGCAAAGTGACTAGTTATACAAAGAAAGCCTAAGATCATCTCACAACCAAACTAACTTTCGAATTTCAAACACGACTAACCGGGCAAGTTCTAGATTATACATGCATAAGCAGGACCAAACTAACAACTCACACACACATTGGCATAAGGACAATTATTTTTACAATTGTGACCTCCTAAGTAGTCATTTATCGTACACAATACCCCACCAATCATAATGTCATATAAAGAATCAATCATGTCAACCAATAATTGTTCTAAGTATGGATTTCTTCAAAAATTCGAGGGGTCCAAAATTTTCATCAAATGATAACAACATGCCATTGTCACACCCCATTTTTATCCGGATTAAGGGTAGAAGTATGACGTATTGGAGATTCCTGTTTTTTATTTGTTGTTAAGGAGTCGCCACCTAATTATTTATGGTGAATTAGGACACCTAAAGTTTATTAAAGTTAGGTTTAAAGTTAACTCTGTTTAAGGTCTGCGAAACTTAAGATTCTAGGTAAGGGTTCAATTAGTCTAAAGGGAAGGTATTAGGTACTCTTTAAGACCCGTTAACAATGATTAACCGACCGGACTAAAATTTAATTAGGCTAAGTGTAAATACAGTATTGTAAAATATTTAAGAAAATATCTTTAAAGTATTGCTAAAGTTTTAGATAGAAGTAAAATGTTATTTAAAGTAAAAAAACTTGTAGAAAAATAATGATTTAATAAAAAGAGTTTAATTATAAATAAACCAAAAGAAATGGAATGAGTGATGTTCATATGTATTCTGAATGTGAATTACGCCAACTAGCAAATTAAAATGTATTTGTAAAGTTATTGTAATATTAATATTAATGTTTTAACAAATGTGTATTTCAAGTGTTGGAAAGGAACTAAAGTGGAAAAGTTATCCATTGAAATTTGTTTGCCTTTCATTTCTTAAAATAAGCTAACGTTAGTGTAAACTTGTGACATTTTAAACTTCTAAGATAATAAGCATAAAGTATGATTCCCTAAATATGTAGTCGTGCTATTTTAAAAATCAATTATTCTAAAAAGATAATATTATAGATACTATAAATAATTTTAACATAAAAGGGAAATGAAACCGATGGAGCTAATTGTTAGTTTCTCTTTGTATTAACTACCCATTATTAAAACTAAACCCCACTAATTTCGCTAAGGCATCTAAATTAACAAACACAGAGTCAGTCACACAGTACAAGTTAAATGTACAAAGAAATAAAATGGAGGAGTAAGATGATTTAAATGGGCTCAGCCCATTTAGGAGTGCTGCTATCCGCCATTGTTGCTGTTGGGCTTCGACCCAGAATCTTTTATATATTGTTGCTGAACGTTGTTCCTGTCTATTGGGCTTTGGCCCAAAAATTTGTTTTCTATTTTTTTAGCTGCAGACGGGCTGGACACGAAAAGGTCATGTTGGGATTTTAGCCCAACGCCAAACACGGAGGAAGACGAGTCTGAGGGACTCATATGCGATAGTCATGCATAAACACGAAAGAAACCGATTAGTATGCGATCAATAAACAAGGTTAAACATGTAAAATATAACTCAAAACAAATCAGTATATTATGCATATATCGTGTATATTTAAGTATATTCCATGTGTACACCTTCATAGTCAACAAACAGCAACATGGATCAAGTAAAGTATTATGAGGTTGATTGAGCATATAACAAGAAAAGCAAGCACTTAGAATAATTGTAGACATTTGTGGAAGCACTTTCAGGATGCAAGACAGTAAATACCAATTGTAGTTCTATATAACGTTTAGACAGTAAGGCAAACAGATTGAACTAATATGGACCAACTAGGCCAGTCCCTACATTGATCATATTTAGTTAAGGTGTTGATAAAAAGGGGCAATTATCCTCAGAGATCAAATGAACAAACATGTACATATTCAAAAAAAATAGAGGTGCGTGAAAATGAAATACAATGACTTAGGCATGTGATACACTTAGTTCCTTATAATTAATCATGTAAAATCCTTATGCAAGTGATCTGGCTCAGTGTATGTAGGTAGAATCATAGCATAGGTCCCAACAGCTTTCAACTAAAACAGGGTATATTAAACATGTAATGAGAAAAGGAGTTAAACTCACATAATGGATCCTCGTCCGGATTAGATGTACACAAAGAGTTTTAATAAGCTACACGAGCAACTGAGCAGCAGCCCATATCAATTAAGCAACGACCGACACCAATCAACAATGTTTGGCCAAAGTGATATATGACAGCAGGGATTCAGCCAGCTAATACAGATAAAAAAAAAAGATAAGGCTCCGTATACACTCTAACAGAGGCAGGAAAATGACCAAAAAAAAGGAGCAGAGGAAAGCAGCAAGCAGCAGTATCATTACTATCACTTAAGTCTTGTGAAGGACAGAGTATAATCTATATATGAGATGGTTCCCAGGAATTCTACTTGGCTCAAAACAAAGTTTCTGATATTGTTGTTTAGAAAAAGTACTGGAAACTGCTAGTTTCAAAAAAAAAAAAAAAAAAAAAAAAAACAATCTTTAAACCAGCTGAACCTCCATGATAGACAAAGAAAGATGTATGCAAACAGTAGGCCAAATATGCATTGTTGGGACATATGCAAGTAGTAGATAAAATAAAAGTATGCGGACAATGCTCAAACCAACAGTTTTGATTATCTGATAAGCAATCTCGATTCCTTAACTTATTCTAATTCAGGCAACCCACCATATAAGCATTGAATTTAACATAAAAAAATAAGCGAAGCAACTGAACAGATATGAGACTGGTCGAGTCGCCTGAAGAATTAAACTGTGATTCAGAGAGAATAGCAAAGAATACAGTGACTAGTCAACCAAAGTAATGAAAGTAGCAGCAAAGAGAGGAGTGATAATGCACACAGTGATGATTAACAGGAGAACACAAACAGGGAAAAACAAGCAGATGTAAAAGTAAAACTTACTCAATAACATGAAGGAAACAGAAGGTAAATAGACAAACACTGAGTATCAAAGGGAAACAACATTCAGGCAGTGTGAGCAGTCAAATATGGCTACTGGATTTATGTTCACATTGACATATGCAAACAAAGCTAATAATACTACATAGATGAAATGATTCCTGCGATGTATACAAACTAGTATGCAGCTTATCATGAAAAAGGTTCAACACACCACAAATTTTAAACCTCTTGAGGCCAAACAAGAGAGAACCGATCTAGAACTTTATTAACTCATAAAGGGAAAACATCTAATAAACCATATCTGTTATAGACTCAAAGAGAAGCTTTTCCTGTAAAGTTAGGGAGCGAATTTGTTAACGACTGATCCATTTGAGGACAATCACTCAAGAGTTGCAAACTTGATTCAAAATGGGACCAAAACAGAACCAATACCCAAGCAGATAACAAGCTATGTTAAATCAGCATATTCTTCACAAAAGGGTTAGAAAACGACCACATCTGAACTCTGCTATAGACTACTCAATTAACCTAGGATGCGTGTTTAACACAGACTGATTACATAATGCTTAGACACATATTTTAAACTAAACAGGCTAAACTAACCATTAACAATGCTTAACATAATAGGCTACAACACATAAAGTATACAAGAATAATTTCAAAAAATGCTCTACACGGTTTAATAAACTAAATCAAACCAGCATATTGACACATACTTAATTACTAAACAAACACAGCCATTTTAATTATGCTAGCATATAAACATATTTCACCGAATCACAAACTGAACTTAACACAGAACCATTAATACATCTTACGATCTGAACAAATGATAAGAGAAAAAAAAGAAAATAGCACTGACCTTTTATTGGTGCAGTGAAGTGGGTGTCGACGGCGTCGAATCTACGCTCGAACCGAACGAACCAGATTAAAGTAATTAGAGTTTCGAAACCCAAAACGAAAAAGGGTGAGTGATTGTTGGCTGTTATCTTTCGAGTAAGGTTCCCTTTTTTACGATTAAAATTGACGTTTTGTAGGGGATTTCGGGTTCCAAATCTTTGGTTTTTTTTCGATCTGTTTTCCTTTTGTCTATTCTAAGTCGATTCAGTTGCCCTTCTTTTTCGAATCCCGATCCTCCCCCCTTTTTTGTTCGACTCCATCCCCCTCTTTATAAGATTATGATTAGGGTTTTCTAAAGGGAAAGGGAGCGTGGGGAGACAGAGATGATAGCAGCGACAACGGCGTAGGGGACAAGCATGTGTGGAGGTGCAGAGAACGTGGGGAGCAGATGGTGAGTGGAAGGGGTGTGTGGGAGAGAGAGGAGAGTGGGAGCACGTGAGGGAACGGAGGAAGAAGCAGAAGAGAGAGAAGGGAGCAGGGGAGGGGCGGCGATGAAGGAGAAAGAGAGGAAGAGGGATTAGGGTTAAAGGGTTTAAATTTATGTAGTGGGCCGGGTCGGGTAAGATGGAAAATGGGCTGGTCCGTTTGGTATTGTGATGTGGGCCGAAAATATGGGTTGAGAATGTGGGTTGGGTATTGAAATGTGAGTTGTTTATTTGGGTAGGGAAATAATATTAAATTTGTATTATGGGCCACTGATTTGGCTGAAAATTGTTGATCCTTCCTCCGCTATTTAATTATTTTTGGGCTTCCAATTTAATAACTGGTATAATATAAATTATGTAAAGACAATAAATAATTAATATGTAAAATAAATATTTTGCAAAGTGTTGTCTTGTAATTAATTTAACGAGTCCAGACCCGAAAATGAAACGATGATGAACTGTTTAAAATTTATGATAAAGTAATGCTCATAATGTTGAAAAATAAAAGTAGCAAAAATAATAGTAGTGAAAATAAAGTATTTAGCTCGTCAATAAATTTAGACGCCCGAGTGAATAAAATGAAATAAAGGAGGGACAAAATTGGGTATCAACAGCCATCAGTTACAAAACAATACGAAATAAGTCAAGAATACTATATTCAACCTAAGCACATCCTAAACATGCCAGTTTCAACAAAATGACGCCCCTCAGGAAAAGAACTCTGGCAAAGAAAAGTCGAGGGGGTCCTAAACACATATACAATGCTTGAGGAGATAAGGGTGTAAATGATGAAGAGAGCAGGACAAATGAGGGAGTTTTGTAACAGTTGGATCTGTGATGTTTCTCCAATGGCAATGAAGTTACTAGGAGACAACATAAATTAGTCCATGAAGTGCAGTATTGAGTGGAATTCTGATACAGGATATGAGGTGCTTCATGGACAGTATAGGCATATTGTGGATCTTCCTAGGCAAACTTGTACATGTAGAGCATGGATGTTGAAGGGCATACCATGTCCTCATGCAATAGCAGCTCTTCACCATAGGAAGTTTAACCCAGTGGACTACATTTCTCATTGGTATAAAAGAGAAACATAAATGAAGACATACAGCCACTTCATTCAGCCAGTTCTGAATATGAAGATGTGGCCAGAATCAACAAATCCTTTTGTTATACCACCTGAAGTAAGGAAGTTGCCTGGCAGACCCAAGAAATTAAGGAGGAAAGAAGCTACAGAAAACAAGAAAACTGGAAAATTATCCAAGAGGGGAATTGTGATGACATGCCGCAAATGTCATACCAAGGGTCACAAGAAAAGGAGATGTTTTAGAGAGCCTAATACTACTGCCCAAATTCAAGTAATGCAGCTGCTGGCCCAAATTCAAGTAATGTTACTGCTACTGTCCCATATCCTACAACTGTTGTTGCTGTCCCAAATTCAAGTAATACAGCTGCTCCAACTAGCAGAGGAAGGGGTAGACTAAAAGGTTCAAAGAAGGTAAATCTACTTTATAATTCAATAATAGGTTATAAATTAATAGCTTCTAATGCTTTCTTTTGTTTTGTAGAATATTGGTATTAGCAGGCCAAGTATGGTTGGAATGGGGGTACTGCACACACAAAGTGGGCAAACTATCATTAATGTAAGTTGTTTATTAATCGGCTATCATTTTCTATTAACTCTTAGTTACTTATAAATATCATTAACTAGCCTTTTTTCATTTATGTAGCTTGGGCTGCCAAGTCAAAGGTTTAGAGTTGTTAAGTCTTCAGCAGTGGTAACTAGTGTTCTTGGACATAACACAACATGTGGTGTGAAGTGGAAGGGAAAAGATGCTATGACCTCAAGGCAGCTTGGAGAAATGAGAGGGGGGGGGGGGGGGGGATGGCCAAAGCTACACAATCGAGCCAAGGAAGTTCCACTACTCCACTATGACTGCATTCTGTTGGTGTTACTATTTCAGCTTTGACTGCATTGTAAAAATTAACTTTGAAGGTTTTTGGTTAGGATTTAGGATTTTCCTTGGCAGCCGAGATGCACTTAACACTGTTTTTGGCAGCTGTGATTGCAATTCACTTTGTTTTTGGCGGCTGTGACTGCATTTAAGACTATTTTTAGGCAGTTGTGACTGCATTTAACTAGCCTTAGTGTTTTGTACTGAATTGGCATAGGTAGGGCAGCTGTGAATGCATTTAACTAGCCTTAGTGTTTTGTACTGAATTGGCATATCTGATTAACTATCTTTTGTGAATGAAAATTAATGGTCAACACTTTGAACGTATTGGCATATGTGTACTGAATGGTATTGAATGGTAGCGTAGTGAGTGGTTATGGTGGTCTAACTTTGAACATATTGGCATTTGTGTATTGAATGGTATTGACTGGAATTGAATGGCAGTGTATTAACTGTTATTGAATATTAGTGACTGATTAGTTAGTAGTTAGGGACACTAAATGAATAACACATTATAAATAGGTCTAGCCATTCTACCTAATTCACTCACAACTAATTATTCATTCTCTAACTTTCACTCAAAACTCTTTCACTCAAACTCTCATTCATTCTACACTTCACTCTAAGATGAGTCTTCAGTCCAAAATGTTGGCATACTTCGAGAAAACATTAACGAGATCGTACGTTGAAAATGATGACTTCGTAAGTGTTAAATTCATAATGACGAGATCATTTTTTATTTTCAATTGTTTTAGTTTTAGTAATAACATGTATTTTTTGCAGATCCTTCCTAATAACGTTTTGGAATTTCTTCCAAATTTTGACCATGAAACTGTTGTTCTCTATGACTATCACGCGTACCATATGAAGTACAAAGTTGGTGCATATACGCCCCTATCTCAAGGCTGGAAACAATTTATTGATACTAACAGATTGAGGGCAAGGAATGTGTTGTGTTTCCAAGCCTGTCAAGGTAGGACCTGCGTAGTCTTCATTGTTAAGAAAAAGAGGGAGATCATAATGTTAGATTAGATCTCCGTGTTTGTCACTTTTAAAGTTTATGTATGAAATTTCTGTCAGTTTGTAATTTATTTATGTTTTATTTCCGAATTTCTTTACTTTTCACTTTCCGAATTTTGATACATACTTGGCAATACCAAACATTAAGGGTTCCAAAAATCAAACTAAACCAAACATTAACAATACCACCAAGAAGTTCTAATAAACATTACCAATAGCCCCAAGAAGTTCTAATTAACATTAACAATACCACCAACAAGTTCTACTAAAGACTTAACAAGTACACTAACCTCTTAGGGAAACTTCATATAATAAACTCTTAAGTACATGCTTTGAAACACAAAACTTAAAACTAAAATGCCAATACAAAACAAGGCAATCCAAACTATTGTCTCCCTTTTGTTGGACTTGGCTAGCTGGCTCTTCCACTTCTTCTCCTTTTCTTTCATCTTCTTAATTTGTTCTCCAAAATTATCCATTTCCATCTCTATGCTTTGCATATCAATTTTGCTTTCTACAGATTTTGTAGACATAGTAGGCTTGTCATCAACTTTTGCGGAAGCTTCAAATGATGCTTCAAGTTCACCAATTCTTCTCACTAGTTTAGGAATCACAAATTTGGATCTTGGATCAATCTCATCATCCTTCCAACGATAAAAATCACATGATCTAGCACCCTACAATCAATCAAATATAGGTAAAAGGCATAAAAACTTCCAACTAGAAAAGTTCAATTCTTGATGAAAAATCACTTACACCATAGTATGGACAACTTCAATATCTTCTACTCGGGTTCCTTGGGGTCAGAGAGGTCATCAAAGGCAATAAAAACTCATGATTGCATCGCACTTCAGAAAGCTCATGATAATCTTCCTCCTTACAAATCTTAGACAAGACAAATCTAGCCATTATGGAACCTTCATTACCCAAAATCCAAAGGCATAAACGAAGCTCGTCAGACACGGAAAAAACAACGGAAAAACACAGGAACTAATACAAAAAAATGAACAAAGCATACATTAACAAATCGATAAAAACAGTTCCTACAGGAGAACAAGAAGCTTTACAATGTAGAATAAGAAGCTTTACTATGGAAAACAAAAGGGAAAATTAGTTGGAGAGGAACTAATAAAAAAATGGAGACAAAAATTACCTTTACTTCAAATTGGGGCAGATTTCACGAATTTGGGAGACAAAAATTAGGGTTCTTAATATTTGATGGATCAGGTATATTTGATGTGTGGGTAATGGTAATATGACCGTTTAAGTGGAGGGATTCGAATTTTAAATGATTTTTCCTTCTTTTTTTTTTAAGTTTAATGCGTAATAAATAATTGTTCACGCGCACAAAAAAGTCGGCACACACGTGCTTGGGTTTGGGTGTCTGGAGGGGTAATTAATGTCACTTTTTTTATATATTAGGTGTGTAATAGGTCACTACTAAAGTTTAAGTGTGAAAATGACTTTTGGGGTATAGTTTAAGGGTCAATTTATGACTTTTGCCTTAATATACATAGATTCTTAGTCGTTATAGTTTTACTCTTTTTTTTTTTTTTTAATATCCCTGCCTCCGTTCATCCTCCTCCGGCGAACTCCATGAAAATAGGTGGTTGTGCGTTGCTCTGTTTTTATTTGTACCAACGATGCTTTATTTTTATTTTTTTGACTTCCTGTTGCTGTTGCTTTACTACTACTGCTGCGCTGATTTTCTTTTCCCATTTGATTTTTTGGTATTTTATCTTTCTTTTTTGGTGGTTGTTCGGATTTATTGTAGCTCTGTTTGTAAAAAATTTGATTGTGTTTATATGAGTTTACACGATATTTCATCCTATTTTGTTGGTTTTCTTATTCCTGGTATAGTTGATATTTAACAAATACTACATTTTTGGCCAATGAAAAAATAACCGTCGATTTTTTAGGCCTTCATTTTCAAAGACGAATATATATTAATTTTATCAAGGATGTTGTCCAAAAAAAATCATATGTTTTATAGTTGTTCTCTGTCAAAGTTTGCATTTTATTTATTTATAGGTTACCTTTTTTTTTTTTTACTAACATATTCGTCTCTTTTATTTTGCGAGGTACCCTTTCAAGTGGATTCATTTTTTTTCAGCCGTACAAGTTTAAGATGTGCCCCGTTTACCCGTTTTGTATTTCCCATTCTTAAATGTATACAAAACTTACTAGTATAGTGGATATTTATTTTGGGGGTGCCGGGTGGGGATTATTTATTTACTTGCCCGTTTATTATTTATCGTAGCTAGTATTATTTATAGTTGTCATGTTTAGTTAGAGTCTTAAATTTACGTTCTTAGCAAACTTGAGTAAATAATTAGGGTGGCTTACCCCAATCTTTAGATTTTTAGAATGTGCTTCATAATTGATTAATTAGGTGTATATGTTGACACCCAATTTTGTCCCTCCTTTATTGATTTTTATTTACTCGGGCGTCTAAATTTATTGACGAGCTAAATACTTCATTTTCACTACTATTATTTTCACTACTGTTATTTTTAACATTACGAGCATTACTTTATCAAAAAATTTAAATATTCGTCATCGTTTCATTTTTTGAGTTTGGACTCGTTAAATTAATTACAAGACAACACTTTGTCAAATCCTTTATTTTCTACATATTAATCACTAATTATCTTCACATAATAAATATTGTACTAGTTGTCAAATTAGAAGCCCACAAATAATTGAAGCATAAAAAGAAGAACTCATTTTCGGACCAACAAACGGACCAGCCCACATTATTCCCCTACCCAAAACAATTCAGCATATACTTAAAATTCAACTCAGCCCCATGCCAATTTCGGACCAGCCCACTATTTTATACCTGACTCGGTCCACTACCTAAATTAAAACCCTAAACTCACCCGCCTCCTCTTTCTCTTCTTTTTCTCTTCGGCCCCTCATCTCTTTCTCTCTTTTCTTTCATCGTTCTCCGCCGCCCCTCACCCTTTTCCGCCTCCTTCTCTCTCTCTCTCTCTCTCTGTGTCTTTCTCCTCTCCTCACGTGACACCCACTTCATCCCTGCCACCTCCACTTACCCTGTTCCCCACCTTCTCTGTCTCTCCCATACTCCTTTTGCACGCCTCTGCCATTCCTACTCACCTCGCGCCTCTGTCACCCACTCATCCTTGTCTCATACGCTCCTCTCTCTCCTTTCTTAAACTGGAATCAAAACCCTACTCTTAGTCCTATATATATGAGTATTCAGAGTTCATAAAAGGGGGGATCTAGCATTTTCAGAAGGGAAGAAAAATGAAAAATCAATCGACAAAGATCTGGAACCAAAATTCCTTACAAAACATAAGTTTAAATCAACAAAGGCAACCAACAATAACTCTATTTGCCTTTCCCTTTCTTCTGTTTTAAAACTCTAATTACTTTATAGGGTTTAGATTCGGATTCTCCGAGTTCGAGTGTAAATTCGACGACGTCGGCACCCACTTCACTGTACCACAAAAAGGTAATATCGTTTTCTATTTAGTTTCTTTAGTTGATAATGCTGGTTTGAAATCATGTTCGGACCTGAAACTGTGTACATTCTGTTGCTGTTCAGGTTTATTGTCGTATTAAAATTTTTGTTAACATAGAGAAATCATGTTTTAATGCCTTGTTATGACCAGTCGTGATTCAAAAGCATGTTTGCATTTCTTATTTCGTGTAGCTGTTTATAGCTGTTGGATGATTTAATTTAATCTGGGAGTCTGATTTATGTGTAAGGGTTAAAGGTGATACGAATAGATTTCATGAATTCGCGTATGTAGCATTGTCCCTCTTTTGCTCTATTTGTTCGAGATAATGTATACTGTTATGAATGTAATTTACCTAGGTTTAGGTGTGACGAAATGATTATATGACATATCGATATTGGTTGTTGATTTTATTTGGTCTGCAAGATCATGGTTGTTTGTTTAAGCTGATAAGATTAATGTTGAATGATGAGTTTGAGACTTAGGCCAGTTTACCTTGTCATCGCTGTGTGGTTTAAGTCAAATTCGATTAATGCTAGATGATAGTAGCTCGTCTAGTCTCTTGTAGTCTCTGTTACCTTCTGTTGATTAACATATTGGTATAATGATATTTGGTTTAGCATTAGATCCCAAGTGTGATTAAGTCATTATCCTGTCATGGTCTTTGTCATGATTAACTGATTAGTATGTCTTTAACCCAGCTTAATTATTGCCTAGCCTAACCATGATCATATGATGTTGTTTGGTTCTGGTTTAACCCATAATAGAAACTGTCTGTCTATGGTGATTCTAGCATATTTAGAATTGTTTCATTTCTGTTTTGACTATAGCTTAATAATGTAGTCTTAAGTCGTTAAGGGTTATAGGTATCCTCTCTAGGCTTCAACTTGGACTCAGTCATTATTAAGGCATCAGTGATTCTTTCACGTGTGTAAGTTAGCTGTAGTTAGGTTTGTGTATGTTGCTTTGGTTGTACTTGTTCAAGGGTTGTCAAAGCTATATAAATTGTTCGTCTTGGTCTGGTTTGACCTGATATGCCTTGATTAATGCATGGGTAGTTGTGAACTTGTTCATCTTGATCTTTTAACTTGAACCAGACCTGAGCCTAATGTCTCAATACCATGTTTATGATGTGTGCTAGCATGATAACAGCCTTAAGTTTTGGCTAAATATGAGGTTTAAGTTAAACCCCCTTCTCCCCTAACTTGGGTGACTAAAACACTTTTTTTTTCCTTGTTATTGTGAGTGTGAGTTAAATCTTGAATATGTTGTATGCCATGTCTCCCATAATGAAACTATCAAAGGTTCTCGGTCATGGAATGTGTTTGTTTCCATTTAAGTTTAATAGATTGAGAAGATAATGATTAGTTGTATGCATTGTGATCCTTTTATTTCATGCCCACTCTGAATAGAATGGGATATGCTCAAGTGTTTATCTTTGATTGATTCAAAACCGTATCAACCTATGTATTACCAATATGCGTTATCCCCTTTGGATATTGTTTGAGGTTCAAAGGGAAGTACTTGGTTGGACTTGTAAGATTCAGTGAGGTTTAAGCTGATAAGTTGAGGGATTCATATTGATATATCTCATGTATTGTTTAAAGTATGACCTGCTGGTCTGTCCATCTGAGTGTGTTAAAGCTTATGAGTTGAACTTAGACAAAACTGTGCATGCATAGATATTCTAGTCTATTGATTAGTATTTAGCATGAGTTTGAGTTGGTGTCCAACACATCCGACATATGCCTAACTTGCACTGCTACAAAGCCGCCTATCATCCTTAGCCTTGCCTTATGTGGATACTCACGTATATACGGGAAATATACAAGATATACACCATCTACCAATCTGTTTCGCGTTTATGTTTTACGTGTTTAATCTCATCCATTGATTATATACTAATCCTTGTCTTTTATCTTATGTATGAACATCGCATACGAGTCCGTGGGGACTCGTCACCTCCCATTCGGCGTTGGGCTAAAGCCCAACAAAATCTTCTCCCTCTGTTCCAGTCTCTCTGTCCGCAGCAAGGAAATAAGATTTGGGCCAAAGCCCAATCAATGTGAACAGCAACAGTAGTCGGGTCACAACAATCCAGAAATGGGCTGAGCCCATTTGAACCATTTTACTCTTCTATTTTATTCTATTGTGCATTCAATTGTATTACATGACTAACACTTTACTTGTTTATTTGCTTAGATTAAGTAAACCTTAGCGAATTAGTTGGGGTTTGGTTTTAGTCATGAGTAGTTAATTTGAGAAAATCAACTATTAAATCCGTAAGTTTAACCACTTATAATATCTATACTGTCATTTTCTATTATTAGGATAATGTATTTCAGATAACATGACTACATATTTGAGTTAAAATATTCAAGATTCGTTCTCACTATCTTAAGAAATTTAAAACATTACACATTTGACACTAATGCTAACTCATTTGAGAAATAAAAAGGCAAACTGATTTAACGGATAACTCTTTCACTTTAACTCTTTTTCAACGCTTCAAATGTGTATTTGTTAAAACAGTCTATTGAAAGTCTTACTTTTAAATAGCATCTAAAATCTTGTTTTATGCAAATAATTTATTTTTCTACAAGTTCTATTTTAAAATGACACTCTTACATGTCTATCTATAACTTTAGTCATACTTACAAAACTACTTTCTTTTTTCTATAATAACATATTTATACTTAGCCTAATTAAATTTTTAGTCCGGTCGGTTAACCATTGTTAATGGGTCTTAAAGGGTGCCTAATACCTTCCCTTTAGACTAATTGAATCCTTACCTAGAATCTTAAGTTTCGCAGACCTTAAACAGAGTTAACTTTAAACATAACTTTAATAAACCTTAGGTGTCCTAATTCACCATAAATAATTAGGTGGCGACTCGTTAATAACAAACAAAAAACAGGAATCTCCAATACATCATACTTCTACTTTAACCCGGTTAAAAAGGGGTATGATAGTATATACTTAGAATAACTTCATGTTCATTCCTTATATCTTTTCATTTACTCAATTCAATTAATCTGAAGATAATTTTTAGATTAATTCTTTTTCCATATCACATATATTCTTTACTCTCTTTTTCATTCAAAAGCATCATTCAAAATAAAAACTTTCATATCATATTCTTTTAAAGCTAAAATTGTTAGTCACTTTAATTGTAGGTTCTATTTACTTGAAAATAATTCTTTTCATACTATATTTGTTCCTTAATTAAAATCCTTTTTGTTAGCTACGGATTTATTATAAATTTTCTTTCGTCCTTAAAGCTTTCTGTATATATTTTATTTAAATAGTAAATTGTATTCTTTTATTCTTTAGAACTTAAAATACTTCAAATTTTAATCACCAATATATATATTCATTACTTATTTTTTTCGCCCAAATGCTTTTTTACATATTTTATTTATTGATATTATAATACTTGTTATACATATGAAAATATTTGTAGCTTTTACTATATAACAATTCATGTTAATTGCTCTTTTATTCAAATTCTCGTTATATTTTTTTGTGAATATATATAATAATCAAGCATTTATGCATATCTCTCGTATAGTTAAAATGGTCCAACCGGGAATCACATTTTGCGGATTCTGAAGGATGCTTAACACCTTCCCTTTGAGATAATTTGAACCCTTACCTAGAATCTCATTTTTTTTTATTTATAAGTTACTCTTTTAGCCACAAATATGTTTAAACCCGCTGGTAACTGCATTTGCGGATTTCTTGGGGTGCTTAACACCTTCCTCGAGGATCATTAGAACCCTTACCCTTTCTGTGGTTTTCAAAAATAAGGTTTCGCAATTCCTTTTCAAAGATTGGTTTCCTAATTCCGTAAAAATTAGGTGGCGACTCTGTTTTCACACAAATAGCCAAGTTATGGACGTTCTTGCCGCAAGGTCAAAAATGTATCGTAACAGTCCCCATTGTGGGAAAGACCTCCTTCACTTGACGTGCTGGAGGAGGCTCTCCCGGCGGCTCCATGAAGGAGGAGCGTGACTGATACGCGCAAAAATAGTCGTTATGTGGACGTTATTTTAGGAGAGATGAGAGAGAATTATAGAAAATCTTGTTTTTATTTTCAATAATGTATTATTTAAGTTAAAAATTTCACATTCACGAAAGGTTGTATGCGCGCGCTCAATAAATGGTATCAGCGCATACAGTCGCGCTAGATACGCAAAAATCGCGAGACAATTAAACATTCATTGTATCAATGTATACAATTGCGCTGGATACAGTTACAATACGATGTATGTGTTCTCTCAATTTCGTTCCATCAACGCATATAGTCACGCTGGTCACATTCACACTAAGTTGTATACGCGCGCTCAATAGACTATATCAGCGCATACAGTCGTGCTAGATACGCAAAAATCACGGGATAATTATACATACGTACAACATACAATCTTCCGTCATTGAAGATACATACAACATGCAGTTGAAGAAACGAGGACCCACATCTTTACTATTCTCTGTAAATGTCGGGTTTTGGGTTTTCCCTTTCTATGTGGATTTGGATTAATAAAATCCAATCCAATTTGGACCAACCCACTTTTGTCCGAAAATCCACTATATATAGGATCAACTTAAGTCTTATTTTCATAACACAAGAGTGAATTCATAGTAACCATATAGAGAGAAAAAGTGAGAGAGAAGTGCAGATTTTAGTCCAGATATTTCCTGCTACAGCAGTCCAATTCAAACAGCGTTTCCCGATTCGTTAACCGTTGGATCGTTCTCAAATTTGAAATGAGGGTTCTCAACATCTGGTTCTTCGATTTCAACGGTGTAGATTGGATTTTGTGGTTTGTAGCTCCAGTTTTAGAGTACAAATAGTAGCTCATTTTTTAGGTTATTTTTCTTCTTTCTTCACTTGTTTTGGTGCTATCTTTTATGTATTGCTGCTCCGTGTTTGGCGTTGATGTTGTAGCCATTTGGAGAACATTATTGTAACTCTTGTTGATTATAGTGGAGCTTTTGTGGGCCGGAGGTCCCGTGGATGTTGCCTCTTTACCTTGAAGGGGTTTTACCACGTAAATTTGGTGTCTCTTGCATTCGATTTATTTTTGCTTGTTTTGCTATTTTATTGCTGGTATAGTTGCTGCCCGAATTTCCATGTGTGCTAGTGTTTATTGTCTTCTCTTGATTTAAATAGTGTGGGAAGTTTTTAACTTGGGTATTTCTTCCGCTGTTACCTCATCGCGCAATTTGGTTATTGCTTGTTTCTTTCCAACAAAGATGATGGTAGCACACCCAACAGTACATACATATGAAACCCCTCTCTGTTCCGCCATTACGTACATATATAACATACATTCGTCGAAAAAGAAGAAGACTCAGATCTATGCTATTACATACACAAGAGAAATTGCTCATCATTTTCATCCTCCACATCCCAAGAATCATTTTTCCCCTGAAACCGAATGTCTGAAAAAACCCAATCCCGAAGAACCCCAGTAGATAAATCACGGAGGCGATCCAAACAATGGCACCCAATTCAGAAAGTGTAACCACGTGGAGAGGAGTGGAATTCCTGATTTTCTCATGCTACCTGGAGAAAAGAAAATGCATAAAGGAGCAGGGGGGGAATTTTGTGAAACGATCTTTTTATGTGTAGTAAATACAGCGTATATATTTGCTAAGCTAGGTAAATTTATGAAGCTTCGTTTTATAATGCCAAACCCCTTAATTATTAAATTTATAATCAAAACAATGTATCGTTAGATAACTTGTGAAGTTGTGGAAGCGAATCCTTTTACGTGAATTGTGGATTTTCCCTTTCAGAAGCGAATCTTTTTAAACAACTTGAATTGATAGTTCTTATTAAAAATTCTCATGAAACAGATGGAGATCCTTATTTCCAAAACTTATTAAGCTTCTCTTCCCACGCACCGTACGTTTTTTAATTAATTAAATCTTCATTTATACTTTTTCACCAAAAATGTTCAAAAAATATACTTTCACACACTCATCATAATGTATCATTAGAGCTGTCAATATGGGCTTGGCTCGCGAGGCCAGCCCAACCCAAAATTTGAAGTGATCTCATGTTGGGTAAATATAACCCCGCTTCGCGCGGTCTTGAAATACCTCATTTAAATTTACCAAATGATCTTTTCCTAAACCGTAAATATTAAAAATAACCCAAAAAGTAGATTCTGCAACAACTAATATTGTTGAGTAGTGACCCTTGATCAATTTTATCCTATCTCCCTGATGCACGCAGCGCCAAACTGAAAATTTGTCGTAAAAATGGTCCCGGATAAATATTGGGCAGGTAAGTTCTCCATGTAAAGCATGGTTACCAGTAACTGTTACTTATATGTCAAAGATTTTCTACTAACATTCAAATTAGAATTGGCTGCAATAGAGTTCTGTTTTACTTCAAATTGAATTCTGCTCCAATAGACTTTTGTTTTACTTACTGCAAATGGGTTATATTAGTATGATATGAAGTATGCTCTTTATGCAGGTATTAGTGAAATAAACCATTTGTTTAAGGAGGAAAACAACATGCTGAGCATAGTATAAATGTTCTCATTGTTAATACCATCATCAAAAACAATATTTTTCAATGCAGATGACTCTGGATAGCTAGAAGTACCAAACAGCCAAACGATATTCAATAAGAACCAACTACAGAAATGAACATCTATTGCAGAATCTAATCAATAATAAAGCTATAGTAACAACATTTTTAGCAAATTAAAACTAAACATAGCAGGAATCAAGCATATGGCACCTCATATGTACAAAACTGATATGTGTCTAATTTGTTATTACATGAGAATCAACAAAAGTAGCAATTAATGCTTTTACTGTGTCCAAGTCATAGAGTATTAGAGAGATATAACTACATGACAGATGAAACTCTTACCAAGCTAGCCTTGAATTATTCGAACTCTATTCATTATAATTTAAGTACACAGGAAATTAAGAAATTTCTTTTACAGCCCAACTGCCCCGGAATGGAAAAAATTCCAGCGCTCACCAGAATTCAAGTAGAGGTATTTACAAACTATTGTTAAACCGATTGAACTCCCACAATGATGCACTGTTCTTGAGGTTTTTCATCACCTTATTGCCAGATATCAAGAAAATAGAGTGGTGGTGTCAGTCCTAGTCTTCTTTGTCAAAAGATCGGTTGGCATTTGATGTTTCTATAAATCCTCCTTACAAGCATATTTCATTCCAATAATCCAACTTTAAAACTAAATGACAAAATGGACATGGTTAATTAGAAACAACATGAAGAAGCAATTGTGTATACTGAGCACAAGTAGACATAGGCAGCTGTAGAGGCGGCTGAGAAAAATGAATTCCACTGCTACTGATATTTCTCAGCATTTAATTAGTATAAAAAATTTGTTCTGATAACAGTCACACACAAACATTAACAACAATAATCAAGAAGACCAAAGCATATACCCAAAAATACAATACACCGGCAAAAGCAATGAATCAAAACAGTGGAAGAGCAGAAATTTGAGGAAGTTAATTGGCCACGTCAACGTTTCCAACTTCTAGTTAGAAGTTAGCCCGTATGAAATGTAATTGTATCAACTTTGCAAATGTTTTCCATGATTAAAAATACATTACATGAATCACTACACATGAATTTAATTGTCAGTGAAAGCAGCCAAAAGATTCTAAAGATAAACCCCAAACTCGTTTTCCATATTCAGTAGAGCACAAAAGCATAAACCTTTTTTTCCTTGAGAAAGTAAGAATGTTGTCAAGAAGCAATGATAACTTGGAACGCAAAGCCTTAACAAAATGTTAATAGGTAGAAGTAGGAAAAGAGCACATGACTTTTTTTTTTTCCATTAGTTAGCAAGGATAATTGTGCCTATATGACTGGCCAAAAATCATGAATAAACTTGAAAAAACCGATGAAACATCAGTTGAAATCACGAATGAATATAAATATGAGACATCAGTTAAATTCATGGATGAATGTAAGTTAAATCAATAATGAGCAGATTAAAGTATTCGCATCAGTAATAGAAAGTTTAACTATATAGAAAAAATTAACAAACATAAAAGGAAAATGGATTGTTGGAAAACTTTCAAAAGTTTTTAGGTAGTTACATTTTGTTGAACAAAATATTCTTTATACATAACCTGAAATAATTAAGTAGAACACTCTACTAAATAAAATAACACAGAGAACGAGAGAATGGGAAAGATTTCGGGCACTAATTCTCGATGATGGAATCCAGTTGCGATTTTGGTCACTATTTCGCTACTCAGGGGCTTCGTGTACACCTTGTTGGCTTTCCCACACCGTACGTGTTGAATTTGACAAAATGTACTTTAAAGCATGTGTAAATGTTAAATTAATCAATCATCAAAGAAATGTCTATATTAACTATAAGTATTATGAATTGACACCAGAGAACTACATTCCTTTAATACCAAATGACAGATCAATTGGAAGAATTCTAAAAGAAAAAAACACGGGAACTTACAATTTAAGAAGAAACATAGTAAATTTTCATGAATATTAAGATTGATATTCTCATAAGCAATTAATAACAAGAAAAATAACTTGAAGAACATTAATGAACGCAAATCCATGCGAGCAAGAGACACATAGGTAACCAGAACGTACAAAAGATATACCTTATCTCCACGCTTCATCGATGTAATCCCTTTGAGCTTATCCTCCGTATATTCTCGCTTTTTGAAAAGGATTTTCATAGTAGTATGAAAAGGTATCATAATCGGATAGATACTTTTCTTGAATACTGCTCTCAGATTCATACGATCGCCTCCAGTTGTCTCATCGTCAGTGCAATCTTGGTTGAAACTTTCTTCTCATGCCAGAATCATAGCCTCAACCATTTTTTCGATTCTGAAGAACAGTAAGAAATCGATGAGTGAAGAAGAGAGGAACTTTAAAATTGAGGTTGAATTTAAATAAATTGGTATTTGAAGATGAATACCTTCATTTTGGTCTAAGTGATGGTGCTTGATCCATGAAAGAGAGAGAGACAGAAATGTGGAAAACAAAGCGTGCAAGGGTAATTATGAGAAGAAGCAACTGTTGGCAACGGGAAAAGAAAAGAAGTGACTGTTAGGGAACACGTAACATAAATCGGTTAAATTGAGTAGATAATAATGAATTAATTAATGAGGGGAAAAGGCCAAAAAAAAAAAAAAAAAAGAAAAAAATAAATAGTGTTTCTGATAAATGAGACATGTCACGTCATTGAGCATATGTTCTGCAATTATATATATGTATAGATTACTAATACATAAATTTTTAATTGAACTAAAATACAACTGTTCGATCTTTGGCAAGATGTAATCTACAACTACTACATAGAACTAAATATTACTCCAGGGAGTCATTGGCTACTTTTGCACAGAACACTCAGTTGCCACGGGTTTTTAATCTTTTTCATTTTTTTACGCAGGTTGCCCGTCAAACACACTGGTCTTTAATTTTTTGCCCTCATATTTGTGGTGATCTTTAATTTTTGGCCATGTTACTTATTTAATGAAAATATCCAGATCTACTTCACAAAGCATAATTTATGTAACATTTTTATCTTCGGAAACTGAACTTTTGCCTCGCTCGGCATATGCGGCATAAGTTTTGTAATATTTTTCAGATTATGTCGAGTGTTGAAAGTTTTGTCTTATACGGCATAATTTGTGTGGATGTTATGATACATATGCCGAAATTAAACGTAAACTATGCCTTGCGAAATCTAAATTATGCCGCCCCAAAAATGCTGAAGGACCAAAATTAATGACCACTAATTTAAGGGCCAAAAATTAAAGACTACCCGAAATAGGGGAATTTGTGCGAATGACCCTTTTTTTTATGCAGTCCCTGTTATTACAAAGGAAAAATTACTTGGCACATCTGTCTCTAAGAGGTAATTATTGATAATAACTATCTTTTAATTTATTTATCTTTAGTAATTACAGTGATTTTGTAAACTATCATTCGTAGTCATACCAAATACATTAGGTTTATGGCTTGTATTTCTCCCTCACTCCTCTCATCTCACTCACCCCTCTCTCTTCGTACTCATTTATTCACTGACGGTTGACTACCGCCGTCGTTCCATCCGGCACCGGTTCCTAGCCGGAGCCACGCGAAACTTGACTCACTATTCAAATTGAACTCAAATCTGAAAGGAAACTGAACTCATATCTATATTTGACCGAAGATTTTACCGGAATCTTGGTTGATTCAGACTCACTTGTCATGCCCCGAACCATGGCCTGGGCATAACACTCGACGCCTGACTACATGTGACTGAGCGAACTACATGGCTTGCTGAATCAACATGGGCATGTACCGAGGCGGAATATAAGTTAGATCATGAAAATCTGAATATAGCATGAATTAAATAATCATAATCCTGAAAATCCTGTTTATATCATGAATGCGGAAATAGTCTGAAAACAATGTAAGGTAGCCAACAAGGCTAACCCAATTGAAATATCTGATATGACATAACTGAACTAGTCTATGAAACCTCTGACATGAGTCAGACTACTAAACTATTTACCGGGACAAGGCCCTTGGAATACCTTAACTGCATAAAATGATGTAAGCATGAAATAAAGCTAACACCCCGAATGAAGAGGGGCTCACCAATAGCTGATACGAGTGAACCTAAAGAGCAGATCCGTCGTCTTGTAAATCAATACCTGCATCGTGAAATGCAAGCCCCGAGGAATAGGGACGTCAGTACATTTGAATTGCACTAGTATTTTCAGTGTTTTACTCATGTTATATTATATTCATGTCAGAGTATGTTCATGTTCAACTTACAGTTTCAGTTTCAGTTCTATTATTCCATGTGTCATGTCTATTCATTCAGGCGGAATATAAGTTAGATCATGAAAATCTGAATATAGCATGAATTAAATAATCATAATCCTGAAAATACTGTTTATATCATGAATGCTGAAATAGTCTATAAACAATGTAAGGTAGCCAACAAGGCTAACCCAATTGAATATCTGATATGACATAACTGAACTAGTCTATGAAACCTTTGACATGAGTCAGACTACTAAACTATTTACCGGGACAAGGCCCTTGGAATACCTTAACTGCATAAAATGATGTAAGCATGAAATAAAGCTAACACCCCGAATGAAGAGGGGCTCACCAATAGCTGATACGAGTGAACCTAAAGAGCAGATCCGTCGTCTTGTAAATCAATACCTGCATCGTGAAATGCAAGCCCCGGGCAATAAGGACGTCAGTACATTTGAATTGCACTAGTATGTAGAACAACTGAATGAATAAACATGACACATGGAATAATAGAACTGAAATTGAAGCTGTAAGTTGCACATGAACATACTCTGACATGAATATAATATAACATGAGTAAAACACTATTAAATGGGAGAGCCTTAGTATAACCGACATGTAACCACCACGTGAGCATGTGTCGCCTGATCTCTGCCCGATCAGATAAGCCATCTCATATCTTGCCGGGATACGAGACATGAATGTTGACACCCAATTTTGTCCCGCCTTCCCCGAAATATCTATTTACGCTTCTAATATTTTTGGCAACTTAAAAATAATTATTTATACTTTACTACAATTATTAGCTTTTATTAATACCGGCGTTTCATTATCCTATTATAGTCACTGCTGTTATTATTTTTATTTTACTACCGTTACTACTACCATTACTATTATTATTATTATTATTACCAGTATTATTATGAGTTGCATTGTAACCATTTCAGCATTTTTTACCACCTTATGCGCACACACCGCATCTATTTTGCGCAGTTAAAAAATAGCGTTTATTTACTAATATTATCGCACGACCATTACGACGTCATATAATTTTATCTTTATTCGAGCACTGATAAATACATAGTTTTTAATAGGTAATATTTTAATTAAAATAGGTCTCTCATTTAAATTTAGAAGCCCAAATTGTTTCTTTCATTCAGCCAATATTAGCCCAAATCTGAGCCCAATCAATCCATATTATTTTTCGGACCAGTCCATTAATGACCAGCCCATATTTTTATCAGCTACCTGGCCGGCCCATATTTTTAATTCACTTAACTCACTACCCGTTGAATAACTCAGCCCACATTTTAAAAGTCCGCAACCCAGCCCACTACCGTTAATAACCGGTCCAACATCAACAGCCCATACCCGTCTAATTTGCACCTGACCCGTCCCAGTCCTCTTATTTCACCAACCTAACCCTAGGGAAAACTAAACGCCGCACCCCCTCTTTCTCTCTCTTCTCTTTCTCTGCTCACCCTCTCTCTCTCTTAAGTGTTTAAAATGGCAAATCCACAGAAAACCTTCGCGATTACAAGCCGTGCATGGCCATCTTAGGAAAGAAAATTAATGTTCGGTCCAGAACGTCAACGGTTGAAGTGTTGGTTTTTGTTTTCTTTTCCTTTCTCCTCTGCTTCGATCTGAAACCATTTTAATGGGTTTCGTCGATTTGTGAGGTAAAAATTGTTTCTTCATCAGCTGCTTTTCATTTTCGAGTACGAAGTTTTAATTGTTTGTTGTCTTTGTCACACCCCTTTTTAACTCCGGAGGTTAAAATTAGAAGTATGACGTATTGGAGATTCCTGTTTTTTGTTTGTGTTATGTTAAGGAGTCGCCACCTAATTATTTACGGTGAATTAGGACACCTGAAGTTTATTAAATTAATTGTCTAAAGTTAATTCTGTTTAAGGTCTGCGAAATTTAAGATTCTGGATAAGGGTTCAATTAGTCTAAAGGGAAGGTATTAGGCACCCTTTAAGACCCATTAACAATGGTTAACCGACCGGACTTATGATTAATTAGGCTGAGTGTAAATATAGTATTATAGGAAAAGGAAAGCAGTTTGTAAGTATGGCCAAAGATAGATATGTCAGAATGCTATTTAAAATAGAACTTGTAAAAAATAATAATAATTTGTATAAAAGACTATTTTTTATGCTGTTTAGAAATACAATTTATAAATATTGTTAAAGTTTTAAATAAAAGTATAATAGTGTTGTTTAAAGTAATACTTATATAAAAAAAAACATAATAATTTGCGTAAAAGAAGATTTTAAATGTTAAATGAGACTGGAAGATATTGCTAAGGCATTAGATAAAAATATAATAATGTCATTCAAAAATAAGATTTGTAAAATGGGATGATTTGCTTATGAATAATAGCATTTTTAAAGGATAGTTTGACAAAAGTGATCTTCAAGTAAAAAATGATATTACATGAATATGATAATATAAAAAACGCCTAGACTTAAATATGATAAAAAGTCCATGAATTTCTTTCTATATTTTTATCTCTTTATTTAACATTATTTGCGCTAAAATATGCATGATTAAAAAGTGTGTTCATAAAATGTATTTGAGTTTATATTTTTTGTGTATCCGTGATGTAAGACTAGAAACGTGATCTTAATTCAAAATATATATTTACGACCTCACGTCCTTGAAAAACCGATTGTTCTAATATAGATAAATATTGTAGGTATTGTAACTAATTTAATATGAAAAATGAAACTATGAAATTAATTATTGGTTCTTTCTACCTATTTTACTAAAATCAAAACCCCACTGATTTCGCTAAGGTTCACCTAATCTAAGCAAATAAAATAAGTAAAGTGTTAATCAGGTAATTATAAATTAAATACACATAAAAAAAAAGGGCAAAATGATTCAAATGGGCTCAGGCCCATTTTCGTGTTGTTGCTGTTTGCTATTGGGCCACTGCTGGGCTGAAGCCCAGCAGATTTATGCGCTGCTGCGGATCTGTTTGCTGATGTTGGGCTTGGCCCAAATTTTATCTTCTATTGGTGCTGCAGGCTGGGCTGAATAGAGAATGGAATCATGTTGGGCTTTTAGCCCAACGCCAAAATACGGAAGAAAACGAGTCTCTCGGACTCGTGTGCGAGATGATCATGCATAAAACGAGAGGAAACGATTAGTATATGATCAACGAATATGTAAAATACACACTCAAACCAGATCAGCAGGTTGTATATATTCTGTGTATATTTAAATATATCTCATGCATACATATTCATAAGGATGTGTAAAAGGTTAAGGTTGGAAAACTTCCTCTCCATCTTCCCGATGCCGCACAAGTTCCAAGGAATTTTCATGAATCCCAGGCATGGCTAACACCGGGAAAGGCTTGGATGACCCCAAACTGTCATGGTCCATCTAAAAAAAACAAACATGTCCAAAAATGGGACAAGGGAGCGCAGGGAACTCGAAACAAAACTCAGAACAACTCAAATGATAACAGCAACATTCAAAAGAGTATTGAGCATATAGGATTTCTAGAAAGGAAAGAGGAAACGACCTATTAGCATGACACACACATATTAAGCATAGAAATTAAGTCCATGACTTAAGCTGGTCTAGGCAAGAGTGTTAAACCAAGCAACTTACTCAAAATAGCATAGATGATAGTGTACAGTCAGACTTCAACTAGACAAAACAGTTAAGCATTTCTATTCTTTTAAGTATAGGAAAGGAACAAAGCATAAAGTCACAAATGGGAGAAACAGCAGCCCAATGTTATTGAGGGCACAACGAACATAGCACTCGAATAAAAAAAATCCATGGAATAACAGAATTAGAACAATTTCCAATAGTTCAGATAATGTAAAAACAGAAGGAAAAGGTGTGTGTTCCCAAGAGTTTCAGGTTTCAGGACTGAGACAACATACAACATAAGATCAATATCTGGTCCATAGAAGTTGCGTCTCATTTTGTAGCCACAGAGGAAAAGATGAGAAGCCTATCAATTGCAAGAATAATTAGGGTGACATTCAGACATGAGGGCACAAAAAGAAAGCATAGGACAGTGGCAAATATGAAAAATGAAATACCTGATATACCCTATAGCTAGCAGAAGCATGTCAAGGAATTACTAATCTATTTAAACACAGTTGCATACCCAAAATTTTTACACAGATCATGGTAAAGCTCAACTAGTGCACAAAAGTTTCAGAATTTGACTAAGATTAACATGCACTCTGTGATCAAACTAGTCATGAAAACAGTACAGAGATACAAAACATACTAGGAGATACTGACTTAAGCATAGATAGAGGGTGTTCACATCCAGGCCCAGCAACAAATCAAGAGAAAAACAGAATGCAGTGTTATCACAGGAATGAAGGTTCATACATACATTACAAGGAAAAAGGAGATAAAGAATTAGTATTCTACATGGTGGACTGATACTAAACTTGATTCAGGACAAATTAAACAATGTAGATATATTTAGCTATTAGTTCAAATGCAAATTCAGTTCCAAGAAACAAACGCAATGAGAGATAATCATTAACGACCAGGGCAAGACTAAATTAGTTAGAAGTAAACAGTAGCCTGCATAATACTACTAAGATGCTGAACTTAATCTAACCAACTGAAAATGGAACAAGGTTTGATAAACGACTTGTTAAGGAAACTAAACATAGAATTCAGATTTGGAAACAAACACATTTCAACAACCAATACCGACATGTTAGGTAATCTTTCATTGTATTTAAATCTAAGCGGATTACATTTATGATAGGGTATATTACCTGAAAAAATAGAGTAAAAGCAAGGCAATGCTGGCCTGTTCTAATTACATACGGAGTATACCTAAGATATACACACAGTGATGTGTATATCGAATATATATTGAATGTATATTTTCTTCTTATCCCGGTAACCTACTGTATATCATATGTATATCTGACTCTGGAACAAATTATGAATCATGGAAAGTTCAGTCTAAGCCTCCAAACTACTACAGACACCTTTCAAATTCGACTAACGATTAATATCCTATCCTAACAGCTCCCAAACATCAAACAAATAATGCGACAACAACGAAACTACATAATCACTAAACATACAGCAGGATAAACTAAAAATCTTAACCAAAACAGAAATTAAAGCTTACGAGTGATAAGGCATCGAAGTTTACCTTTTTTGTGCGCAATGAACTAGGGTGTCGAAGTCGTCGAATCTACACTCGAACGTTAACAGATTAGGAATCGACAAAAATGGATTCGAAGAGTTCTATCGCAGCCAAAGTCCACCAAGACAGAACGAACATTTACCAATCTTAAAGTTAGAATCGTAATCAAAATGAAAGTCCTAAAAAATGCTAAAGATTTCTGGGTGATTCTTGTTGTATCCCAAACAAACTCAATCCGTCCTCTCCTCCTTTTCTTAGTTTGTTTTCGTTGTTTTTATACTGAAAAAAAAAAGGAGCGGGAGAGAGAGACAAGTGGGGGACAGGGGTGAGTGGGGAGCGGAGAAGAAGGAGGGAAAGGGGGTGAGTGGGAGCGGCGTGAGGCGGCGAGTGGAAGGGAGCGGAGTGAGATGGGAAAGGAGAGTGGGAGGCGGAAAGAAGGAGGGAAAAGGAAAGGAAAGAGTGAAGGGGGAAACCCTTTAGGGTTTTCCCTTAATTTGAGTGAAAATGGGCCGGACCCCGTCCATTTGTGGACTGGGTCAAATTTTGGACTGAGTATTGAAAGAAATGTCTAGAATTAAAAACATAGCCTGGTCTAAAAAATTGAGATAAAAAATATGGTTTAGTCTAAAAGATATTAGGAGTTAATCGGACTTTGATTTGGGGTCCGGTAAGTCAAAATACGGACCGAGTGCAAGAAATAGTTTGGCTTCTAAATTTGAATAAGAGACTCATTTTGATTAACGATGTACTAAGGGTGCCAGAATATCACCTAATACGGAAATATGTAATTATAAAAAGACCCGGGTAAAAATTATATGATGTCGCAAATGACCGTGCAATAATATTTAATAACAAACGCTATTATTTAAATGTGCGAAATAAATGTGATGTGTGTGCGGAAGTTGGTAGAAACGTTGAGAAATGCAAATTTCAATAATACTGAATAATAGTAGCAAATAAATAGCGGTAGTAATACTGATAAATAACAATGATAATGGTAATAATGATAATGTTGATGATAATGGTGATAAAAAAAAATAATAGTAGATATAATAATAATGGTAAATAACAAACATTGATAATAAAAAAATGATAATAATTAATAATAATAATAATAAAGATGATAGAAATTAATAAATAAAAAATAATAACGATAAATAACAATTATTGATAAAATAATGATAATAATTAATAATAAAATAACGATGATAATGATGATAAATAATTGATAACAAAAAATAACGCTGATAATAATGATTAGTAATTAATAATAATAATAATAATAATAATAATAATAATAATAATGGAAATAACAAGAATGATAATAATAAATGACAACTAGTAATAAATGATAATTTAAGAATAATAATAATAATAATAATAATAATAATAATAATAATAATAACAATAATAATAATAATGATAATAATAAACTGCAGAAGAATAAATAAAACGTGGGTGTTAATAAAAGACTAATAATTATAGTAAAACTTAAATGCATATTTTTTAATTTCTCGAAATACCAGAAGTATAAATAGGTATTTCGGAGGAGATGCGGGACAAAATTAGGTGTCAACAGTATATAGAATGTAAGGATTTACAAAGTGTTGCCTTGTAATTAATTTGACGAATCCGAACCCGAAAACGAGACGATGGCTAACCGTTTGAAATTTGTGATAAAGTAATGCTTATAATGTTAAAAAAAATAAAAGTTGTGATATTAATAGTAGTAGCAATAAAATATCGCGAAAAATAAAGTATTTAGCTCGTTAGTAAATTTAAAAACCCGGGTAAATTAAATAAAAGAGGGACAAAATTGGGTGTCAACAGATGCCCCTCTTCGGCCGGAGATGATGTAAGAGTCTTCGGGCGAAGAAGTTGACGTAGTAGCCAATTTTGTTTGGACTGACGAATATGAGTTTGTAAGAAAGTACGGTTTAGGAAAAATTGATGGAAAATATTATGAGGACCGAAGGAAGTATGGAAAATTATGGTCGAACCCTGTTGGGAGAATGTTATTTATGAATTTTATAACTTTGCAAGGATTGTAGACAGGCGACGAAAATGGAACATATGCTTATAGCTTCCTGGTTATAAATGTGGCGGGCAATACACCCTTGAGTAGGACTCTACTAAGCACGATGCGTATTCTTCAAAGATGCCCCAGTGTTGAGTTAGGGAGACACTGGGAATGTAGAAAGGAATATGAGATTGTGAAAAGAGTAGATTCAGTAGAGTTTTAGCGGTGAATATGAAAGAAATTTTTGGATAACCTACGTAGCACATGTTTATGGATGTAGGCGGAGTCGAGTTCGAGAGTAGATTCGTGACCTTTGCTTGTGAGTTTGGTAATCCTCTTCAGCAAATTTTCCCCAGTTCACTGCGTAAGATAAAGTTCCACGTTGTGTTGCGTCCCTGCAGGTTGTATTTTCTGCCGAAACTGAAATTCATGTCAAAATTAGTAATAGAGTTGAAAGTGTAAAATTGTGAAGAATGTAAAATGATAGTAAATATGAGCGTGGGAATGAAAATGAAGCCGTGTGGCCAATGTTGTCTCTGGTTGTCTTCAGGGACTTGAATGAATGCATGATGCGTATGCTGAGGATGTGATAATATCTCTAGTTGCAGTTGAAGATGATAGTGATAAGGTCTCCGGCTGTCTTCCGGGACTCGATGATAAATGATATCTGCGAAATTTAAGGTAAATTCGTTAAAGTAGGTAAAGTAGATGATGAAATAAAGAAATGAAGTAAGGAGTAAAGTAAGTGTATAGCCGTTTGGCTTATGCGAGTGAGGCCGTATAGCCATGCGATGTCTCCGGTTGTCTTCGGGGACTTGATGATGCGTCTCCGGTTGTCTTCGGGGACTTGATGCTATGTCTCCGGTTGTCTTCGGGGACCTGATGTTGTGTCTCCGGTTGTCTTCGGGGACTTGATGCTATGTCTCCGGTTGTCTTCGGGGACTTGATGTTGCGTCTCCGGTTGTCTTCGGGGACTTGATGATACATCTCCGGTTGTCTTCAGAGATTTGATGACGTGTCTCCTTTGAAGTTCAAGGAAAAATCGTTAGAATTGGTGAAGTAAATGACAAGTAGAGAGTAGATTCATAGTGTAGCCGTATGGCTTATGCATATGAGACTGTATAGCCGAATGATGCCCCCGGTTGTCTTCAGAGACTCGACGCCAATCCTGTAAAATTCAAGATAAAATGTGAATTCTTATTTTAGGGTAGAATGACCCAATATGTCCTATTTTAGGGTGGACGAACCCGATGTATCCTATTTTAGGGTGGACGAACCCGATATCCTATTTTAGGGTGGAAGAACCCGATATGTCCTATTTCAGGGCGGACGAACCCAAATATCCTATTTTAGGGTGGAAGAACCCAAGCATCCTATTTTAGGGTGGAAGAACCCAAGTATCCTATTTTAGGGTGGAAGAACCTAATATCCTATTTTAGGGTGGAAGAACCCAAGTATCCTATTTTAGGGTGGACGAACCCAATATCCTATTTTAGGGTGGAAGAACCCAAGTATCCTATTTTAGGGTGGAAGAACCCAAGCATCCTATTTTAGGGTGGAAGAACCCAAGTATCCTATTTTAGGGTGGAAGAACCCAAGTATCCTATTTTAGGGTGGACGAACCCAAGCATGTCTCCGGTTGTTTTCGAGGACATGATGCATATGTCGTGTGAGGCATTTTGAAGAAATGATATCCAATTAAAGGCGGACGAGCCTAAAATGTCCTATTAAAGGCGGACAATCCTAAAGTGTCCTATTAAAGGCGGACGAGCCTAAAATGTCCTATTAAAGGCGGACGAGCCTAAAGTGTCCTATTAAAGGCGGACAATCCTAGAGTGTCCTATTAAAGGCGGACGAGCCTAAATGCTGTGCGTTTGCGAACAATGATGTTGTCCCTTTGTCGGGCATTTGAAATCAGTAGTGCATATGCGATGCGATGCTTTTGAAAAAATGATGTTCCTATTAAAGGCGGATAAGCCTAAAATGTCCTATTAAAGGCGGACGAGCCTAAAATGTATAGTTATCGTCGGGGTGTGATATTGATGCCTCCAGCGGTCTTGGGAGATGCCTCCAGCTGTCTTTGGAAACTCAACAATGATTCCTGCAAAGTTCAGAGTAAAATGGTTAAAGCTGGTAAAGTATATGATAAAATAATTGATAAAGTATGGAGTAAAGTGGTGGAATAGCCGTCTGGCTCATGATGTTGATGGTATCGTGACAGGCCAAATTTAGGACACGTAATCCTGATTTAATTCGCCTTCGATCTCGTCAACCTACAAAAACAGGTGTATAAAGTTACAAAATTATTTTGACAAAAAATAAATTAAAAGACAAGGTTGGAAGTAAAGCCGTATGGCTTTTTGAGGCGAGGCCACAATGGCCCTGATTGATAGACTTGACTGTTGATCTCGCGATTTTAAGTTCCTGCACTCAAAGAAAAATTCTTAGTTTGGGAGGGGGAAGTTGATTCGTGTTGACTCGAAGCTCGACGTTATTGGCGTTCCATTTGTCTTGTTTGTTTGGATCTTGTGATCTCCGTTCAAGCCTCGGTAGATGAACAGTAGTGAAATAATTGAAAGAAAGTATTTCATTTGAAAGGTAGGTATGTAAGTATATGTATAAAAATGTAACTATATGTATATAAGTTATGAAATATGTATATGTAAATGTACGTATGTAAGGAAATATATGTATATGTAAGTTGTGAAATGTTCTGTCAATTTCGGACTGTGACATTTCTAAAGCAATTGGTTTATAATATTTCCTGTCTGGTAGCCTTAATCTTGTCAATGTCCCCGTTCTTTGTCTATATTTTTTTCTCAAAAAAACTATGCCCCAGTTTTGGTTCTGAAGGGTGTACTAAATTTATGTTGTGGTGTGACCGAACCTTATATAGGTTGCCTACGTATCCGCCAAGGAATCAGGTCAGCGTAGTTCTGTTATATCTATGGTAAAGGGTTTGTTGGATTTTTATCTAGGTGTGACGGGTCTGTATGTTGATAGTCTTCGTGTAAGGTTTTTTTTTTTTTTTTTTTTGAATTTTCTGTTATAGCGCAACCGAACCCTATGTGTGCTGCCTACGTATCTCACCATGAGAATCAGGTCAGAACGTAGTTCGTATGTATGCAAAAATCTTTTGATTTTTGTTCTAAATGCAACCGAACCCTATATGGGCTGCCCACGTATCCCCCATGAGAATCAGGTCAGCGCAGTTCGTATGTATGCAAAAATCTTTTGATTTTTGTTCTAAATGCAACCGAACCCTATGTGGGCTGCCTACGTATCCCCCATGGGAATCAGGTCAGCGCAGTTCGTATGTATGCAAAAATCTTTTGATTTTTGTTCTAAATGCAACCGAACCCTATGTGGGCTGCCTACGTATCCCCCATGGGAATCAGGTCAGCGCAGTTCGTATGCATGCAAATGGGAAAAATTCTAACCTAGTATGACCGAGTCCCTATGTGGGCTGCCTACGTATCCACCGAGGAATCAGGTCAAGCGTAGTTCGCACGGTTGTTGAAGGAAAGGTTGCAAACTAGGTTGTCTAACCTAATGTCGTACTTTGATTTCTTCTTGGATTGCCAGCTTTCAGGCTTATGTCACACCTAGCGGCTATTTCAATTTCTTTCGAGTGGAATCTTGTCTTGTCCCCTAGTTTCTTTGCTACTCTCTCGGGATGTATGTTTGTCTGTTCGTACATTTCATGTCACAATCGTAGAGTTGATAGATTTGATAACAATAATAGATGATTAAGGAAAATCAGAAATGCATTCATAGTTTTCACGATTAAGCATCCAAAAGATGAAGCAAAGCAAACAAAAGTTTTGAGCATGATTCAAGCTTTTAAAAATAAAAGTTCACTACATGTTCAGTCCACCAAGACTCCTGGCGAATCAGGGACGGAGTACAAGTCCAGTTCTTCAGAGTCTCTCCTGGTTCTGCACCCTGGATGGTTGGTGTCTCAGTAGTTGTTTCAGCAATCTTCACTGGCACTTGTTTTCGGATCATCCCCACAGGCGCAACGAACGTTGATGACATGCCTCTCTCCATCCTTTCCAATTGGCGCAATGGCCTCCTTCTGATTCTTAACTTTTCGATAATTATCATATTCACGTTGACGTTTTCGTGAGTAGGCAAAGGGATGGGGATCCATATCGGGTCGAGCTCTAGTGAGCTGGATCGCTCCTTCCTTAATCAAGGTTTCGATTTTGTTTTTGAGGCCATAGCAATCCTCAGTGGCATGCCCAGGAACTCCAGAATGATATGCACAATGCTTGGAACTATCAAACCATTTTGGAATAGGATTGAGAATTTTTCCTTCAATAGGTTGTACCACGCCTGCCGCTTTCAGTCTTTCAAATAGTTGAGCCAAAGGTTCAGCGAACCGAGTGTAATTGCGGGTGTTTTTTAGAACAGGGTTTGGACGGACTTTACGTGTGGTATGTGGTCGATTTTGGTAAGTGGGAGCTTGGACAAGTGGGTTTTGATAGTGAGGTGCTAGAGGTTGGCGGTGATTTGCTTGAGTATTGTAGACAGGGTAAGGGAATAGTGGAACTTGGTAGGGTTCAACGTAATGATAAGGGTAGAAAGGCTGTTGTGGATGGTCAGAGTATGTAATGGCTTGGTTCGGTGGGTTTAGAAGAGTAATTGTAGGTGGTGGATTAGTGTTGGTGGGTAAATGAATGTAAGGAGTATGACCTAGTGATTGACTTGGTGGGTTGATGGGTGGTGAATCAGGAGCAGCATAGGTAGTGTAGGTTGGAGGTAAGTTGTTGTTGGTAGGTACAGTGTTTTGTGGAGGAAAATGTTCAGGGACTGGAGATTCAAGTGATGGAAAACGAGATGGGTTTGATGCGACGTTCTTAGGTTCAGGAGGCGGACTTTGGAGTGTAACCGATGAGTTGGTCACGTTTCTCACCCGATTCAGTTCTCTGCGTAGATCCTCAATTTCTTGAGTTAGGCGGGCGATATGTTCATCCCGCTGGAGAGTAATGCTATGTTCAGAAGTCTCAGGGGGGCCATTAGAAACCATGATGTTTTCCGGACCAGTTGAAATAGGTGTGGCTGGATCAGACGTAACATTTGCCTTTCCTTGAACAACCCAGCTGCGTTGAGGTAACGATGATGTCTTTGACCTTGTGATGTAAGGATGGTCGGCCATTGAGTGTCAACACGAATCAACTCTCTTTTTTTTGGGAATAAGATAAAAGAAACATATAGTATAAACGATGTTAGTCTCACGAACATATCTAGGTAAAGTCATGATCACGTAAAGTCAAGTAAGGCATGTAGCAAATAATTTATCAAGTAGAGTCAACTAGTTGTCAAACAAATGTAAACGATCACATAATAACGCGTCCTAATATGCATGTGACCTCTTTGTGCCAGAGGTGGGCCTAACGTTGTTTGAAGGGTAAAGTGTGCCATAATATGTCATCCCGTTGCTTTGATTAATTAAACAGATTCTATTTTCTCAAAAGTAAAAAATAATGTAATATTTATTACATGTCAAATGAATACAACATAAAGTGTTTCCTAATCTAAATAAAGTAAATAGAATTTCTATGCCTAACTTCTAGCTCCATTTGTGATGCCCTTGATCTTCGTCATTTGTTGTACTCCGATGCAAATGCATACCTGTCATAGAAATGTTAGTCATTCCCTCCTTTCCTAAAGTTTAATTAATTAGAGCGAATAGTCAATATTTAGGCACAGTTATCCTTCAAACATGCATATAAAGTATGATTGGTATCACTCGGGGTCATGAACCCACTTGGACGTTTTGGGTAAAGTCATCTAATGGATTTAATGCACCAAGGGTATTAAACCTCCTAGGTCATGAAATGTATGCTCTTAATAAAGGGTGTTGGTTCAGCTCTATCTTAGGCTGACTAAGAGTTGTTTTCCTATGACACAAGGTTCCCCCAAGCGGACAACTTGGGAGTGGAAAGTCTGTGGCCGTCGACTGCACCGCCGATCGACTAAATCCACAAGATCGATCCAACTAAAAGGTAATTTAATAGTGAACGGGCGCGAACCGCGAAGCCGTTTTGAGTGTGTGAATATGTGTGAGTTTTCCAGGAGTGGAAGAAATATGAACGGAATGACAGTTTATCAAAGCAGTAACACATAAACAGTTTATATCAAACAAACAGTTTATATCAAACAAACAATTGATAGCATGTAAAAAATAGTTAATAAATAAATAAAGTGATTTCAAATAAGCACACAAAGCCTATTTAAACTAAGTCCGTTATGGTTAGAACCTGACCTGATTCCCCAGCGGAGTCGCCAAGCTGTCACACCCCTTTTTAACTCCGGAGGTTAAAATTAGAAGTATGACGTATTGGAGATTCCTGTTTTTTGTTTGTGTTATGTTAAGGAGTCGCCACCTAA
This sequence comes from Lycium barbarum, assembly GCF_019175385.1. Taxonomy (NCBI): domain Eukaryota; kingdom Viridiplantae; phylum Streptophyta; class Magnoliopsida; order Solanales; family Solanaceae; genus Lycium; species Lycium barbarum. Next base: position 9,637,398 of record NC_083345.1, on the reverse strand, counting down.
TTATTTACGGTGAATTAGGACACCTGAAGTTTATTAAATTAATTGTCTAAAGTTAATTCTGTTTAAGGTCTGCGAAATTTAAGATTCTGGATAAGGGTTCAATTAGTCTAAAGGGAAGGTATTAGGCACCCTTTAAGACCCATTAACAATGGTTAACCGACCGGACTTATGATTAATTAGGCTGAGTGTAAATATAGTATTATAGGAAAAGGAAAGCAGTTTGTAAGTATGGCCAAAGATAGATATGTCAGAATGCTATTTAAAATAGAACTTGTAAAAAATAATAATAATTTGTATAAAAGACTATTTTTTATGCTGTTTAGAAATACAATTTATAAATATTGTTAAAGTTTTAAATAAAAGTATAATAGTGTTGTTTAAAGTAATACTTATATAAAAAAAAACATAATAATTTGCGTAAAAGAAGATTTTAAATGTTAAATGAGACTGGAAGATATTGCTAAGGCATTAGATAAAAATATAATAATGTCATTCAAAAATAAGATTTGTAAAATGGGATGATTTGCTTATGAATAATAGCATTTTTAAAGGATAGTTTGACAAAAGTGATCTTCAAGTAAAAAATGATATTACATGAATATGATAATATAAAAAACGCCTAGACTTAAATATGATAAAAAGTCCATGAATTTCTTTCTATATTTTTATCTCTTTATTTAACATTATTTGCGCTAAAATATGCATGATTAAAAAGTGTGTTCATAAAATGTATTTGAGTTTATATTTTTTGTGTATCCGTGATGTAAGACTAGAAACGTGATCTTAATTCAAAATATATATTTACGACCTCACGTCCTTGAAAAACCGATTGTTCTAATATAGATAAATATTGTAGGTATTGTAACTAATTTAATATGAAAAATGAAACTATGAAATTAATTATTGGTTCTTTCTACCTATTTTACTAAAATCAAAACCCCACTGATTTCGCTAAGGTTCACCTAATCTAAGCAAATAAAATAAGTAAAGTGTTAATCAGGTAATTATAAATTAAATACACATAAAAAAAAAGGGCAAAATGATTCAAATGGGCTCAGGCCCATTTTCGTGTTGTTGCTGTTTGCTATTGGGCCACTGCTGGGCTGAAGCCCAGCAGATTTATGCGCTGCTGCGGATCTGTTTGCTGATGTTGGGCTTGGCCCAAATTTTATCTTCTATTGGTGCTGCAGGCTGGGCTGAATAGAGAATGGAATCATGTTGGGCTTTTAGCCCAACGCCAAAATACGGAAGAAAACGAGTCTCTCGGACTCGTGTGCGAGATGATCATGCATAAAACGAGAGGAAACGATTAGTATATGATCAACGAATATGTAAAATACACACTCAAACCAGATCAGCAGGTTGTATATATTCTGTGTATATTTAAATATATCTCATGCATACATATTCATAAGGATGTGTAAAAGGTTAAGGTTGGAAAACTTCCTCTCCATCTTCCCGATGCCGCACAAGTTCCAAGGAATTTTCATGAATCCCAGGCATGGCTAACACCGGGAAAGGCTTGGATGACCCCAAACTGTCATGGTCCATCTAAAAAAAACAAACATGTCCAAAAATGGGACAAGGGAGCGCAGGGAACTCGAAACAAAACTCAGAACAACTCAAATGATAACAGCAACATTCAAAAGAGTATTGAGCATATAGGATTTCTAGAAAGGAAAGAGGAAACGACCTATTAGCATGACACACACATATTAAGCATAGAAATTAAGTCCATGACTTAAGCTGGTCTAGGCAAGAGTGTTAAACCAAGCAACTTACTCAAAATAGCATAGATGATAGTGTACAGTCAGACTTCAACTAGACAAAACAGTTAAGCATTTCTATTCTTTTAAGTATAGGAAAGGAACAAAGCATAAAGTCACAAATGGGAGAAACAGCAGCCCAATGTTATTGAGGGCACAACGAACATAGCACTCGAATAAAAAAAATCCATGGAATAACAGAATTAGAACAATTTCCAATAGTTCAGATAATGTAAAAACAGAAGGAAAAGGTGTGTGTTCCCAAGAGTTTCAGGTTTCAGGACTGAGACAACATACAACATAAGATCAATATCTGGTCCATAGAAGTTGCGTCTCATTTTGTAGCCACAGAGGAAAAGATGAGAAGCCTATCAATTGCAAGAATAATTAGGGTGACATTCAGACATGAGGGCACAAAAAGAAAGCATAGGACAGTGGCAAATATGAAAAATGAAATACCTGATATACCCTATAGCTAGCAGAAGCATGTCAAGGAATTACTAATCTATTTAAACACAGTTGCATACCCAAAATTTTTACACAGATCATGGTAAAGCTCAACTAGTGCACAAAAGTTTCAGAATTTGACTAAGATTAACATGCACTCTGTGATCAAACTAGTCATGAAAACAGTACAGAGATACAAAACATACTAGGAGATACTGACTTAAGCATAGATAGAGGGTGTTCACATCCAGGCCCAGCAACAAATCAAGAGAAAAACAGAATGCAGTGTTATCACAGGAATGAAGGTTCATACATACATTACAAGGAAAAAGGAGATAAAGAATTAGTATTCTACATGGTGGACTGATACTAAACTTGATTCAGGACAAATTAAACAATGTAGATATATTTAGCTATTAGTTCAAATGCAAATTCAGTTCCAAGAAACAAACGCAATGAGAGATAATCATTAACGACCAGGGCAAGACTAAATTAGTTAGAAGTAAACAGTAGCCTGCATAATACTACTAAGATGCTGAACTTAATCTAACCAACTGAAAATGGAACAAGGTTTGATAAACGACTTGTTAAGGAAACTAAACATAGAATTCAGATTTGGAAACAAACACATTTCAACAACCAATACCGACATGTTAGGTAATCTTTCATTGTATTTAAATCTAAGCGGATTACATTTATGATAGGGTATATTACCTGAAAAAATAGAGTAAAAGCAAGGCAATGCTGGCCTGTTCTAATTACATACGGAGTATACCTAAGATATACACACAGTGATGTGTATATCGAATATATATTGAATGTATATTTTCTTCTTATCCCGGTAACCTACTGTATATCATATGTATATCTGACTCTGGAACAAATTATGAATCATGGAAAGTTCAGTCTAAGCCTCCAAACTACTACAGACACCTTTCAAATTCGACTAACGATTAATATCCTATCCTAACAGCTCCCAAACATCAAACAAATAATGCGACAACAACGAAACTACATAATCACTAAACATACAGCAGGATAAACTAAAAATCTTAACCAAAACAGAAATTAAAGCTTACGAGTGATAAGGCATCGAAGTTTACCTTTTTTGTGCGCAATGAACTAGGGTGTCGAAGTCGTCGAATCTACACTCGAACGTTAACAGATTAGGAATCGACAAAAATGGATTCGAAGAGTTCTATCGCAGCCAAAGTCCACCAAGACAGAACGAACATTTACCAATCTTAAAGTTAGAATCGTAATCAAAATGAAAGTCCTAAAAAATGCTAAAGATTTCTGGGTGATTCTTGTTGTATCCCAAACAAACTCAATCCGTCCTCTCCTCCTTTTCTTAGTTTGTTTTCGTTGTTTTTATACTGAAAAAAAAAAGGAGCGGGAGAGAGAGACAAGTGGGGGACAGGGGTGAGTGGGGAGCGGAGAAGAAGGAGGGAAAGGGGGTGAGTGGGAGCGGCGTGAGGCGGCGAGTGGAAGGGAGCGGAGTGAGATGGGAAAGGAGAGTGGGAGGCGGAAAGAAGGAGGGAAAAGGAAAGGAAAGAGTGAAGGGGGAAACCCTTTAGGGTTTTCCCTTAATTTGAGTGAAAATGGGCCGGACCCCGTCCATTTGTGGACTGGGTCAAATTTTGGACTGAGTATTGAAAGAAATGTCTAGAATTAAAAACATAGCCTGGTCTAAAAAATTGAGATAAAAAATATGGTTTAGTCTAAAAGATATTAGGAGTTAATCGGACTTTGATTTGGGGTCCGGTAAGTCAAAATACGGACCGAGTGCAAGAAATAGTTTGGCTTCTAAATTTGAATAAGAGACTCATTTTGATTAACGATGTACTAAGGGTGCCAGAATATCACCTAATACGGAAATATGTAATTATAAAAAGACCCGGGTAAAAATTATATGATGTCGCAAATGACCGTGCAATAATATTTAATAACAAACGCTATTATTTAAATGTGCGAAATAAATGTGATGTGTGTGCGGAAGTTGGTAGAAACGTTGAGAAATGCAAATTTCAATAATACTGAATAATAGTAGCAAATAAATAGCGGTAGTAATACTGATAAATAACAATGATAATGGTAATAATGATAATGTTGATGATAATGGTGATAAAAAAAAATAATAGTAGATATAATAATAATGGTAAATAACAAACATTGATAATAAAAAAATGATAATAATTAATAATAATAATAATAAAGATGATAGAAATTAATAAATAAAAAATAATAACGATAAATAACAATTATTGATAAAATAATGATAATAATTAATAATAAAATAACGATGATAATGATGATAAATAATTGATAACAAAAAATAACGCTGATAATAATGATTAGTAATTAATAATAATAATAATAATAATAATAATAATGGAAATAACAAGAATGATAATAATAAATGACAACTAGTAATAAATGATAATTTAAGAATAATAATAATAATAATAATAATAATAATAATAATAATAATAATAATAACAATAATAATAATAATGATAATAATAAACTGCAGAAGAATAAATAAAACGTGGGTGTTAATAAAAGACTAATAATTATAGTAAAACTTAAATGCATATTTTTTAATTTCTCGAAATACCAGAAGTATAAATAGGTATTTCGGAGGAGATGCGGGACAAAATTAGGTGTCAACAGTATATAGAATGTAAGGATTTACAAAGTGTTGCCTTGTAATTAATTTGACGAATCCGAACCCGAAAACGAGACGATGGCTAACCGTTTGAAATTTGTGATAAAGTAATGCTTATAATGTTAAAAAAAATAAAAGTTGTGATATTAATAGTAGTAGCAATAAAATATCGCGAAAAATAAAGTATTTAGCTCGTTAGTAAATTTAAAAACCCGGGTAAATTAAATAAAAGAGGGACAAAATTGGGTGTCAACAGTCTTCTTCTTCTGGGTTTTCTGATCGATGACAGAACTCTAACGTTGTATTTGAACGAAATCGACCTAAAACCCCGCCTAATTTTCAATCTTTGAACCCTAAAAAAAACCTAGTTGCTTCCTATAAATAGTGGCTTATGAGTCATTTAACGAGAGTTCTTTTTAGCCGCCGTGAATACCCTAAAAAAAAAGTCTGGTCAGCCGCCCAAAAATTCCCTTAAGAAATACTAATTTAGCAGTCCAATTCTTCTTGATACTAAGTCATCATTTTTTTTTCTTTTGCCTCTGGAAGTATTTCGAGTCCGAGTGTATGCGAGTTCAAATTTCGTAGTGTTCGAGTGCAGATCGAAGGCTTAAAACTCAGTTCGCTGCACTCGGAAAAGGTAAACAACTTTTCTGTAATTAGTTTAATTCCATTACTTAGTTGTTTAATAAGTATTTATGTGTTCAGTATGTCTGTTGTTCATTTGGTTTAATTTTAGTTCAGTAGGCTAGTAGCATTACGCATGTTCCTGCTTCAGTTAGTTTAGTTTCGTTTTAGTAGTTAAAATGTTTAGATATTCATGTTTTAATGTGGTTTAGTTTCCAGTTTGGTAGTTAGCAGAATCTATCTGTTTATGCCTTAATTCAATTAAGTTAATTTTAGTTTTATTAGCATGTTTGTGTCCGTATGTAGTTCATGTGAGTATACTGAATGTTCATGCCTCTGTATAATTGAACATTTATATAGTGTTGCATTTCTGTTCTCATTTAACCTTGTTGAGTATTTGAAAACCGTGAGATCTTGTTATAACCTTGCATGGTATTTGAAAGAGCTTGAATGAGTTTCATTTAATGAATCAGATAATGCTGGAAGTTTAGCTCAATTAACCTTCTTTTTAAATAACTGATTTTTTTCCAAGTATTCTGAATGTCATGTATGTCTGTGTAGAGCTTTATTTTGCCTATGTTCATCGACACTAGTATGTGTGCATATCTGATTTCAGCCTTTGTCTTTCCTTCTAATAAGAAATGTAGTCGTGGGGTTGAATATTCTGTTGGAAGTCCCTAAGTGAATGAAGAATTTGGTAATGGCTTGAACATGTTTCACTTAGGAATAAGAAGTGCCTTTGCCTCTTAGTAATTTGCATGCATGTGTCTAAAACTGTCCATTTAAGAGTATGTGTTTGTTCTCTTAGTTTTTGCATTTGTTCATCAGATCATGCCTATTCTGCGAGTTGTTAAGTATGTGTAGATTGGAAATGATCATGATCTTAATGTGTTGCTACTGTCAAGTCTCTCCAGATGCATGTTAAAGTGTTATCAATGTCTTATATCTACCTCCTCTATCCCTTGTAGCTTCTTGTGTGGAATCTGGATAGAATCTTATAACTCCCCCCCCCCCCCCCCCCCCCCTTTTCTTTCACCTTCGGTTAAGAGCATATTATCTGTATGCTGATTTAAGAAAACTGTTTGTGTGGAAATTGAGGGGTGATTTTGGTTTTGCTTGTGTACAAACTGGGTTCGTCTTCGCTAAGCTTTTGGTTAACACTGACCTTAATACCATGAAGCATGTTACTTAGTTTAGTGTACTTGTTTTAGTTCTCTATGTGTTGGCTACCTTGCATGATTATTTCTGATTCAAAGCTAAGTCTGCATGTGTTAATGGAGTGTGTTTGGTTTGCTGATGATCTATTTGAACCATGCCAAAATATCTGGGTATTCCTTCTGGTTATATTTGTAACTGTTCATTGTGCTTGCTTTGGTATGTTTTTTTTTCTTGGGTTTGAAATATATGAGATGCCCATGAATTTCCTTTCCTCTTTTTGCGTTTTTTGAATCTGTTCATGTTGGCTTATCTCTTCATATTCCCTATCTGATTTTTGTTTGTAGTATGATATACCTCGAAGTATACATAGTATATAAACCTTAGTATATACCAAGTGCATACAAGGGTCGTATATTAGTGTATACCTTTCAGGTATACCATATATACTTTGAATATTATGTGTATACCAACCATTGCATATGTCTGAACTCTACACACGTCTAAGTACAATAAACATCACACTGTTTGATTCTGCCTATGTTTTGAGTGTTTGGCCTGTTTATATGTCATAAGTGTATGGTGGCTGAATTGTGTATATATGTGTATATTGCTGGTATACCTTCATTAAAGGACGTTAATAGGGAGGTTAGACTGGTCATTATGGATCAAGCTTGAACCCTCCCCGGTGTTAGCCATGCCTGGGATTCATGAAATCCCTTGGAACTTGTGCAACATCGGGAAGAAGGGGGGCGAAAGTTTTCCAATATTAATCTTCTATACATCCTTATGAATGTGTATACATGAGATATACTTAAATATACACAGTATATACATAATCTACTGATCTGTTTTGAGCTTATATTTTACATGTTTAACCTTATTCATTGATTATATACTAATCCTTTTCCTTTCGTTTTATGCATGACCATCGCATACGAGTCCGAGGGACTCGTCTCCTCCCGCATTCGGTGTTGGGCTAAAGCCCAACATGACCTCTCTCGTGTCCAGCCCATCCGCAGCATATATATATTAAAAAAAAAGGAATTCCGGGCCAAAGCCCAATAGCAAAACAGATCGCAGCAGTTTTAAAAAATGGGCTGAGCCCATTCCCAACAGCGGACCGATCTCAGTGGCCTTAAAAAATGGGCTGAGCCCATTTAATTACATTTAATTTGTGTTATACGACTAACTCTTTATTTTGTTTTGTTTTCTTAGTTTAGTTGAATCCTAATGAATTAGTGGGGTTAGTTTTAGTGTAGTGGGTAGTTAATTTAAGGGAGAACTTATAATTAATTCCATAAGATTCATTTTCTTCTTTTTATGTTAAAATTATTTATAGTATCTATTAATATTTATTTTGTTAGAACAATTGATTTTCAATAGCATATTTGGAGTAAAAGGAATCATGTTTTACTATCTTAGAAATTTTAAAAACGTCACTAATATCGCAAATATGAGTTCAAGTATATTTTACAAACAATTTTCAAGAGTTACCCAATTGTGCATCTTTTTAGCCGAGTATAGTTAGATAATAAAAGGAGAAAGAAAACTCACATCTTGTCTTTATTCTTAAACTGCAAAAATCAATTAATATCTTGCCATTTAAGTTATTTCAAACATTTATAAAAAACGCTGCATAAACTCACATTTTCTTTTACTTATATGCAAATTATTATATTTTTTGCAAGTCTTATTTTAAATAGCATTATTATTTAAAGCTTTAGCAACATTTATAAGTCCTATTTCAAATAGCATTTAAAGTCTTCTTTTATGCAAATTATTATATTTTATATAAGTCTTATTTTAAATAGCATTATTACGTTTTCCTTAGCAACATTTACAAACCATCTTCTTAAAATTTAATTGCTATATTTGCATTCTTTAGCCTTAATTAACTAACCTAAGTTTGACCGGTAAACCGTAGTTAACGGATCCTAAAGGATGCCTAACCCCTTCCCTTTAGGATAATCAAGAACCCTTACCTAGAATCATAAGTTAAGCAGACCATTAACAGAGTTTTAGTTAGGCTTTACCTTAGTTAATAAATTAGGTGTCCTAATTCACCATTAAATTAATTAGGTGGCGACTCCTTAAAATAAATAAATAAATAAATAAATAGGGATCACCAATATGTTATACTCCTACTTTAACCCGTTTAAATGTGGTATAACAATGAACATGACATGAATGGATCCATCAAATAACCCGTGATGGGTAAACATGAAGGAATCGTCCTAACTGGGCGGAGCGATCCTTATCCTACGTTGGCATTCGTAGTTTCAGGTATTAAACCCTCTCGGTAATCTGTGCAACTCCCAAAACATGAACAAAAATATAGTTGGCTTAGAAGCCCATGGATTTCATAAACATGACTCGGAGACATGATTTGTAAGTATAATATAACATGAATATAGTTTTCATAATACATGAGAAATCATGCAGGATTCATGAAGTAATTCTATAGTAGTTCATAAATACTTGCATTGCATGCTTGAAACTCATGGAATCGATATTATGAGCATTCATGGATTACGTGCAGGTATATGGCATTCGAAATGATATATCATGAACACAAACAAAGAGATTATAACTTAACTATAACAAGGTTTGGTATTTTCATAAGCTAGGGCAATTATAGGAAATCATGGAAGAACCGTGGCGTGGGGAAGAACAATGATGTTTCCATACGTGAATAGAAACCCTACATACCTTAATCACTCCAAAACTTGCAACAACGTTTGTATCTTGAAGAAGAAACCCAAAAGCTTGAAACTTGAGATGGGTTTTCTTGAAAACCCTAGATTAGAAACAAAGGATTTCTACTTAGAATCTATATATATAATAAAGCTAGACATAAAAAAGGTGATGTGACACCTCTCTATGACCTGCATTGCAATTTATCTTTTTTGTCAATTTTTTGAGCTTTTTTGTTATTGTTTTGTCAAATTCTCTTTTTCCCGGATTTTTTTTTTCTTTTCATAAGTACTCCGTACCATTTATCTGCTACATTAAGAAGAAACTTAAATGTCACTTTAAATTATTATGCGTTATGACTTATCTTTGCATCTTCCACTGCCGGTTACATTTACTTTCCAAACTAAGGAAGGTGTCTTTTAAAAGCTCCTCCGTATTAGAGAAGTCCAATTGCCTAGATATTTTCCAACTACAAATACTTAAAATAAGTATAGTATTTGCTATTACTTTTTTCTTTTTCCTGTTTTCATTGATTTTAGTTGGAAATATTATGCTTTTGATCTTTGTTTGAGGCTTCCTGTTAGTTTTTGTGTGTGTGTTCTTTAATTTGTTTATGCTTTCTCATATTTTATTGACTTTAGTTGTGTTGTTTTTTGCAGGTTAGTGGTAATTGTTGCATCGATCATTATCTTTTGTTGTGAGGAGTAACTTGCTTCTCTTTTTCCCTCCATTTTTGTTTTTCTTTTTCCTTTTTCATGTAGTAAAGTTTCTATACCTATGAAAAAAAATCAATGAATGATTCCTTGCTGTAAATTCTGGTCAATTTGTTATAGTTTGTGAAGAAAAAAATATACCTCTTTTTCTTTTGTTATTAAAGCAAGTGGAAAATCTATATTAACTATGCATTCATTGACCTATTACAGCCCTTTTATATTCCTAATCAGTAGTGTAATTTTTATTTTTTGTGATAATGTAATTTAAATTTTTGAAGTGACTTATGAGTAACAACAACAAGGTGGAAAAAGAACCGGCGAATAAAATGGAACAAACGAATAGGAAAGAAAAGGAAAATAAGATTGGGGATTGGGGAAGAGAGAAAAAGTAGAAGTAAAAAAGAACAAAAGTATTTAAAAAAATTCCATTTTATCTTCTTCTATTCTTTTTTACGAGTTACATTGATTCATCAATCCAACAGAATAATTTCCATTTTATCTTCTTCTATTCTTTTTATTTTCTCTACTTAATATTATAAAAATATCATTTAAATTTATCATCATACCGCGCGAAGGGCGGCCAAATACACTAGTTCATGTTATCTGTCAGAATTCACTTGGAATACTTAGGAGTGACTTACCTTGATGTAGGAGGATGAGGAACTTCGTGCTAGGGCTTGAGGAGAATGAAAAATATGGAACAAAAGACTAAAAACGTGAATTTATATTGTTCAGTCGGCAAGACTTTTACGGTCCGTAAATATTTTTACAGTCAGTAAAAGTGACCGTAAATCGGTTACAGTGGCTTGGTTTTCTCCTGCTACTTATACGGTACAAAAGACAGTCCGTAAAATATTTTACGATACAAAGTACAGTCCTTGAAACTTGTACGGACCGTAAATCGGTAACAGTGAGTTGGATATTCTGAGGTCCAATTACGTTACAATTACGACCCGTAAAACATTTTACGATCCGTAAAACCTGGCGTAAAACGTTGATCACTGAACTGAAACGGATTTTAATCCTAAAACTCCCTGTCTTGGTTTTCTAACTCATGGATCATGCATAAGGTTCAGTTTGAAGGTATGAGGTGTTACATCACTAGATATAGACTTTTATTCCAGATTATTGATTTAATACAAAGTGTTTGCTCGGATCTAGAAAATGATTCCAGATTTGGAGTTGGAGTTGGGTAAAGAAATATTTTCTTTTTACTGGAAAGAAAATAGGGTTTCTAGACTCTTCCAGCGCCAGTTCCTTGCTGTTCCCTCCGGCCCCGGTTCCTCGCCGGAGACAAGATTCATCAAACTTGGACTCATCATTCATAATCGCCTACTTGCTTGCCCGATAAATTGCTGAACAACATGAGATCTTTGAGTAACAAACATGAGATCTCATATCTGAGTGTATTCGTCATTTTTTTAGTGTATTTTTTTGTATTTGATCAGAGATTGGACTGGAATCCATGGCTTCTTCTCCTTCTTGTATAGCAGATCTGGGTGTATTTGAGTATATTCATCATTTTTTGAGTGTATTATTTTGTATTTGACCGGAATCCATGGCTTCTTCTCTTTCTTGTATCTCAGATCTAAGTGTATTTGAGTGTATTTCTTCATTTTTTTTAGTATAAATATAAGTTTAATGTATTTGGCTGATTTTATTTTTGGGCAAACTAGATGTATTTTTAGGCAAACTAGATGTATTTAACCGTATGTGTTGTTTGAATGATCTATATAAAGCCAAATACAGCCAAAACAAAAAGATACATCAATATATATATATATATATATATATATATATATATATATATATACAATAAAATACACAGCTCCGTCTTGTATTTAAATGCACTGGTATCAATCTTTTTTAATAGACATGTATTCAGAGAAATTAACATTTCATGTATTCCAATACAGTCAAATACACCTGACGTTAAAATAAGATTGGATACAACTGAACAGTGTATTCAAATACACTCAAATACAGTGAATTTTCCATAAACTAGCTATGAATTGTAAATTTATAAAAGATAGCTACTACTTGTTAACAACCCTTAAAAGATAGTTATTCCTGTAAGTTACAGTAGAGCTATCAAATGGCTTGTCCAGCCCAATCAAGCCCAGTCTTCACGAGCCATAAAATTTGATGAGTTGGGATTGGCCAACCCATTATTTGAAAGGGCCTTACAATAGCCTGCTAAACACAACTCTACGCAGACTGCGGGGTAGGACGGACCAATCTTTTAAAATTTTAGTAAATTAACTCAAATAGTAGCTTGCTAAAAAAAAAGGGGGGCAATTTGCACGATTGCCCTTAAAAAATGTTGGTCTTTAATTTTTGCCCTCGCCTATAAACCCTTGTGTTCCGGGTTCAAACTCCCACTCAGTCAAAATAAAAAAAATAAAAAAATTGCATGACAGAATTTGAATTCGCAAGGCAGAGTTCTATCTTATAAGGGAGAGCTTGCCTTAAGGTAGCAACTCTACCCTTAAGGCAGAGTTTGCAACTCTGTCTTGCGAATCCAACCTCTACTTTGCGATTTTTTATTTTTTTTGACTAAGCGGAGTTCAAATCTGAAACCTCAGGGTATTTTCGGTCAATTTTTTAAGCGAAGGGCAAAAATTAACGACCAACAATTTGAGGGGAAAAAATTAAAGACCAGTGCCTTTGAAGGGCAATCTGCGCAAAAAACTGAAAAACAAATATTTGCTAGTGACTATATATTTTTGACCAAGTGGCCTAATGTGTAACTTTTACTTTATTATTTCGAACTCTTTTTTGTCTTTAAGAATTTATTTTTAAATTTAAATGCAGTAACTAAAACGTTAATGCCAAATAACAAGCAAAAACATAGAATAACTAGAATCCATATAGGCTTGTTTTGGAGGTCTCAAGATTTGATAACAAGAAAATGAGATTCAATAGAAAAAAAATTATATTCATAGCCATGATAATCCTAAATCAGTCCAACTTTTAAACTGACTAAATTGAATAAGCAAAAATGAGCTGAGAAAATATATAGGCTTTTCAAAACTTAGGGAAATTATGTGGTTCATGCTTTCCTGTTTCACCACCCCTAGCCCGATTTAGGCATACTTTGATTCCTACTACTGTACCACTACTTTTGGATTTCAATAAACAAGTAGCAGTCTGTCTAAAGTCTAAACCGGGTATGAAAATGATGTTAATTTGGGGTGGGGTAAAAAAGCAATATATCCTTGGTGGGACCTTTGGGCTAGTTAGGCCGTCTCTTATCTGATGCTTTTCCATATCACCTAGCATTAGATATTAACTCATGGTAAACCAAATAGAGATGGAGCAAATTTTTTAATTTCTCCACCGGTTGAACTGATGGAAAGATTGTAACCTTTCCTCATGTACATTTTGAAAATAAATAAACTAATGGTCAACTAATTAAATGAATAAGACAAAACATAACTTTTTTTCCTTACTATTTTCAAAAAAATATTGGAGGAATGTGTCTAATTCTCTCTTCTTTCACCACCTTTGGTTCTTCGTTTTATTCGGAGAAATACAATAAGAGTTTCCCATAACCATCTATTCTTTCCCTCTTTCTCTTTCTTTTTCTCCACCAAAAATAGCTCTCTCTCTCTTGCTTTTCTTCTCTCTTTCTCTCTTCTTTCATTCTTTGCCTCGAAAAAAATAAAGTCTAATGCTCACCGGCTTCTCTCTCCGCCCTCTTCCGCCGGATATCTAACAAAAATTACATATCCGTCGCGGAGTTTGTCATAGCCGCTAGCCCATAAATGGCACCTACTACGACCACCATGACACAACATCCTCGCCATGCAAATACTATTGGCGAGGATGTTGTGTCTGTTGACTTTGACCTCGATTGGCCTTTCGAAAATATTGACGGTCTTCACCGTGACCATTTTCGAGACGCGGCTTACGAGATATTCTTCACTGCATGTCGGTCATCCCCCGGGTTCGGGGGTAGGACGGCTATCTCGTATCATAATCCGTCGGAAGGAGGAGATGGAAGCGGGTCCGGGGCTGGATCTACCAGCCCCGGATCACCGGTGAAGCCATCCGGGGTGGGGATGGCCGTGACTAGCAAGGTGAAAACGGCGTTAGGGTTGAAGATGTTAAAGCGGTCACGATCACGGAGAACCAGCTCTTATGGAGGCACCCCATCCTCGCCTGGGGGCGGCACAAGCCCCAAGGTAGCATTCACGGTGCCCCATACGAGGGCGCGGAGGCCGATGACGTCGGCCGAGATTATGAGGCGTCAAATGCGGGTGTCGGAGCAAAGTGATAGTAGGCTACGTAAAACTCTTATGAGAACTCTTGTTGGCCAAGTACGTACATTATGTCTATTTTGCATGTTTAATGTCTTTCGCATGCATTACAGAAAATATAAAGAAAAACAAATGAGGAAATGATTCGGCTTTGCTCCATCGAGAGACAATTTAATTGAACTTTTAGAAATTAATCAAACTTAAATTAATGGATGTTTTGAATTGTATATATAACATTTAAATGTTGCTATATGAACATATAATATGTTTTTCAAAATAGTGAACAATATAATATGCTACATTGTTTAAAATGTACAATCAAAATTCATTTTGGTTAATAGCTGAATGTGATTAAGAAGTCTTATATTTTTCATGGGGTATTTACATTAGAAAGCTGAAGGACTTGAAAACTGGAAAATGATCAAAGCATAAGAGAAATTGAAATTAGGAGACATTTTTGTTATTTTCTCACATTTCAGGTGGATTTTTCACCAAATTCGGTCAGAGTTACTTTTTTTATTATTATTTTTTTATTTATAGCCGAAGCAAAGTAAGATCCATTTTTATGTAACAAATGAAGTGAAGATCCATTTTTATGTAACAAATGACGTGACTTTTGGGTAATGCTGTAATGCACAAACATGGACAACCACCCATGAAATTTTTCCTCTTAATATTTCCACAAATTCTTTACTCTCTCTCTCTCTCTCTCTCTCTCACAAACAAATATTTTATGAGAAGAATGAAGCAAAATTTTCTTTGGCAAATGTTCTAAATATCTATTCATCAGCATGATTCTGATATATGGTTTTCTTCTAAATATCTATTCATCAGCATGATTCTGATATATGGTTTTCTTCCTTATCAGTTTGTTGTTTTATAGAATTACACTTATTGTATAGCCTATAAGACCTTTTCTATGTTAATGAATTCAAGATTAAAAGAGCAGACAAATTGAACAAATGTTGTGAAATTTGAGCAGATGGGAAGACGAGCAGAGACAATTATCTTACCATTAGAGCTATTACGCCACCTTAAACCATCCGAATTCAACGATACACACGAGTACCATCAATGGCAAAAACGTCAGCTTAGAATCCTAGAAGCAGGCCTTCTTCTTCACCCTTCAATCCCAGTAGAAAGATCAAACACATTTGCGAAACGCTTCAGAGAAATCATAAAATTAGCCGAAAATAAAGCCATTGACACTGGCAAAAATTCAGAAACAATGAGAGCTTTATGTAATTCTGTAGTGTCCTTAGCCTGGAGAACAGTTGATGGTTCCCCTACTGATATTTGCCATTGGGCTGATGGATTCCCTTTAAATATACATATTTACTCTGCTCTGTTATCCTCTGTTTTCGACTTAAAAGACAATACGATGGTTCTTGATGAAGTCGACGAGCTTCTTGAATTGATGAAGAAAACATGGGTAATTTTGGGTATCAACAAATCAATTCATAACTTGTGTTTTACTTGGGTGTTATTCGAGCAGTACATTGCGACAGGCCAAGTCGAGCCTGATCTTTTAGGCGCATCGATGATTATGTTGAGTAGTGAGGTTGCTAGTGATGCTAAGAAAGTGGACAGGGAGCCTGTTTATGTTAACATGTTGGCAAATGTGTTGGCTACTATGAGGGAATGGTCAGAGAAAAGATTGGTTAATTATCACGAAAATTTCAACAGGGGAAGTGCTGGATTAGTGGAAAACAATCTTCCTCTGTTCTTCGCGGCCACCAAGATATTAGAGGAAGATGTTCCGGGATATACATCTACTCGTTTTGAGAAAGGGGACGAACTCGCAGATGAATCAGCTGGAAATAAAGTCAGTTACTTCATCCGTTCGTCCGTGAGGAATGCATTCGCTAAGGTTAGTATCCTGGATTTCAGTTTAATATACTGACGATGTAAAGAGTTTCTATACTATGGTTAGTGTATTTAATCGCTATAGCATGTAATGCGCCTTAGTTTCCACTTGTTATAGACAGTAACTTATTTTCCGTAAACTTACTAATTCTATTCGTTATAGCATGTCGCATGACTTAGTTTCATGTTACTAATTCAACTTGTTATAGACAGTTCCTTATTTTTCTGACTTTACTTACTAATTCCATTCGTTATAGCATGTCACATCCCTTAGTTTCATTTTACTAATTCCACTTGTTATAGACAGTTACTTATTTCTTTACTTCACATGATACTAATTCCACTCATTATAGGCGGTAACTTGAAGTTGACAATAGAAGTTAAACTTCAGTATTTTAGCCCTTCTTTCAACCTATGTTGCTCGGACTCTATACTATCGGGTGTATGTTGGATCCTTCAAATGCTATGCATTTTTCGAAGGATCAAAAATGGGTCCGGCAACATTTTTGGAGGGTCCGAGCAATATAGCTTTCAACCCTTTCAGTTTTTTTTTTTTTAATTTTTAAGGTTTCCTTAATGTAACATTATTATTTTTTCTTTCTTCATGCGCAAAATAGATGTTGGAAGAAATGAGCATAGATGGTGCAAGTTTTGAATTGGAAGAAGTGAGCCAGACACTAATTAAGTTAGCCAATGAAACTGAAGAATTAGCAGCTAAGGAGAAGGAAACTTTCAGCCCTGTACTGAAGAAATGGCATCCTATTTCAGCAGGAGTAGCAGCTGTGGCATTACATTCTTGCTATGGAACTTTGTTAAAGCAATATCTCACGGGCGCGACTTTGCTCACGAAACAGACAGTTTTGGTATTACAGAAGGCTGGAAGACTTGAAAAAGTTTTAATTCAAATGGCTGTGGAGGATTCTGTTGAATGTGAGGATGGTGGCAAAGCCATAGTGAGAGAGATGGTTCCTTATGAAGTTGATTTAATCATAATGAGTTTAGTGAGGAAATGGATTCAAGAAAGGTTGAAGAAAGGGAAGGAGATCATTATGAGAGCAAAAGAAACTGAAGTAAGTCTCTTTCTTCGTGTGTTTACTTCTTTATATTTTGAATTCTCTTAGTGAAAATACTGAATCCGCCTGCCATTGTAGTAGGCTTTCTAGTTTCTGGTTAGGAAGATTTCTATTTTGAAATGCTCATACTAAAAGGAGTTCATGGTTAAAAACTTTGATATGCAGACATGGAATCCAAAATCCAAAAGTGAGCCATATGCACAATCAGCAGTTGATCTAATGAGACATGCCAAGGAAGCTGTGGACAATTTCTTTGAAATCCCAATGGTCATCTCAGAGGATTTAGTAGGGGATCTTGCTGATGGCTTTGAGCATCTGTTCAAAGAGTATATTACCTTTGTCACATCATGTGGTAAGAGCCTATTCATGGAACTTATTTATTTCCATACCTGAAGAAGCATTAGAGGAAAAATAGAATCTTTACACAAATAGCTGACCGGCCGGATTCACTATTTACTTTTCCTAGCCAATAGACATAGATTATATACATGGATTATACATGTATTATGGATCCGCCGGGTATCTCTAGTTTAAATAGTTGGATGTGGGCAGCTATTTATGTTAATTTTTCCAAAAACTTTCTTTTTTTAAGAATGCTCAAATAGTTATTTCATTCTTTTGACCTTGGGATCCTTTTATAGGGTCAAAACAAAGCTACATTCCTACACTTCCTCCTCTAACAAGATGTAGTCAAGATTCAAGGTTCTCCAAACTGTGGAAGTTTGCTATTTGCAGTGTAGGAGCAGATGAACAAAACCATCATATAATAGATGAAGGCAATCATCCCCGCCTTTCAACAAGCCGAGGGACTCAACGCCTATATATAAGGCTAAACACTTTGCATTACTTTCTCCTACAACTCCATTCCCTTGATAAAACACTCTCAATCTCCTCGAAAATCGTGCCTTCTCCAAGAAGTCGTCACAGCAAGAATAGACAAGTCGGGAGCTACTCCTACTTTGATCACACGCGTTCAGCCATCCAAATAGCTGTACAACATGTATCAGAAGTTGCTGCTTATCGTCTCATTTTCTTTGATTCTCACTCCGTATTCTATGGTAGCCTCTACGTCAGGGACGTTGAGAACACACGTATTCGACCAGCATTAAGGGCACTTAAGCAAAACCTCACACTTTTGTGCGCGATTCTCACCGACCGGGCTCAACCATTGGCCTTAAAAGAAGTTATGAAGGCTTCGTTCGAGGCTTATCTTATGGTTTTACTAGCAGGAGGAAGCAAAAGAATCTTTTCGAGGGCCGATCATCAGATAATAGAAGAGGACTTTGAGAGCTTAAAGAGGGTTTTTTGTACTTGTGGTGACGGATTGATAGTAGAGGATGTTGTGGACACGGAAGCTGAGGCGGTTGAAGGGGTGATAGCTTTAATGGGACAATCAACTGAGCAATTGGTTGAAGATTTCAGCATTGTGGCTTGTGAAGCTAGTGGAATGGGAGTTGTGGGATCAGGACAGAAACTACCTATGCCTCCAACAACAGGAAGATGGAACAGATCAGATGCCAACACAATCTTGAGGGTAATTTGTCATAGAAATGATAAAGTTGCTAATCACTTCTTGAAGAAAACATTCCAATTAGCAAAGAGGAGGCCATACTAAGTAAACAGGCCAACATATCTTTAAAAATCATCATGTACTGAAAAATAACCAGGAAAGCAGAAAAAAAAAAAAAACGAAGAAGGAAGGAATTTTTGCAGTGAATCTGCTATTAGGATGATAATTGAAAAGCCTTCTGGAGTACTAGAGTTACTTGAGAGAACAGTGTACTAATTTTTCTTCTTCTTTTCTTCATTGGACTAGGCATTATCAGTACTTTATTCTTCGTGGTGGTACGCGCTAATGTATAATACTTTTGCTATCTTCTGTATAATTTGAAGATTATTACTTTGACCACATAGTATTGTATATAGTGAAAGAATAGAATTATATTAGCATACGAGTTGGAGAAATAGACCATCAAATTCTACTCATATCATGAACTATTTCCTTTAGAGATATCAGAGCTATGGAATTGAAAATGTTGTTCAATAAAATACAAATGACCTTCCATATCTTGAAATAACAATAATTTAACTGATTACCATTGCAATCGTGTGAAAATCATAACAAAGAGAAAGGAGGTGAACAAGACTATTGCCCCATATAGCTATGTTGCTCCGATTCTCAAAAAATATTGATGCATCAGTGTCGGATCCTCCAAAAATGCATAATATTTGGAGGATCCAACAGGGTGAGGCTACATTTTTGGAGGATCTGACTCTGGTGCAGCGGCATTTTTGGAAGATCCAAGCCTTAGCCATATAGTACATTACCTAGCTAAAAACAGAAAAGATGTTTAAAGAAAACTAATGTACGTTAGTTAGGAGGCTAATGTAGAGCCAGCAACCTGTGCGTTGGTTGAACCTTCTTGGCTATTAGTTACCCGATGTCTCGATCCGATCTCCAATTCTTGCCTTAGCACAGCCAGTGAATCCGAGACTTCAGCTTTATACACATAATACTTGCTCACAAACAGGAAAAAGAAGAAGTTCAATAAGTTGAGTATCGCGAGGAATGCATAATAATAGTCAAGATGAGAGGCATTAAGGTTGTTTAGGATCCATCCTCTATGATTCCCACGCTTCTTGGTGATATGAGAAACCGTCGAAAGCAAGAAGCTACTAATGAAATTCCCAACACCAAGACTAGTCATTGAATAAGAGGTTCCTAAACTTTTCATTCCTTCTGGTGCTTGATCATAAAAAAACTCAATCTTGGCTACTTCCAAGAATGCATCAGCTGTTCCCATAAGAATGAATTGAGGCAGCAAAATGAATATGGATAATGGTACTTGTTTCCCATTTTCGACTAGGCCATTGTCCTTTGCTACACTAAGCCTATGCCTTTCAACGAACGATGCAACTAACATAATCACGATATGGAAAGCCATTCCAATTCCCATTCTTTGAAGTATATTGATGCCTCTTGGATTATTTGTCAATCTTTTGGCGATTTTCACGAAGAAACGATCGTAGAGTACAACGGAGACTAGCAACGATATGGTAACGAAAGCACCTAAACTAGCCGGAGGGATGCTGAAATTACCAATGTCTCTCTTAAGAGTTGTGCCTTGTTTGATAAAAAGTGTGTTGATTTGAGCTATCATTGTGCTTGGAAGGAATGTAGCTATCAAGATTGGTATCATCCGTAGCATTTGCTTTGTTTCTTCCACTTGAGTAACTGGACATGGCATCCATGGATCAGTTGTATCAATTTTTACACAAGCTTTGTTCAGAAACCTGCATCAAAATGTTTTACATGATTATTCTGTCATCAAGAACAAAGGAATGCAAAATTAAATACTCTCGGGATTCTTTTCCTCTTCTTTATTACCGTCTTTTTTAGTGTGTGTTTTCTTGTAAAAATGTTTAGCTGTATAGGCTCAATGGCCCATATAATTTTTATTGGATACTTATAACAAAACAAGTAATTACTAATTTCTAATTTATATGACACTCTTTGTGTTTTGAAATGTTCAAGAATTTTTTATACCTATACAACATTTACAATTGTAAAATCAAATTCATTAAACTAATCACACTTTATTATGTATTTTCTTCTATCTTCATTAATATATTATATAAGTCAAACTAATATCTTAAAACTTTTGTGCCTAGTAAAATACTAGTCTCACATAAACTGAAATAAATGGAGTACTTGTTTATAGTAAGTGTGACTTCTGAAAAGAATAAGGTAACCTTTAGCTTGTTTGTATAAATTTATCTTACTCTGTTAGTTATAACTAATTTTTTTGTATCACCGAGGGTTGTGATGGGATGTTTTTATCACCGAGGGTTGTGATGGGATGGACATGATCCCAACATCCTTAACCAGAGACCTCGAGTTCAAGCGATCACCTTCTCCTTTAATGGTCGAGTTAAAAACCAAAGGAAAAAAAATCTTTTTTAAAATTATTTACAAACCTCAAAGTAGGAGTGGAGTCAATTCTGACTTTTCCATTCTTGGTGTATTCTCCCAAATCAAGCTCATACAACTCTTTTGGGTCACTAGGGACTTGAACCTTCCATTTCCTTAAGGCAGCTATAATGACCTTGGACATTCTAGTAAATGGGCTTCCTCTGGGCTTTTTATGCCTATAAAAAGGTGATCCAGCCAAAAATATCATTATTGATATAGCAAGGCCCAATGTTGGAAGCCCATATCCAAGGGACCAGCCCACATTGTCTTGAATGTACACAAGCACAGTGTTAGCAAAGAGTGTCCCCAAGAAAATACTGAACATCCACCAATTGAAGAATGAAAGTTTATGAGCTTTTTCCTTGGGGTGAAACTCGTCGAATTGGTCTGCGCCAATTGTCGATACGTTGGGCTTCGTGCCACCAGTGCCGACGGCTAAGGTGTAGAGTGCACCTAAGAACACAGCTAGTTGAAGTGTGGATGCTTTTTTGCAGTCAGTTGCTGTTGGATGGGCACAAGGAGGAGGCTTTAGGCCATGGATTGATACTGCTAGTGTCAGTAGAGACATACCCTGTGACAATTGTAATGAAATTTGGTTAATCAGACTATAAATTAAAAGGCTACACTTGAGATGCTACTAAAAAATGCGAATTTCCTACGGACGTTCCTATCGAAATGTTGTTAGCAATATGGGATTTCCGAGGAAAAGTACGTTGGGAATTCACGTTTTTTAGCAATGACATATGCAGTAATAATCGAGCTGGCATAATCATTAATAGGAAGATTACAATTTCGAGACGCCAAACAAATTCCTAGAACTCTTATGACATAGTTGGCCCATCAATATGCATATGACAGATCAATTAGCCCCCTTAACATCTTTCATAATTCGTTCTCAAGTCAAGAAATAAAAAGTTTTATTGGTCAAACCTCATCAAAAGTACGTGCTCTTAACGTTGTCAACCAATTGATGTAGGAAGAACCCTCGGGACCTATTCATTCCTCCTCAAACTTCTTAGCAATCTTTTTCATCGTAAGGTGGTATTTCTTTCAAATCTTTTTATAACCGAGAAATCCTTGAGGTCAGCTAGCAATAGCATAGGATTAAAACTTGGTAAGTAATTACCGGTCTCTTTTTATCTTTCTCTAGTTAAATATCAACTTTTTAACACTCGTGATCAGTGGCGGAGCCAAGTAGCCTCCAGGGAGGTTGAACCCCCTCGGCCGAAAAATTACACTGTATTTACAAGGTTAAAATTATTTTTTTACATATATATATATATATATATATATATATATAGTGGATGTTGAACCCCTTGACTTCTTCGTGTATTTATTTCTTTATATATTTGAACCCCCTAGGGGAAAATCTTGACTCCGCCACTGCTCGTGATATATGTCTAATCTACACATTACACGCTCTTCCTATTGCAAATGATTAGTATTAAAGTATACCCAATAAAATTGTATACTACTATATATGTTTTTTTGTTTTCCTCGTGAACACTTCTAATTTTTCAGTTTAACATATATATCTTTTATGAAACTTCAAAATGTCTTAATATATGAGTATGAAACTTCAAAATGTCTTAATAAGACAGAAACTAATGTCTATCATGTTTACAACCAAGAAAATCACAGTCAAAACCAGATTAATTTAAACTAATTTTCTAGATTACCGCACCAGCTTCGAACATAATTTAGATGAAAGCTACTTGCAGAAGAAAACAAAAGAAAGAAAAGAAAAGGCATATGTATCCAAAATTCCAAAAATAGATTCTCTAGAGTCAATAATGGACTGAGCTGACAAATGCTAGTACTATAGTATTGCCTTTTGTCATGACTGGTGATTTCATCTTTTTTTTATTGGTACTAATCTTCTTGATAATCACGTCATATCTAGCAGACAAGGATCCCGTTGTTCAGCAAGTAGTCCTTTCTCAAGTTGCAAATTAAAAAAATTATGAGCATGACCATTCATGCATTCTAGGTCTATCTTTAATGTTGATAACTTATAAATATGAGTAAAACCTCCTATCCAATTAGTACATCTTGAGTGGACCAATCATGTTACCAATAATTGGACATGAATTTGCTAACATTAAAGTCAACAAGTTTGGTATATGGAAATTACACCCCATTACAATCGATCACATAAATTTTCTAAAAAAAAAAAAATCAATAACTTATGGAGATTATGTTTTCAATATAATTGTAGGCTGGAAAATAATTTATGACATATTTCCTACTTGCGATTAGTCAATCAACTATACCAAATTATCCAATAAATCCATTTATGTTTATTTTATACCAATAAAGTCACTCAAGATACAAAATAAACAATAGTAATAACCTTGGTGAATAATATTACTGCATAAAACTTGAGTAACTTTATTGATGCTTCATTATATCGGTGTTGCGTTGCTATATTCTTTTATGACATGATAAACGTAGTGGCAGAATCAGAATTTTCAATAAGATGATTCAAAATATAATAAAATACACATAGAAATAAGCCAAGGAGATTCAGCGTCAGTATAAATTTTTTTTGACAAAGGAAATTCGACTAGACCCCTGATATTTGGCACAAATATCGATATTTAGACTTTACCTCTCGTTCTTAGCACTTTAATCACAATTTCTATGATGGAATCGTTGTATTCGTGCTTATGTTGGTATGGTTTGTGTGTTTAGGTACAATGAGGACAAATGACTAGAAACCGAGCAGTTTGGTCGAGTTTTGGAAGCAAGGACTAAGTGTGCATGAGAAGGAGCGAAGAGGAGAGCTGGACAAAACAAGAATCTAAAAATCCCTCTTGGGGCGCCGCCCCTGCACAATTGTTGGTGAAAAAGCTCAGAAGACCAAAGGGCTGGAAATCCCTCTTGGGGCGGCGCACCAAGCCATTTTCCGCACAGTTTTCCCGGTTCGATCGAGATTAGGATTACTTAATTTGTTTTTAGCCCTAGACTATAAATATACATTTTATTAAGTTGTAAACGGTGTGCTGGGATATTCTAAGACTTGTAAGCCACCGTTCTACTTTCTCTCTCTAGGGTTATTCTATTTTTCCCATCTTTTCAACCCTAGATTATTCATGAATTAAGAATCATGAGTAGCTAAACTTCTTAATTCTGGGGTTGTGGCGAAAGACATGATAGTTGGTTTGATGACAAGTTCGATCAATTAAATTTCCGTATTTTGGGTTGCTTATTTATTCTTGATCTTAATTGTTTGATTATCTGGCCAATAATTGAACACTATCTGTGGCGTGTGAATTGAACTAGGGATAGGGAATTTACATGCGTAATAAGAATAAATAGGGCTTGTTCGATATAATCGTTTCGCTAATGAGGATAGGAATATACCTTTAGCCTTGCTTAGCTGAATACGGAGAAGTAAATGTGTTCTTGCTACCTCTGGCGACCATAGGGATATAGGCGTTATAGTAGCGTCTACAGGCTTGTGAGCAACTCGGGAGATACTCATAAAGCTATAATTAACCCGTCAACTAGTAACCCACGAAATAAGATAGGTGGAATTGTCAGAAGATTAACTGGATTGTCAAAAGCCATGACCCTAGAACTCTCCATCATCTGATAAACCTTACAATCTTTATCGAAATATTCTCAGTCACAAAAACACCCATCATAAATTGTTTACTTTTCAGTTTCGTTTAGTTACAACAAACATTTTGATTTTCACTTTTTTGAATAGTTTTATTCGGATTTGAATTAGTTTAACAGTATTATCTAAGTCTCTGTGGGATCGATATCTGGACTTAAAAGTTCTATATTACTTGTACGACCACGTATACTTGTGTATGCTTTTGGAAGCAACAAGTTTTTGCCGCCCCTTTCGGTATATACTCTTAACTTCGCCCACAGGTAGACATAGCTTTTATACATACTAGATTAGTAGAACCATAATACACACGATATAAGTACTACACAATAGCAACAAGTAATGCAGATTAATTAATCCTAGATGAGTTGAGTTATATATTAGAAAACCTATATGTCGCTTCATTTAAATTTGGCTCAACCAAGGTGGTGGTGAGGGGGCGGGGGGGGGAGGGGGTAAGTGACGTACCAAGAGATAGGGTTGTTCAAAACCGAACCGCCACCGATAACCCAACCGTAAAATTGGCTTATTGGCTTATTGGTAGTGGGCTATCGGATTAGCGGTTGGGGAATGGATTAAAATTTTATAGTTAACGGCTTATCGGTGTGGGGGCGGATTACACAATTTTCTTATTGGGCAAACCGTTAACCCGTTAACAATTTATCATATTTATATTTTTACCCCTAAACATATAAAATATGTATTGTAAACCTAAAACACTAAAATCTAAAGCTAAAGCACTAAAGTGAAAAGTCTGAACAATCAGTAATTATCTTCGGTAAACTCTTCCATTAACCATAAATTATTATTATTATTATTATTATTATTATTATTATTATTATTATTATTATTATTATTATTATTATTATTATTTTGTGTTGGAAGTTACTATTGCAATAATTGTGGTTCCGGAGAAAGGTGGTGAAGTGATCACCATCGGAAGAGTTGAGATTAAACTTGTGAATTCTTAACTGTTAAGGCCTACCCTATGGCTATGGGGCTTAATTGACTTCCTAGTTGTTAAATTATGAATAAAACGTTTGTCTTTCAAGGAAAAAAAAAAGATAGTAGTTACGTAATTTAACCGGTACACCGCCCGATAACTGTCCGATAATTGCTAACTCGATACCGAACTAACCGATATCTTATCGGTTGGCTAGCGGATTAGTACTTTTAAAAGCCGATAACCGTTAAGCCAAACCGTTAAGCGTAGTTATCCGCTCAATCCGCCCGATAAGCAGCCCTACCAAGAGATAAATGGCACAGGCAATCAAGAAAGTCCAATAACGGCCAAGAAAGGCATCAGCAAAGTAGGCGCCTAAGATAGGGTTCATCCATATAGTGCCCACCCAATTTGTCACATTTAGGTCGCTTCATTTAAATTCGTCTCAACCAAGGTGGTGGTGATTTGGGGGGGGGGGGCTAGTGACGTACCAAGAGATAAATGGCACAGGCAATCAAGAAAGTCCAATAACGGCCAAGAAAGGCATCAGCAAAGTAGGCGCCTAAGATAGGAGTCATCCATATAGTGCCCACCCAATTTGTCACGTTGTTTGAAGATTTCACTGTCCCTTGATGCAACTTCTCTGTTAAGTATATTACCAAGTTTGATGATATCCCATAATACGCCATACGTTCGAACACTTCATATACTGCCAATTCATTAATTGCCAACAAGAATAAGTCAACAAGAAAAAGTTTTAAGTAAAATAAGGCACACCTGTTTACACTATGATAGTAGCTAGTTAGATTTGTGATGTGGGTAATCAGCGGAGGCTAAATCAAAATTTAAAATTTATGAGTTTTTATAGCGTCCTCATATTAATATACAATAATAATTGAGTTCACAATTAAATATTTATAAATACTTAGATTTTTTTTTTTGATACATATATAGAATTTGGACTACGTGAACATGTAACTTATAAGCTGTGTTTCGTTCGCCGGGTAATGTGCTCCTCATTGTTGGGTTGTTTTAACTAATTATGGTTTAGTTTGCTGGGACTGAGGATTGGTGGAACTCAAAGCAAATGTAGGAAAAAGGTATTAATTCCGTCCCCAAAAAGCTGATGTGGAAAGTATAGCATTTAATTTTGATGTGATTGGACGTTCAAATCTTAATCTTTGATTTAAATATACAATTTGCACTTTTGGAAAATTATGTAAAGAAAAAAACTAGTCCTAAGTACCTATAAGATATTTCCATATTTTGAGTGCATCTTCTTTATTTAGAATATGCGTCCAACAGTTACGTGGTACTCTTGATAAAATGCAACTACATGACTTTTCAGAAACTCTTTGGTGAAGAAGATCACGTCACTGATCTGCCAAACTTAACCTACCATATGAGATAAGTTCTAAAAACTTTTTATAGTTTCGTTGGCGTAATAATGAGCTGATTTCTTAAAGATAAAAGAAACGTAAGATATTTATTTTATTTGATTTAATGTAGATGTGGGGATATTCTTTATCACTGTGTGGGACGTAGATTTTAATATAGTAACATGGGATGTATGCATTATTGGATGAGTGAAGTCAGAACAACCCACAACACCCAAAACAACGTGTGCACATACACTCTGCTAGAATTTGTCTAAAGATGACCTTCAAAATCTCTTCGATACTTAGTAGGCGTTTGGCCATGAAAATCAAATACTTTTCACTTTATTTAGAATTTTGAAGTTGGAGTTAAAGATGGAGTTGTGTTTTATTATAATTTTTGTAACAAATATTTGATTGTTTGAATGTGTTGAAAGTGAAAACAAAGGTTTTGGTGTTTTCCAAATTTGTATTTGAAATTTTCATGTCCAAACCAGTGGCGGATCTAGAAATTTCATTGAGGGGGTTCGAAAACCACTGAACCAAGCCTTACTCTTGGGTTCAGGGTGTTCAAAATCTATATATGTACATAAAAAATACAAAAATACCTTATATATATAGTGTAATTTTTTACCGAGGGTGTTCGGGTGAACACCCTCACTTGTGTGTAGATCCGCCCCTGGTCCAAACGTTGATTTTCAAATAAAGTGAAATAATTTTTTGGAAAAAAGTAAAAAGTTCTCATGGCCAAACTGGTACTTAATTATTCATTTGGAAGTAGGGGTGGGCATTGTATGGTAGATATCGATTACTATACAGAAAACAAAATTTTTTATACCGCAATTTCGGTATTTTGGTATTTGGTATGAATTTTTAAAAATTTGGTATTCGGTACGATATTCAATATTCATAAAGAAAATACTGAATACCACACCGAAGTATATAATTACGTATACAATTCATATATCTTAGTGTTATAATACTAACAAATATATAAACTTGTATTATTAGAAAACTAATTGTTTAAACGTTGGAACTTTGACTACTCTATCTTGATTTAAATATTTTTTTTATGTAATTGATTTACGAAGAGATTGCTTGTACTATCTTTTGAATATTTTTATATGAGTAAGGTGTTTATTACATAACAATTGAGATGTTTCTTAAGTAGCGGAAGTCATAATTTTTCACGATATGAGTATATGTAAGTTGAAGTCGGACAAACTATGATACCGATTTACCGTACAGTAAAATAACGAAATAGAATTTTAAAATACTGAACCAAACAAAATTAATTTGATACGATAATAATATAATTTTAAAAATTAAAAACTAAAATTACCGTACCAAAATTTTAAATATCCTATCATACCATACCATAGTCACTCCTTTGGAAGTATCAAAGAACACGTTCGGAGATATTTTCTTTTTAGTCAACATCTTTTCAGATTTTTATATTTTACTTTTTGTCTAGTTTTTCAGCCGATTGATTCGATGTTGTTGTCATTAGCTGTGACTGAACCAGTTTACTACACGACAAATGACAAGTGAGGTACTAAAAGGTTTTTCAAAGGGAAGTTTTTCAAAAAATATGTTTAAATCAAGCACAATAAGCAATGATATCTTTAATATATTCTATTAATTCGTCGTTTGGAAAAAAAATCGTCGTTATAATTTTACATAGTTTGAGCATATATATATATATATATATATATATATATATATATATAAAGGCAGTCCGGTGCACTAAGCTTCCGCTATTCAAAATTTGAAAAAAAGCCGAATCACAAGGGTCTAAGAAAGGACCGGATTACAATGATCTATTGTACGCAGTCTTACCCTATCAAATTCTCAGAGAGAACCAATTCATGAGTATTATTATAATTTTTTCACCTTA
Organism: Lycium barbarum; assembly: GCF_019175385.1. Classification (NCBI taxonomy): domain Eukaryota; kingdom Viridiplantae; phylum Streptophyta; class Magnoliopsida; order Solanales; family Solanaceae; genus Lycium; species Lycium barbarum. The sequence goes on along the minus strand of NC_083345.1, from coordinate 9,608,316 downwards.
AATTCCGGCAAGAACTCAGTGGTTTTTGCTTCTTTTTGGATGTGGTGTGGTGTTAGAGAATATATCATGTCTTTCATCGATAATATTACTACTATATATAAGTGTCAATACGGTTTTTTTTTTGTTTTGCAGTCCTCACATCCTAAAAGCACCCTATAGGAATCTTACACGTGGGTTTTATGAATTATCCTTGCATATTTTTTTTTATTTTTTATTTTTGTCACATTCATTACTAAAGGCCACTTCCCATATAGAATTTTATAATTGGTGTGTTGTATAACTCTTTTAAAAATCTCTTCTTGTTGCTTATTAGATTATTCTTCTAATCCATATTATATGGTGGTTTTAATTTGTATATATAGTTTAAATAAATAATTATTTATATAACTAAGCAGGTATTATTTGTTTTTTTTTTTAAATTACCCTTATTTTTCGATAAGTGCATTGTTACATAAGTAATACTACTATTAAATTGATAGCGTTTAATTAAAGATATATATTTTAGTCCAGGGTGAGTAATTTTTTAAAGGGTGTGACCAAACTAAAAACATCATATAATATGAACCAGGGAAGTAACTTGTAAATTTTTTGTTCTTAAACTGGTATAATTTAGGTAACTTTGGCGCCAAATTTTCTTTTTCAACTGAAGCATTTATTAAATCTTACTTTACATTTAAACATATCTTACGTAATATATTCCTCACCAACATTTCCTCTCTATTATATTAAACTTCCAAATTTTTACTTCTTTAGTGCAATCACATATGCTTACAGATACAAAAAGTAAAATTTATTGAATGACGTTGTATAGTGTTGAAGATGAAGGTAGCATTATTAGTCAAAATTAAATTAGCTATATAATCATGTTTGATTAACTAGGAGCTAATCCTTTTAAGCATATAGTATATATGAAGAATTAAATTAATTCTTAAGAAGTAATCCTTTTAGCATAAAATAAATTATGTACGACCCTTTGATATTTGCTAATTTTCATACCAAACTTGCTTTCTCATAAATAATTTATTTGTTAAAAATTATCCAATTATATGTCAAAGAAACTCAAATAATTATGAAAATTTATGGAGAAGATATGTTTAACCTGCAATTACATTAAATTAATTATGTAGCAAACATATGTGACACAAATTATACTTATTTGATAAAATTTACGTACTATTTTTATATTTTAAATTTGGCCCGGACTTCGCACGGGCCTACTGCAACTAGTATATATACTAGATGTCACCCAACAACTTAGCTACTACCATTTTTCCGTACAATTTTTTTCATAAAAAAAAAAAAAAGTCGAATAGCGCTTGTCTGATTACACATATGACTGATTTTTGGAAAAACGAATTTGAAGAGGAGTTTCAAGTAAAGCATGGCTTTCACCAGTTTTTCAAGTGATTTTTTTTCCTCTACTCACAAAAATTCAAACTTTTTTTTTCAAGTTAAATGCATATCCAAACACAAAATTAATTTTAATCTTTCAAAGAACATATTAAAATGCTTACAAAGAGGGGTTTGGACAATTGTAATCTTAACCCGGAATCGTTATCCAGTCAAATTATCTTTCATCATCATCCACATAAAAGAAAAATATACTCCCTCCGTTTCAATTTATGTGAACTCATTTGACTAGGCACGACATTTAAGAAAGAGGGAAGACTTTTAAAACTTGTGGTTCAAAATAAGTGTTGAATATTTGTGTGGCTGTAAATCATTCATAAAGTGAATTTGTTTCCAAATTAGGAAAGAGGTCATTCATTTTGACACAGACTAAAAAGGAAATAGGTTCACATAAATTGAAATAGGGGGAGTAACTAATTTTGAAATCCTTAAATATAAATCTCTAAGAACCTAAGTACCTCCTATCATCTCAACATCTGTTTTAATGTCTTTTTAAGGAAACAAAAGATACGTATAATATGTTAAATAAACAAATATACGATGAGCATTTGTTGTTACTTACTCTAATATCACATTTAAAAAAGATTTCAAATTACAGTTTTAAAGTTAGTAAGTTGAAATAAAAGTCCTTTATTTTTAACCATCTCTAGGCAATCTCCCTAAAACATCATATACTTTCTTGAATTCTCCATCAGTTAAAAAATTAGAGTCCAATTTATCGGCTTGAGTGTTAATCATTAGTTTTTTTTCAATGTTCTTAAATATTTTGAATAAATGATACTTAGTAACCAAAAATATAAGTGGAGCTTTTTCAGAAACAAAGTGGCCTTAACGAGTATTAGACGTGCGCACTAATCACTAATCAGTAGCCCTTTTTTTAACTGAGAGTAGTACACAAATTTACTCGAAAATGTGATTAGGAAAGTATAAAATAAATCCAACCAACTTTAGAATCCATATCAAATAATGGCACGTGAATTTCTGACGGTACAAACAAAATAAGGATCGATGGGGGAGCGGGACACACCTATGGGAATCCGCGACTTAAGTTAGACAAAAAAAAAATTGAACCAAATTAGTATAAAAAAAACACATTAATAGGTTTCAAGCACGAAAGGACCAAACTGCAAAAATGCACTTTGGGCCTTTCATGATGCCATTATCCTTTTCTTTTTCTTCTGTGTAGTACACTTCTACATATAATAATAAGTGATCCATAGGTTATGCATACATCCATTCTTCTTCATTATGCCATTTTTATTACACCATTTTTATTTAGACACTTAAGTTTTAATTTAACAAGTATCTTTTTATTTTTTGGAGATTGAATAAGCATCTTAACTATAGTTAAAAGGCTAAATTATTGAGAAGTACTTTTAACTTTTGTTATTAAAAAAAAAAAAAGCTATCCCTCCACAATGTTTGGTATTATATCATTAATTACATTTTCTAATTGGCTAGATTATTGAGAAGTACTTTTAACTTTTATTATTAAAAAAAAAAATCGGGCGGGGTTAGGATGGGTTGAAAGAAATTAATTTTTTTTTGTATTTAATTCTGTATATGATTGTGGTACGGGTCTCAACATTCTAAATTCGAATCTACTTTCACCCACCCAAAATATATGATTTATATGATTGGAATTTTAGATAGCAATAAATATTTTAGAGTAATCATATTTTATGTCATGTTTTTTTCAAAATCCTTTAAAAATCATAAATTACGTATTAAATGAGTTAGAGCCCGTTTGGATTGACTTATAAGTTGCTTATAAGTTGGATATGTGACAACCTTGTATATATGTGTTTTGTTATGTAATTAATGATATAATACCAAACATTGTGGAGAGATAGCTTCTTCTTTTTTTAATAACAAAAGTTAAAAGTACTTCTCAATAATTTAGCCTTTTAACTATAGTTAAGATGCTTATTCAATCCCCAAAAAATAAAAAGATACTTGTTAAATTAAAACTTAAGTGTCTAAATAAAAAAAGGTGTAATAAAAATGCATAATGAAGAAGAATGGATGTATGCATAACCTATGGATCACTTATTATTATATGTAGAAGTGTACTACACAGAAGAAAAAGAAAAGGATAATGACATCATTACATTCACGCATGAATTTCGTGCGTGAAATGCCCAAAGTGCATTTTTGTAGTTTGGTGCTTTCACGCACGAAGTGAAACCTATTAATGTGTTTTTTTTTGTACTAGTTTGGTTCAACTTTTTTTTTGTTCTACTTAAGTCGCGGATTCGGACATCTTTTTGGGGACTTGGGTCATTAAATAAGTGTTAGTTGGGCTTATCGTCTGACAGAGGAAAGGTACCAGTGTAAAGCACCTAGATACAAAAGTCCTAAAGCATGAAAATCAGTAAATACCTACATTACCCTTTGAAGGCGAGCAGGCATGACTACCTTGAGCTGCTTCAAGGCTCTTCTATATTACTTCCTCTGTTTCAATTTGTTTAAACCTATTTCTTTTTTAATTCGTGTCAAAATGAATGATCTCTTTCCTATTTTGAAAACAAATTCACTTTATGAATGATTTACAGCCACACAAATTTTTAAGGCTTATTTTAAACCACAAATTTCAAAAGTCTTCCCTCTTTCTTAAATATCGTGTCCAGTCAAATATATTCGTATAAATTGAAATGGAGGGAGTATAATATTAGGAATATACAAGAGTTTTTAAAGGTGTTTAATGAACTGGTGTACTCCACTTGTTGAGTAGCCAGAGGGATATACAGGTGCAGAGTTATCCTCGCCCAAGAAAAGCCAATTGAATCTCTTTCGTTGAAGAATTACAAAGTGTGCATATACACTATTTTTTAAGTTCACTTGACGTCTTCGTGTATTTACTTCATTAAATTTTAAACTCATTATTGAAAATTTTGAATCCACTAGGGGGAACATGTACTATTCGGTAACATATGAGAAGATGAGATTTATCCATTTTACTCTAGACAAGAAGATTGATCAAGTGATAGAAGGTTAGTAGAGAAGAAATTTCCTGCAGTTTTATAAAGGAGGGTTAACCTGAAGAAAGACACTAGACTAATATGGTTCATGGAGCTAGCTTTGGCATAACTAAATTTGTCCTCTGTGGGCTCGAAGAGTGTTTACATATCGCTCTGAAAATGTCTATTTGTGTGCTTATGAGTGAGACTGGTTTAAAAATGAAGCGATTATTCGCATAACTGACTACAACTTACTTGAAATATGAGATGTACTGTTGTTGTGTGCATATAAGAGTGTTGGGCTAAGAGGAAGAGAGTAGCATACCAACAATGAAAGAGCAAGCTTTCCATCCACCTGTCTTGGATCTAAGAATGGGATTGCCTTTGAGATCTACAGTTCCATCTTTTGTGTATCCATCATCATGCCCATTTTCATCCACATGATTAGAAGTTGCCATAATTATAGGAAGTATTGGATGACTCCTTTATTCAAGTGTTATGCAAACTTCAAATTAGAGTGCATTTAGAAAGCACAACTAGCTCGTTCACTTTCTGCTTGGCATAGAAAGTCTGCTCTCACTACTACCTTTATATAGACCCAGCTAGCTGCTCTGCCTTAAGTCATTCAAGAGTCTATGTAGGAGACATATCTAAAATTTTGAGTTTATTGATTATGAATTTTTTAAAGATAGCTTACTGAGTTATAAATATATCATACGTATCAAGTAAATTTTTTTAATATAAAAACAGGATATTAGCCAAAATTACTGGGTTATAACTAAAACTCTAGTTCCGCTATACACTAACCGTGCGAATACATATTTACACAATCGAGTTATTTATAAGGTGTAGGCAAATCTCAATGACAAATATTAATTATTACTGTAATTAATAGAAATCGCAGATTAACTAATCCAGTATCATGGTCATCTAAAGAGTCTTGATGACATTATCGGTATATATAACTTAAATCTGTTATTTAATTAAACCTTAAGCTTACTTTTGTTTTACTTTTTTCTTATTTCTCACCTTATGTACGATATTTATTTTAGGGTCTGATTAATTCGGATTTGCATTAGGTAAGATTCATTAAAAAGATAAACTTATTTTATCAGGATTTTTTTAATTCTTAGAACTCGAATTCGAGACACGTAACATTAGTATTAAAAAAAGGGAAAAGGGTAAAAAGTATTCCTCTACTTTGAAAAAATGGCTAAAAATATCCTTCAAATTATTTTAGGTTAAAAATACCCTTCCCGTTATAAAACTTTTCAAACATACCCCTTTATTAACAGAAATATTCATTCCCCCCAAAAAATCATTTTTTGACCCGATCAAAATTTAACCCGATCCAAATAAAATAATAACACCTTACTTCACCAAACAAGACTTAAACGTTCAAATCCTCTTCACCAACATTACAGAGTTCAAATCCTCTTCACCTGGCCGTAGATACTTAACAATAAAGTAACCAGAAGGAAGAAGATCTGGTGTGTAATATGAAGCTTTGTTGTTGACCACCAACAACGGAATGGAACCTAACGTATATATAGATAATTGGTAATTTTGGTAGATATTAGTGTTTGATTTGACTAAAATACTAAACTAAAGATCGAAGTATTTTTGTAAACACATTTCTTGACTAATCTTCGACCTGTTACGTGGCACTTGGATGCACCTGTGTCCCTTGTATAACTTTTCAACCTTGATTTAATGGAAAATGGTACAATAATTATGCTTATTTGATTTATTGTTATGAAGCTTTCATGTCTAACCTCACCTCTTCCTACCAACAAGAAGAATAACTAGTTCTCCATCTCAATTGATGTGATACCTTTTGAATTTTGAGAGTCAAACGAGTTTTCTTTAACCGCGAATTTTTCATATGCCTTTTAATTTTTTGAGTTATTAATTATTGTCATTTATAGTATCTGTTACATAGTTTCTAAATATATGAATTTTATTTCAAAAAACTTAAAAAAAGTTTCTATGTCCAAATTCACGGTAAAAAAATTAAGAAGTTTGAATTATGAAATCTAATAGAATATTTTCCTCACCGTTTTCCATTGAAACCTTGGAATATATACAATATACATTGCATATAATTAGGCTTAATCTAAGGCTACTAAATAGGCAACTAAATATATACAATACTGAAAACAACAACAAAATATATATTTACATATATATCTTAACACACCCCCGTAGTCGAAGCGGGAGGTTGACGGACACTGAGACTGTCCCGAAAATCTTCAAACAGAACACGCGGAAGACCCTTAGTAAAAATATCCGTGATTTGATATCGTGATGGAACATGAAGAACTCGAACCTGTCCACGGGCAACCTTTCCCCGTACAAAGTGAATATCCATCTCAATATGCTTGGTACGTTGATGTTGCACCGGATTACCCGATAAATAAATTGCACTAACATTGTGACAATAAACAATTGTAGCCTTTTTAATCGGACAATGTAGCTCCAATAGAAAATTTCGTAACCAACAGGATTCAGATACTGCATTTGCTACACCCCGATACTCGGCCTCAGCACTCGACCGAGAAAGAGTAGGTTGTCTTTTGGAAGACCAAGAAATCAAATTATCACCCAAAAATACACAATAACCAGAGGTAGAACATCTTGTATCCGGGCAACCACCCCAATCAGCATCAATATAAGAGACAAGCGATGATATCGAAGATAATAGTCTTCCTGATTTCTTAACAAGGGAATATTTGAATTCATAGCTTTTATTCATCTGATTTGCAGGATGAGGCCACAATTTAACCCCAACTCTAATAAAGGACGGGGAAGAGGAACAACATCAAAAGGAACAGGTCGTTGAACTGTTCTTGCTCAAATGGGCAACCAAAGGCTAATAGCCGCTAATATTGCAGAATCTTCTTCCAGTAATACTAAGGAAGAAATGACCTATCAACAATATTTGGATTATATCCGATCCCAAAAACTGAAGGATAATATGCCTCCGTCATACTATGGTGTTCTTGTAGATGACGATCACGAGGACACAGATTCATATGAACAAAATGATAACCGAGAATTAATAATTCTCATAGAAAATGATGATCTCCAATGAAGGAATGAACCTTGGCAAATAATGTAGAGGTATTTTGATCAAGCATCATATGCTACAGTTACTTATAAATACCGTATTAATTATGAAATGGTCCTTTCATCTTTAGGATCTGCAGAATTTCAATATTTTTATCCTGCTACTAGCAAAAAAGTTTATAACTTTTCAAAAATTATTATAAAAAAGATTTTCTCTCCTAATGAATGGGGACCAAGTACTTTGAAAGAAAAGGATTATATTCATCCTGAACAAAAGGTTCCAGTTAAATTTAATTACTGGGATTATGTTGAAGCTTTTAATAAGGTCTTTTTATATGAAAATCCTAATAAAAAGCATTCTTGGTTTATAAAGGTCTGTGCCAATGTTTATAAACAGGGTATACCAAATTGGTTTTGTCAGTGGTGGATTAACTATGGTCCAACCACAAAGATTTTACCCGAACCATTCAAAAGTTTATATACTGCTGAAGTCTCTCCAAAAATCATAGATTTGGAAACTAATAATGTTTTATTTGAAGGAATTGCTAATATGTATTTCTTCATTGAATTTTCTATCCCATGGATAATGAAATTGTCCGTGAGAGTGGGTAATACCCCACACAATATTCCTCGTCTTCATAGGATTTTTTATACAAAATTCTGGAAGAAACTACTTCAAAAATCAAATGATGGATCTATTCCAGGCCAAGAGTTGATAGACCAGATTGAAACTACCATTGCTAGTTACAGGGAATCAATAAATTCCAGACAAAGGGAAGTTCCTAGCCCTTTTCAGCACACTGCTTGAAGAATTCAAATGAAAAAGGGGATTATATCCAAAGAAGAAATGATTGCTCTTTATATGGAGGAATTTAAAAAAGATTTATCTAAAAATCTTGGAGTTGATATCTCTCAAATTTCCCCAGACATATCTATGGCATCAGTTGGTCATACCACTGATAACGAAGAAAATGAGTAAGAAGACGAAGGTGATAGCCTCGTTTTAGTTGGAGAATCTCAAAGTCCAGAAAAATACGAAGGACTTTTCACAATTTTTGGCACAATTCAACAGCCAACAGGAGGAATCTTCTGGCCCCGCCAAAGACAAAGGCTAAGACGAAAAAGAAGTGATAAGGTGGTGGACTCCGCCACAAGGAATCAGCTTTTATAAAGCAGAGCTTTAATAAAGAAAAGTAGTTTGTTTTATTTAATTATTGTATTTTTGTTTTATTAAAAGTAACTTTTTTTTTTTTTACTTTGTTGGCCAGACTTGTCGGCCATGTTTACTTTATTAAAAGTAGCTTTTCTTTGTCAGCCACTCTTATCTTTTTGGGTTTTGACGTTTTGATCCGTTATAAAAGGATCACTTGTAATTGAGACGAGGTAAGCTTTCATACACTGCCTTCTCTCTTCTGTAAAAAACCTCTCTACTAAATAAAAGTTTGAATTTTGCTACATCTCTCCCTCTTCTGATCACAACTCATCTTACTTAGGTAATTTTCCTTTCTTTTCTTTTGTTTTATTTAAATAAATTATCTTTATATCTTTAGCCTAAATGAAAGGCTAAATTCCTTGTGTTGAACTATGTCACACTAGACTACTATTTACTATGGTGAAAATGTTTTAATTAGCAAGGATTTATCAAGGGTGGTGTTGAGGTTAGGCAGAGAATAACCCAGGCGGACTGTTCAGATCGAGGCGGTTGTCCTGTTGTTGTGCCCGCTTAGTTGAGGTGGCATTAAGGGCTTGTTTTTGGACTTGTTCTGGGGATTGAACAAACCCATCGCCAGGGTTATTAACCTATAAAAATCCCTCAGTAACGTCATCCCAAAGTGCGGTCCTGTATCGAAATAATATAGGAAAATCCTTATTATTAGCCTTTTATTCATAGCAACATTTTTTTATTTATGATATAAAATCATGCATATAACCTAAATATAGAATATATATTATAGATTATGTAATTTAGTTAATAGTTGTAGATTATGAAATATATTACTTATTTACTTGTATTTATGTAATTTCCCCCGTCATGAACTATTTCCTTTAGAGATATCAGAGCTATGGAATTGAAAATGTTGTTCAATAAAATACAAATGAACTTTCATATCTTGAAACAACAATTATTTAACTGATTACCATTACAATCGTGTGAAAATCATAACAAAGAGAAAGGAGGTGAACAAGACTACTGCCCCATATAGCTATATTGCTCCGATTCTCAAAAAATACTGATGCATCAGTGTCTGATCCTCCAAAAATACATAACATTTGGAGGATCCAACAGGGTGAGGCTGCATTTTTGGAGGATATGACTCTGGTGCAGCGGCATTTTTGGAAGATCCAAGCCTTAGCCATATAGTACATTACCTAGCTAAAAACAGAAAAGATGTTTAAAGAAAACTGATGTATGTTAGTTAGGAGGCTAATGTGGAGCCAGCAACCTGTGTGTTGGTTGAAGCTTCTTGGCTATTAGTTACCCGATGTCTCGATCCAATCTCCAATTCTTGCCTTAGCACAGCCAGTGAGTCCGAGACTTCAGCTTTATACACATAATACTTGCTCACAAAAAGGAAAAAGAAGAAGTTCAATAAGTTGAGTAGGGCGAGGAACGCATAATAATAGTCAAGATGAGAGGCATTAAGGTTGTTTAGGATCCATCCTCTATGATTCCCATGCTTTTTGGTGATATGAGAAACCGTTGAAAGCAAGAAGCTACTAATGAAACCCCCAACACCAAGACTAGTCATTGAATAAGAAGTTCCCAGGCTTTTCATGCCTTCTGGTGCTTGATCATAAAAAAACTCAATCTTGGCTACTTCCAAGAATGCATCAGCTGTTCCCATAAGAATGAATTGAGGTAGCAAAATGAATATGGATAATGGTACTTGTTTACCATTTTCGACTAGGCCATGGTCCTTGGCTACACTAAGCCTATGTCTCTCAACGAATGATGCAACTAACATAATCGCAATATGGAAAGCCATTCCAATTCCCATTCTTTGAAGTATGTTAATGCCTCTTGGATTATTTGTCAATCTTTTGGCGATTTTCACGAAGAAAAGATCGTAGAGCACAACGGAGACTAGCATCGATATGGTAACGAAAGCACCTAAACTAGCCGGAGGGATGCTGAAATTACCAATGTCTCTCTTAAGAGTTGTGCCTTGTTTGATAAAAAGTGTGTTGATTTGAGCTGTCATTGTGCTTGGAAGAAATGTAGCAATCAAGATCGGTATCATCCTTAGCATTTGCTTAGTCTCTTCCACTTGAGTAACTGAACATAGCATCCATGGATCAGTTGTATCAATTTTTACACAAGCTTTGTTCAGAAACCTGCATCAAAATGTTTTACATGATTATTGTGTCATCAAGAACAAAGGAATGCAAAATACTCTCGGGATTCTTTTCCTCTTCTTTATTACTGTCTTTTTTTAGTGTGTGTTTTCTTGTAAAAATATTTAGCTGTACAGGCTCAACGGCCCATATAATCTTTATTGGATACTTATAACAAAACAAGTACTGCCTCCGTCCCAAAAAAACTTTTGACTTGGCACAAAGTTTAAAAAGTAAAGGAAGATTTTTAAAATGTGTAGTCCAAAACAAATCTTAGATAATTGTGTTGCTATAAATCATTTCATAAAGTTAAATTAGTTTTAAATATAGAAAGGGGACAATCTTTTTGGACAGACTAAAAAGAAAAGGAGGATAATCTTTTTGAGACGGAGGGAGTACTAATTTATATGACACTCTTTTGTGTTTTGAAATGTTCAAGAATTTTTTATACCATATTACTCCTACACAACTTTTACAATTGTCAAAAAAAAAAAAATCATTAAACTAATCGCACTTTATTATGTATTTTCTTCTATCTTCATTAATATATTATATAAGTCAACTAATATCTTAAACTTTTGTGCCTAGTAAAATACTACTATCACATAAACTGAAATAAATGGAGTACTTGTTTATAGTAAGTGTGACTTCTGAAAAAAAATAAGGTAACCTTTAGCTTGTTTGTATAAATTTCTCTTACTCTGTTAGTTATAACTAATTCTTTTTATCACTGAAGGTTATGGTAGGATGGATATGATCCCAACATCTTTAACCATAGATCTCGGGTTCAAACGCTCGCCTTCTCCTTTAATGGGTCGAGTTAAAAAGCAAAGGAAAAAATCTTTTTTAAAATTATATGCAAACCTCAAAGTAGGAGTGGAGTCAATTCTAACTTTTCCATTCTTGGTGTATTCTCCCAAATCAAGCTCATAAAACTCTTTTGGGTCACTAGGGACTTGAATCTTCCATTTCCTTAAGGCAGCTATAATGACCTTGAACATTCTAGTAAATGGGCTTCCTCTGGGCTTTTTATGCCTATAAAAAGGCGATCCAGCCAAAAATATCATTATTGATATAGCAAGGCCCAATGTTGGAAGCCCATATCCAAGGGACCAACCCACATTGTCTTGAATGTACACAAGCACAGTGTTAGCAAAGAGCGTCCCCAAGAAAATACTGAACATCCACCAATTGAAGAATGAAAGTTTATGAGCTTTTTCCTTGGGGTGAAACTCGTCGAATTGGTCGGCGCCAATCGTCGATACGTTGGGCTTCGTGCCACCAGTGCCGACGGCTAAGGTGTAGAGTGCACCAAAGAACACAGCTAGTTGAAGTGTGGATGCTTTCTTGCAGTCAGTTGCTGTTGGATGGGCACAAGGAGGCGGCTTTAGGCCATGGATTGATACTGCTAGTGTCAGTAGAGACATACCCTGTGACAATTGTAATGAAATTTGGTTAATCAGACTATAAATTAAAAGGCTACACTTGAGATGCTACTAAAAAAATGCGAATTTCCGACGGACGTTCCTATCGAAATGTTGTTAGAAATATGGGATTTCCGAGGAAAAGTACGTTGGGAATTCACGTTCTTTAGCAGTGACCTATGCAATAATAATCGAGCTGGCATAATCATTAATAGGAATATTACAATTTCGAGATGCCAAACAAATTCCTAGAACTCTTATGACATACTTGGCCCATCAGTATGCATATGACAGATCAATTAGCCCCCTTAACATCTTTCATAATTCGTTCTCAAGTCAAGAAATAAAAAAAATCATTGGTCGGACCTCATCAAAAGTACGTGCTCTTAGCCTTGTCAACCAATTGATGTAGGAAGAGCCCTTGGGACCTATTCATTCCTCCTCAGACTTCTTAGCAATCTTTTTCATCGTAAAGTGGTATTTCTTTTAAATCTTATAATCGAGAAATCCTTGAGGTCAGCTAGCATAGGATTAAAACTTGGTTAGTAATTGCCGGTCTCTTTTTATCTTTCTCTAGTTAAATATCAATTTTTTAACACTCGTGATGTATATCTAATCTACACATTACACGCTCTTCCTATTGCAAATGATTAGTATAAAAGGATACCCAATAAAATTATATACTACTCCCTCCGTCCCATAATAAGTGTCACCTTAGATAAAAAAAAAAATGTCTCATAATAAGTGTCACTTTAGGAAACCAAAACATAAATTGGCTAGCTTTTTCCAATTCTACCCTTAGACACAAACTTACAAGTTAGAGTAACATCTAAATGATGATTGGAAAAGCCACATTGTAATTTGGTATTGTTGGATTCTCAATGTCAAAAGGATTACTACTTGTGTATGCTCTAATCAAGAAGAAGAAATAATTTATTTTTATTATAGAAGGATAATTTAGTAAATTTTACAATGCATTATTGGTTTCTTAATATGAGTGTTTGACTAAAGTGACACTTATTATGGGACGAAAATAGTACTATATATGTTATTTATTTATTTTCCTCATAAACACTTCTAATTTTTCAGTTTAATATATATATATATATATATATATATATATATATATATATATATATATATATATATATATATATATATATATATATATATATATATAGAAGAGTGAGTTTCCTCACTTCTTCGTCGTGAGGCACCAAACTTTTTCGTCGTCCGTTTGTGGGCCCAAAAAAAATTGTGGGCCCACATATTTTAAACAACTACTAATATTTAAAAAAAAATTGTGACCCACATATTTTAAACAACTACTAATTTTTTTAAAAAAAATTATGGGCCCATATTAAACACCAACCAGTAATAAAAAAAAAAATGGAACCCACCACATCCAAACTCACGAAAAAAAAAGGTGGATCCCATATTAACAAAATCAAGCAATATTAAAAAAAAAGTGAATCCCATATTAAAAAACAAACAATGTTAAAAAAAAAGTGCTTCGAAAATCAAACAATTAAATCAATAATGATGGATTCATTGCCACATGCATATCAACCCATTAGAGGGAGCAAATGAAATTATTGTACAACAACATACTTAAAATACAAAAATGCTTAGAAAATCAAACAATTAAATCAATAATGATGGATTTATTGTCACATGCATATCAACCCATTAGTGGGAGCAAATGAAATTATTGTACAACAACATACTTAAAATACTTATATATATATATATCCATTTTCCAATTTTTGAAAAAAAAAATTATGGGCCCATATAGCCTGATGGATTCATTGCCGCATGCGTATCAACCTATTAGAGGGAGCAAATGGAATTATTGTACAACAACATACTTAAAATACAAAAGTGCTTAGAAAATCAAACAATTAAATCAATAATGATGGATTTATTGCCACATGCGTATCGACCCATTAGTGAGAGCAAATGAAATTATTGTACAACAACATACTTAAAATACTTAAAAAAAAAGTGTGGTCCCCATATTAAACACCAACCAATATTAAAAAATTCAAAAAAACACCAACCAATTAAGCATTTTAAAAAAAGTGTGGTCCCCATATTAAACACCAACCAATATTAAAAAAAAAAAAGTAAATAAAGTGGAACCCACCATCTCCAAACTCACGGGAAAAAAAAGGTGGACTTCATATTAACAAAATCAAGCAATATAAAAAAAAAAAAACAATGTCAAAAAAAAGAGTGCAGACTTTGTATTCGTAGCAAATACTAATATAATAAAATTTTAGATACGGAGGACAAACTACAATGTTATATTAATCGTGTTTTGAACATACTATCCCATATTGACAAAATCAAGCAATATAAAAAAAAAAAGTGAATCCCATATTAAAAAAACAAACAATGTCAAAAAAAAGTGCAGACTTTGTATTCATAGCAAACAGTAATATAATAAAGTTTAGATACGGAGCACGAACTATAATGTTATATTAATCGTGTTTTGAACATAGTATATATATATATATATATATATATATATATATATATATATGCATAAAAATAGTGCAAATTAATAATGTCAAAAAAAAAAAGTGCACCCCCTATTAAAAAATCAAACAATATTCATGTAATTTCCAATGTATCTCATTAAATCAATAATGATGAATTCATTATCACGTGCGTGTCAATCCATGAAATTAAACTGCTGTATTTGCTATTCCGCCATGTCATTTATTTGTTATGTTTATTAAAATAAATATACTTAAAATATTTATATTTTAAAATAAGATAGAATTTGATTACTTTTTTTATTTTTATTCTTACTCTAATAAATGTGAAAAGAAATTAATGTCGTAAAAAAATACATCAAATGCAGATCAAATAATGAATAAGATAAATTAGTCAAATTATAATTCTAATCGACGTTTTCTTAAAAAACCATGCAAAAGACAATATGACAAGTAAAATGAGCTAAACCGAGAATATTTACTAAAAATTAAAAAATAGTATTTCTTCGTTTAAATAAAAAATCAATTTCTACTTTGTTTCGTTTTAAACATGTAAAATTAATTTAATAATTTGAATTAGAGTTTTCCAAATCAAAATTTGATTAAAAATAATAAGTATTTTACACCTTTAAATTAATCAAATTAAAATTGAAAGTATCAATTGATGCTTAAATATTGCTATTGTTTTATCTCAAAGAGAAGAAAATAGTTTCCTTTTAAACAAGTCTTCTCTTTTAAAAAATATTAATAAATTTGCCGATTTTGTGTTCATAGCGAACATTAATATAATAAAATTTTAGATACGGAGCACAAACTATAATGTTATATTAATCGTGTTTTGAACATAATATATATATTATATTAAAAAACAACTACATACACATAAATGCACTATAATCTAAAGTGTTGGGCCCGTGCACAGCACGGGCTTAGCCGTCTAAGTATATATATATATATATATATATATATATATATATATATATATATATATCTCATGAAACTTCAAAATGTCTTGATAAGACACAAACTAATGTCTATCATGTTTACAACCAAGAAAATCACAGTCAAACCAGATTAATTTAAGCTAATTTTCTAGATTACCGCACCAGCTTTGAACATAATTTAGATGAAAGCTACTTGCAGAAGAAAACAAAAGAAAGAAAGGAAAAGACATATGTATCCAAAAATCCAAAAATAGATTCTCTCTAGAGTCAATAATGGACTTAGCTGACAAATGCTAACTACAAGAAAAAGCTAGTACTATTGTATTGCCTTTTGTCATGACTGGTGATTTCATCTTTTTTTATTTTGTTTATTAGAAAACAAAAGAAAGAAAAGAAAAGATATATGTATCCAAAATTCCAAAAATAGATTCTCTCTAGAGTCACCAATGGACTTAGCTGACAAATGCCAACTACAAGAAAAAGCTAGTACTATTATATTGCCTTTTGTCATGACTGGTGATTTCATCTTTTTTTTTTTATACTAATCGTCTTGATAATCACGTCATATCTAGCAGTCAAGGATCACGTTGTTCATCAAGTAGTCATTTATCAAGTTGCAAATAAAAATAAATTATCAGCATGACCATTCATGCACTCTAGTCAATATTTAATGTTGATAGCTTAATAAGATGAGTAAAACCTCCTATCCAATTAGTACATCTTGAGTGGACCAATCATGTTACCGATAATTGGACATGAATTTGCTAACATTAAAGTCAACAAGTTTGGTATATGGAAATTACACCCCATTACAATCGATCACATAAATTTTCTCAAAAAAAAAAACAAAAAAAAAAAAACTCAATAACATATGGAGATTATGTTTTCAATATAATTGTAGGCTGGAAAATTAGTTATGACATATTTCGCACTAGCGATTGGTCAATCAACTATACCAAATTATCCAATAATAAAGTCATTTATGTTTATTTTGTACCGATAAAGTCACTCAAGATACAAAATAAACAATAGTAATAACTTTAGTGAATAATACTGCATAAAACTTGTCTAACTTGAATGACTTTATTGATGCTTCATTATATCGGTGTTGCGTTGTTTCTTTTATGACATGATAAACGTAGTGGCAGAACCAGAAATTTCAGTAAGATGATTCAAAATATAATAAAATACACATAGGAATAAGCCAAGGAGATTCAACATATATATATATATTATGAAGGAAATTCGACTAGACCCTCTTTCGGTATATACTCTAGGTCCGCCCCCAGGTAGACACAGCTTTTATACATACTAGATTAGTAGAACCATAATACATATAAGTACTACACAATAGCAACAAGTAATGCAGATTAATTAATTAATCCTAGATGAGTTGAGTTGAGGTGTTACACCCCGGAAAAATTTTGCGTTACCAAAAACTGTAGACGACTTAGAATGGGCCAAAGGGCCAATTACAGCGCGAACGCGCCCCCAACGTGGTGCGAACACGCCCCCAACGTGGCGCGAACGCGCTGAACAAAAATCTGAAAATCAATTTCAGAATGAAGGTTGTGTTATAAGAAGGTAATAATGGCATATATATGACATTTGGAGACCATATGGTGTAAATTAGTTCATATGTTAATTGACGAAAAGCCCTCGTTGCTGCAAGCTAAGTGGGCCCACATGTCAAAGTTTTATAAAGGACATATGAAGATACATACGAGTAGTATATGGAAAGTTGAGCAAGTCCTAAGAAGGACCCATAAGCCAAAAATGGGCATAAGCCCTCCAAAAGGACGATTTAAGGAAACGTTTTCGGATGATCTGACTTGAAAGGGTAAAAACAGCATTATAATTTTGGAATTTGGGAAAACCACCGGAAATAAAAGTTGTAGATAATTGAAAGAGCTTTCTAACCATAGGTCGTGGGCCCTCATACGATATCGGGATCAAGAGTTATGACCGTTTTACTGAACGAACATCCAGTCAGAAAATTTAACCCTGCGCGAACGCGCCCAAAGGGGGCGCGAACGCGCAGAAGGAGTTTATATAACCCTACGCGATCGCGCCAGAAGGCAGCGCGAACGCGCTGAGCATTTTTCCAGTAGTTTCTGGCAGCTTCTAAACGTTATCAAAAGGGGGAAACCCCCCCTCATTTTCAGTTGTAAACACGAAAAACACCCCCAAAAAACTCTCCAAAAATCTGGAGAGTTCTCCCTAACTCTCCACCAAATTTTTGCCCAAACCAGGTATAAATTCCAAATTCCAGTCCGGGTAGCGTATAATTATTGGTGCAGAATCATATAACAGTGTGTGGTGGCCTAAATTTAGCGTGGAAAAGTGGAGATTAAGCAATATTAAAGGGAGAAAGGTATGAATCTCTTTCTATTTGTGCTAATACCGATTTATTTACGAAGAATACGCGATTAAATAATTGTATACTGAGTTAATTAGTTATGAAAGTTGGAAAACAGCGTGTGGGCTGTTTTATGAGATATTTTGGAGTTGAAAACATTATAATTGATGTTGGTATTGTTGTTGTTGTTGTTGGCTGCTGAATTAAAAATTTGAGCTAGGCATATAAACAGGGGAGATGTTGCCCGATTTTCGGCAGAATATAAAATAGTATAATTTGAATTATGGCACAAGTGTACGATGAAAAGGCTAACATTAGTGTGAATTATCTTAAATGTAGACTTACAAGCTCGGACACATAAGCGTAGCTAATAGGACGTGGAACAGGTATGTTAAGGCTCGTCCCTTTCTTTCAAAGGCATGATTCCTAACGTTATGAATTTATAGATGTTCCATATTTTCCTTGTCTTTAAAGGTTAGAAGTCTATGGTCCCAAGGAAATGATTATTTTTCCGATAACCCGTCAATGTTTTCAAAAATGCTCGTATTTTTTTCAAAACAAAAGGTTTATGGTTTTGTAAGCTTTTATGGCAATGACGATGGATATGTTTTATAATGACAATGATGAAGTCAAAAATAAGAAAATGTCTACAATAGATACGTTGACGATATGTTCCTACCATGAATATGACAATATGAGGTTTATGATTTTATTATATGTTTTCTCTTAACGCTACTCTTTATTGATAGCCTCGCCTTATAATTTTAGTTCCTTCAAGGTGAGACGTGGCGATTATGATTATTCCATAATATAATCGGAGGTTACCGACCTTACGTCACCCCGATGGACTTATAGCATTTCTTGGGCTCTCCTGCATGCTGCTCACATGATATATGTATATGGTATATGTATATGTATATGGGAAAAAGGGCCAGAGCGCTATAGACGCTGACATATGTACATGATACACGTATATGTAAATGGGAAAAAGGGGCCAGAGCGCTATAGACGCTGATATATGAACATGATACATGTACATGTATATGGGGAAGATTGGGAAAGAGAAGGCACTATAGACGCATAACCACCTGATCAGTTGGAGTATGATACATGATATCGTCCCGGACGCGGGATATATGGGCGAGCCGACGTATTTCGGCGCTATGACATGATATGATATGAAATGATATGATATGATATGATATGACTAGATAAGTATGCATGGCATCCGCCTAAGCGGCACTCATATGTACAGGTTACTCTTTTATCTTATGACATGTTCTGTGTTCCATACAGTTATTATTCATGCCTTACATACTCAGTACATTGCTCGTACTGACCCCCTCTTTCTTCGGGGGCTGCGTTTCATGCCGCACAGGTACACCCAGATGAGTTGAAGCTAATATAGAAGATATTCCAGTAGAGTTGGCAAGCTCCACATGTTCCTGGAGTGCTACCGAGTCAGAGTACATGTGCTACGATGTCTGATAAATGTTAGAGACTTTGCAGACAGAGTCGTGGGTATAGGATGTCGGTATTGTGAGCGGCTCCACTAGCCTATGTGTCATTTTATGTGATGTTATAAAGTTCATATGATCACAGATTATATTGATTGAGTATGATGAAAAAAAAATTTGAAAGCTTTACTATGTTTTCCACTCCTTATTAATGCAAGAGTCTAAGGAAATTAAGTACGTAATAAGAGTCAGCGGGTTCGCTCGGCTCCGAGTATGGGGTCGGGTGCCCATCACACCCTAGTAAAGTCGGGGTGTGACATGAGGTCAGTTGTATATAAGAAAACCTATGTGTCGCTTCATTTAAATTCATCTCAAATAATGTGTGGGTTAGTGACGTACCAAGAGATAAATGGCACAGGCAATCAAGAAAGTCCAATAACGGCCAAGAAAGGCATCAGCAACGTAGGCGCCTAAGATAGGAGTCATCCATATAGTGCCCCCCCAATTTGTCACATTGTTTGAAGATTTCACTGTCCCTTGATGCAACTTCTCTGTTAAGTACATTACCAAGTTTGATGATATCCCATAATATGCCATACGTTCGAACACTTCATATACTGCCAACAATAATAAGTCATTAATTGCCAACAATAATAAGTCAACAAGAAAAAGTTTTAAGTAAAAAATAAGGAACACCTGTTTACAATATGATAGTAGCTAGTTAGATTTGTGATGGTAATTAGCGGAGGCTAAATCAGAATTTGAAATTTATGAGTTTTTATAGCGTCCTCATAATAATATACAATAATAATTGAGTTCATAATTAGATATTAATAGATACTTAGATTTTTTTTTTTTGATACATATATAGAATTTGGACTACGTGAACATGTAACTTATTAGCTGGTTTCGTTCGCCGGCTAATAAGCTCCTCATTATTGTTGGGTTGTTCAAACTTATTATGGTTGGGTAGGCTGGGACTGAGGATTGGTGGAACTCAAAACAAATGTAGGGAAAAGGTAGTATTAATTCCGTCGTCCCCAAAAAGCTGATGTGTGAAAAAGTATAGCATTTAATTTTTCATGTGATTGGACGTTCAAATCTTAATCTTAAAAACATTCGAACAACCCTCTTCTTAATTGCTATCATCTTCTAAATTAAAATATTCCTTCATTCTCTTGTTATCTTGTGGTAAGTCACAGAAAACCCTAAGGCCGTCGCTATCTCCTCTCTCTTCTCTCTCGATGGCGAGTTAGGACAGCCATGGCTGTCGCTGTCTCTCCCCAGCCTTAGGCTGTGGGAGAACCCTCTCAAAATCCTAAGGATAGTGGCCCCAACCCTACTGAACGACTATCTTATGCATCACGCTTAAATCAAAACCAAACAACCACATCTCTAACAAAAACGTTACTAAAACCTAGTGAACTTGTTCATGGAATACCAACTTTACAATTTACAATGGAGGAGCGTGAAGAATTTGCTAAAGAGGAGGGACTCCATCAAGCAATAACGGTGAAACTATCCCTAGGCGCACTAGATTTGCAAGTGTTGCGCACAATATTGCCAAAAAACCTTGGCATTAAAGGTCATTGTTTAATTGGTTTGCTTGCTCCAAGGCAACTTCTTTTGAGGATCGATCAATATGAAGACTTCGTGGCTTCATTATCTAGGATCGTGAATTATTTTCCTTTCAACGGGAAGGAATATCAATTTAGGATTTTCCCATGGAGTATTGGCTATAACCCTAAGGAAGACACGTTTAGGGCAGCGGTATGCATTTCTTTGCCAAATCTGCCACCAGAATTATTTGCTAGGAGAGCATTAATGTCCATTGCAGCGGCAGTTGGGAAACCAACTGCCATTGACAAGGCAACTCAAGTTCGATCCAGACCTAGCACGGCTAGGGTTAAAGTTATCTTGGACCTTTTGGACACGCATCCGGATCATGTGAGGTTACAATATGTGGATGGAAAAACTGGTAAGATCGTAGAGGAGCTCCAGGAAGTTATCTATGACAATTTACCACTTTGTTGCAATCATTGTAAGCACTAAGGACATAATGAACGTAAATGTCTTGGACTATTGGGAAAGAAGCTGGTTTAACAAAAAGAAAGTGTTGATGCATCGGAGGAAGAGGGGCTTTTGGTTGAAAAACTCCAAGGTGATGCAAGAGCCTACTTGAATGCCAAGAAATAATTAGCTAAAGTTGTTGTTCCTACAGACGATATACCTATAGGGCAGAATGAAAACATCGATACTACAGAGACACAAGGTGATGTTGAGGGCCAAAAGAACCCTGCAAGGAGCATTGCGTCGAATGTTGAAGCTGGGCAGCGAACAACTGTAGAAACAAGCGATGCTATTGGTGATATTGGAACAGGTACAATTGTAGAAAATTCAAGGATTGAGAGTTAGCTCTAGTTCCCCAAACTGGAGAGATATTGCAGCAACAAAAAATTGTGAATGTTGCAGAAGTGTCGCTAGTTGATTCGAGGCAGAATCCAACTGTTACAAGTGATATAGAAGATGCTGAAAATTTACACCGTTGTTTGCAAGATGAAAATGATAATGCAACGGGGAATTGGACAGTGATTGCACACAAAAATTCGACCGGTACTTCCTCAGCCAGTCGAAGTCAATCTCCGGGTTGTGAAAAAGGTGCGACTGAGAAAATGCAATTGCGTGTCGATCCTAAGGTAAATTTATCTATTCAAAATGCTTTTGCACCTCTGTCAGATACTGGAAACATTCAGCTGGAACATCTTAATAGGAGTCCTGGTAATCAAAAAGATAGTGCAACAAACAGTTAAAAATACATACGACGCATTATCGCACGACAACTCTGGTACAACTATTCAGGTTGCTCTCGGTCAATTTACAGCAAATAGAGTTAGATGCTTGACCGATAAGAACCAACAAAAAGAGTCATTGCAACAAGAAGTGGCTATTCATAAGTTGTCCCCAAGTCATAGTGCCACTAAGAAAGCTAGGTCTCTTTCCAATTCAAACATGAATTTAAATGAATTAGATAAGGTGAACCAATGTGGTGTTAAGTCACCTGTACGCTGTGGTGACAATCTGGATATTGTGAATGTTTTTGGAAACTCTCGTTTGGATGGGGTTGGACAGTGTGTAAATGAGGAAATTAATACTCAAGAAGAGATAAGTGCTCTTAGGTGGGCTGATTTGGTTGATGAAGAAAAGAAGGTTTCACCTCCTTCCTTGAAAAGCATATTACGTCCAGAAGCTCCAATATTTGTGCCTAAAAGTGCGATTGCAAAGAAGAGTGAGTCAGGGGCCTTAGTGTCAGGACTTAGTCCAACTAATGCTTATGCTATTGATTTGGGCGATGAATTTTTTTATGAGGATCAGGAAGATAATATGCTGGATGTATGCTTTGATAAAGTGGCTAGGGATGGGAATCTCTCACCTAGGCAACAAAGAAGTGGAAGCAACAAAAGCAAAAAGAAGACACATGGAAGGCAACATTGTTGGGATGGTAAAGTGATTGAGGAATTTGTTCCAAGACACCTATCAATGCGACTGGCAAAGCAGAATCATATGACAGTGTCAACAACTTCAACACGATCCAATAAATTCAAGAAAGAGAGATGAACTATCAAATATTTTTGGCAAATTTGGAGAAGAAGACAAGAGGAAAATTGTTACACCTCGTGGATTTTCGCGTCATCGTAAGCAAACTAACGTGAGTTCAGAGAGGCCATGATACCCCTATAAGGTCAAGAAAGTCTTTTAATAAGTGTTAGACAAGTATTTAAAGGTTTCGGGATCAAGCGAATCGAAGAAAATAGGTTCGTTGAAAATTTGGAAAAAAATTGACAAAATTTTTGACGGAAATTTTGGCCCAACTTGTCAGGGGCATATCTTCATGTTAACGCTTTTTGACCTCAACTACCAAAGATGAGGCAGCCGGATTTTGAATAGTGACTCATGTATTGCCTGAATCCATCAAGCGAACTCCCAGATTGGATAGTTGTTGAAGTTCACGACCTAACTCTTTCTTCTCTAGATGAACATCACATAAACTATCCATGGATTTGCGGCTAAGAACATCAGCTACTACATTTGCTTTTCCAAGATGATATAAAATGCTAACATCGTAATCTTTTAATAGCTCCAACCATCGCCTTTTCCCCAGATTCAATTCCTTCTGCTTGAAAATATACTGGAGACTCTTATGGTCTGTATAGAAATTTTGAGATTTCTGCAAATGGAGTTCTCAGTTATCCAAGCAGGCTATGTGTTCCGAATGTTGCAGGATTAAGCCGTCAGATTTTGGAAGAAGCCCACCATTCCCGTTATTCTGTCATCTAGTAGCGACAAAGATGTATCATGATCTCAAGTCCATATATTGGTGGGACGTAATGAAGAAAGATATAACAGAGTTTGTAGCTCAGTGTCCTAATTGCCAGCAGGTGAAAATTGAGCATCAAAAGCCCGGAGGATTGTTGCAAGTTATGAAGATTCCACATTGGAAATGGGAAGTGATTAATATAGATTTTATTGTAGGCTTGCCTCGTTCTCGACGTAAGCATGACTCTATATGGGTAGTTGTTGACAGACTTACAAAGTCAGCTCATTTTCTACCAGTCAGGACTACGTACTCAGCAGAAGATTATGCAAAGCTGTATCTTAAAGAGATAGTACGACTTCATGGTGTCCCAATATCCATTATCACTGATAGGGGAGCACAATTTACAGCTAATTTCTGAAAGTCCTTCCAGGAAGGTTTGGGAACTCAAGTGAGACTTAGAACAACATTTCATCCACAGACTGATGGGCAAGCTGAGCGCACCATTCAGACCCTCGAAGATATGTTGCGAGCATGCGTGTTAGACTTCAGAGGTAATTGGGATGATCATTTGCCACTCATTGAATTTGCATATAACAATAGTTATCACTCTATCATTCAAATGGCCCCATTTGAGGCTTTATATGGGAGGAAGTGTAGATCGCCAATTGGATGGTTCGAGGTAGGGGAAACAAAGATAATAGGCCCAGAATTGATCCAGCAAGTGGTAGAAAAGATCAAGCTTATTCGAGACCGGTTGTTGACAGCCCAGAGTCGTTAGAAATCTTATGCGGACAATTGTCGACGAGATTTGGAATTCCAAGTTAACGATTGGGTATTCTTGAAAGTGTCGCCGATGAAGGGTGTAATGAGATTTGCCAAGAAGGGGAAGCTTAGTCCCCGGTATATTGGGCCTTACAAGATTGTGCGCAAGGTGGGCCAAGTGGCTTATGAGTTAGATCTGCCTTCAGAACTAGAGTCAGTCCATCCAATTTTTCATGTGTCAATGCTTCGTAAATGCATTGGAGATCCCTCCAAAATTGTGCCTGTAGATGATGTCCAAGTTACTGAGAAATTGTCCTATGAAGATGTACCTATTGCCATTTTAGATAGGCAAGGTCGGAGACTCAAAACCAAAGACGTAGCCTCAGTTAAAGTTCTAAGGAGAAACAATAGTAGAGAAGAGATGACTTGGGAAGCAGAAGAAGATATGAAATCCAGATATTCACATTTATTTCCACCCCCAGAAGAAATTCAAGATGAGACGCCATTGTCCCCAGGTATGTAATGCTTCTTTTGATGACTCCTTGGTCGTGTGTGACCAATATTGTTATTGTTGTTGTAGCCCTGTGAGGCATTCTATAATTTGGGTTGTTGTGACAGGCTGGTACTGGTATAGTTACAAGGAAAACTCTGGCGAAATTTTTGTACAATTCCTAAGAGTTTAACATTCGAGAACGAATGTTTCTAAGGGGGGAAGGATGTTACACCTCGTGGATTTTCGCGTCGTCGTAAGCAAACTAACATGAGTTCGGAGAGGCCATGATACCCCTATAAGGTCAAGGAAGTATTTTAATAAGTGTTAGACAAGTATTTAAAGGTTTCGAGATCAAGCGAATCGAAGAAAATAGGTTCGTTGAAAATTTAGAAAAAACTTGACAAAATTTTTGACGGAAACCTATGTAATCCATAACCTATGTAAATTAAAGTTCAGCAAGTGGTCTTTCCAATGAAATTGACAGATCACATTTCTGTAAAGTACGGAGGAAAATACGGCCTGTACAAAAAAGTATGTCCCGTACTTTTTGGGCGTATTTCGCAAAAAAATTCCAGAACTTAAAATTTTTGCCCCCTAACTGATGAACAGTATCACGTACTTCAAAGTACGTGATGAACAGTAACACGTACTATTCCCGAGATTCCCAGAAATTAGGGCGGTAGAATTTTTTTTCCCAACTTTTATATACCCATTTCCACGACTTGGGCCTTATTTTTCACCCAAAATCAAACCCTAATTTCTCTCTAAGCTCCCCTTAACACCCATAAACACACCAAATCATTCCAAATCAAATCAAAAGAAGATCAACCTTGAAAACCTAGTTTAATTTATGGGCGTTGGAGTGTTCTTGCTTTCACTTGGAGTTGTGGGGATTAAGTATTAGAGCAAGTTGTGTGAGTTGAAATTCTTCAAAAATAAGGTATGTTCTTCGTCTCATCTATTGTGTTAAGTGGATGTGAAGGTTTAGCAAGTCTTAAAAGTGGAAAGAGTTATGGGAAAAAGTTCAAATATGAATATTGATGATATTTTGAGTGTAAATTAACTTGAGCTATAATTGTTAGCGTATTATGAGTATAATCTTGTTATGAGGGGTAGTAATGATGTTGAGAAAGTGTTGTATATAAGAGTACAAGGGGATGTATTGAATTTGCTGTTATGGATTGTTTATGAAAAGAAATTTTGGGATGGAATTTAGTATAATTTGAATATAATCTTTTGATTATGGAATTGTTGCTATCAATATTTGGGAGTTGTTTATCATATGGAGGAAGTGGTTGGAACAAAGGAAATGTTGCCCAATTTTCGTTAGCTCTTAGTCATTTTAGTTTAGACTCAAGTATGCTTCCAATTATCTAATTTTAGTACAAAATCTCTTGAATGTAGAATCGTAGGCTTGGAGAGGGAAACGTTTAGTCGATAAAGTTAAAGAGACGTAAAGGTATGTAAGGCTAGCCCCTTTCTTTCAAAGGCATGGCTACTATACTATGATTCCTTTATATTTCCATGACTTCCTCATAACCCAAAGTTGAAGGCTAAAGATTTCTAAGAGCTTCCTATGAGAAAGGGATAAGAAATGTTCTATGATAATGACGATGATTATGATGATTTTATCCATCGAGATTCTAAACTTATGAAATGATGCTATAATGAGACTAATGATCATATTGCATGATTTTCTTGATATTACTCATTGTTGATAGTCTCACCTCATAATACTAGTTCCTTCAAGGTGAGACATGGCGATCATGATTATTCCATAACATAATCGGAGGTTACCGACCTTACGTCACTTCGATAGAATTATAGCTTTTAATTGGACTCTCATGCATGCTTATTTTTATGTATGATTACACCGGGCCTAGTTGGCCGGGCAGACACCACTTCGGTGGGCGGTTTATGGATGATGATAGTTACACCGTGCCTAGTTAGTCGGGCAGTCACCCCTAGTGGGCGGCGTGAGATGATTACCCCGGACGCGGGCTAGTGATGATATTATGTTATGTATGTATGAAAAATGTTTTCTTAAAAGGCTAAGCATGCATAGTATTCGCCTTAAGGGGCAGTTTGATATACAGGTTATCTCTTTCCCTCATGTTTCCTTAATTATTGCTTTACTACATTATGGTTCATGCCTTACAAACTCAGTACATTATTCGTACTGACGCCCTTCCTTTTATGGACGCTGCGTTCATACCCGCAGGTAGACAGGGAGACGGACCGGATACCTAGGAGCTCTATCAGTAGTCGTATAGGAGCACTCCACTTCTCCGGAGTTGCCGCTTGTTGGTATATTTTTGTGTACATATTTGGGGCATGGCCGGGTCCTGTCCCGTACTTAAGATTCCAGTACTCTAGTAGAGGCTCGTAGATATATGTGTGTGGGTAGTAGATGTCTTATGATCTTATTAGTGCATATTCTGTGCATCATTTTGTAGCATTGTGAGCCTATGCATATATATATATATATATATATATATATATATATATATGTTTGGGAAGTAAATGAAGGTTGTCTCGTAATGGGTTTTATGATGAGAACGGTGTATATTCAGATTGAATGTGATGACAAGTGAGTTAGGTGGTGCTCGGTAGGGTAGCTCCGGGTACCTGTCATGGCCCTCTAGCTGGGTCGTGACAAAATACTTCAGGTTACTTTAGATGGGCAAGCTATCTTTTTTAATTCATACATATATAAAAGGAAGCTTGAGGTTGATAACTCAACCTTCCTCTTGGCGTTTATATTTTTGCATTACTTAAGTATCCTCATTTGTAATATCATCGTAGAGTGTATTATAAACTCTGTGATAATCATACAATACCTAATTTTCTCTAACTCTTATTTTCTTAAGGCTTGTTAATTAGTAGAGGTTCGTTACCTCATTAGGATTTTTTAGGTAAGTTCTAGCCCCCCTTGCTTGTACTTATTCATGTTGAAGATTTTTATATTGTTATTAATAAAAGGCCGCTAGACACTCTGTCCAGTGGTATAAAAAAAAAATCTTAATCTTTGATTTAAGTATACAATTTTCACTTTTGGAAAATTATGTAAAGAAAAGAACTACTAGACTAAGTACCTTTAAGATATTTCCATATTTTGACTGCATTTTCTTTATTTAGAAATATGGGTCCAACACTTACGTAGTACTCTTGATAAAATGCAACTACATGACTTTTCAGAAACTCTTTGGTGAAGAAGATCACGTCAACTGATCTGCCACACTTAATAATTACGTAGTACTCTTGATAAAATGCAACTACATGACTTTTCAAAAACTTTTTATAGTTTCGTTGACGTAATAATTAGCTGATTCTTAAAGATAAAAGAAACCCAAGATATTTATTTTACTTGATTTAATGTAGATGTGGGGGATATTCTTTATCACTGTGTGGGACGTAGATTTTAATAGAGTAACATGGGGTGTATGCATTATTGGATGAGTGAAGTCAGAACAACCCACGACACCCAAAAGAGATTTTAAAAAGCGTGTACATATACTCTTACTAGAATTTGTCTAAAGATGATCTTCAAAATCTCTTCGATACTTAGTAGGCACTTTATTTGGAATTTTAAAGTTGTTTTGTTATAGTTTTTACAAAGAATATTTAATTATTTGAATGTATTGAAAGTAAAAATAAATTTTTTGATATTTTTTGAATTTATATTTAAAATTTTTATGACCTAAAGTAAAATAATTTTTAGAAAAAAGTGAAAATTCTCATTACCAAACTGGTCCTTAATTATCCACTTGGAAGCATCAAAGAGCATGTTCGGAGATATTTTCTCTTTTTGTCAACATCTTTTCAGATATTTATATTTTATTTTTTGACTTGTTTTTCAGTCGATTGATTCAATGTTGTTGCCATTAGCTGTGACTGAACCAATTTACTACACGACAAATGACAAGTGAGGTGCTAAAAGGTTTTTCAAAGGAAGTTTTTCAAAAAATATGTTTAAATCAAGCACAATAAGCAATGATATCTTTTACCCCCTCCGTATTGTCTTAATTTAATTTGATACAAAATTTAAAAAATAAAGAAAGATTTTTGAAATGTGTGATCTAAAATGAGTTTTAAATATTTGTGTGACTGTAAATCATCTCATAACGTTAAATTGTTTCTAAATATAGAAAGGTGTAATATATTCTATTAATTCTTCGTTTTGAAAAAAAAATCATTGTTATAATTTTACATAGTTTGAGCATATATAAATAGCAGTTCGGTGCACTAAGCTTTCGTTGTGCCTGAACTCCGGAGAAGGATCGAACCACAAGAGGAAGGATCGGATCACAAAAGTCTATTGTACGCAATCTTACCTATTAAATTTTCACGGAGAACCAATTCATGATTATTATTATAATTTTTTCACCTTAAATTCCGGCAAAACTCTGTTCTACTTCTTTTTGGATGTGGTCCTCCTCCTACCAGAATAATTCTGGATTAATCTTATTTCTTCGTGAAATGTAGTGTTAGAGAATCTCTCATGTCTTTCATTGATATATATATATATATATATATATATTACTATATAGAAAGGTGAGTATGGACACTTTTTGGTCGTCCGTTAGCACTTTTTCGTCGTTCATTTGTGGGGCCAAAAAAAATTGTAGACTCACATATTTTAAACTATTAATATTTAAAAAAAAAAAATTACGAGCCCATATATTTTAAACAACTACTAATATTTTCAAAAAAAATTGTGGGCCCCATATTAAACACCAACCAGTAATAAAAAAAAAAAGAAAAAAAAAGTGGAACCCACCACATCCAAACTCACGGGAAAAAAAAGTGGATCTCATATTAACAAAATCAAGCAATATTAAAAAAAAAAGTGAATCCCATATTAAAAAAACAAACAATGTTAAAAAAAAAATGCTTAGAAAATCAAACAATTAAATCAATAATGATGGATTCATTGCCACACGCGTATCAACCCATTAGAGGGAGCAAATGAAATTATTGTACAACAACATACTTAAAACACAAAAATGCTTAGAAAATCAAACAATTAAATCAATAATGATGGATTTATTGTCACATGCGTATCAACCCATTAGTGGGAGCAAATGAAATTATTGTACAACAACATACTTAATATCCGTTTTCCAATTTTTGAAAAAAAAATTGTGGGCTCATATAGCCTGATGGATTCATTGCCACACGCGTATCAACCCATTAGAGGGAGCAAATGAAATTATTGTACAATAACATACTTAAAATACAAAAGTTCTTAGAAAATCAAACAATTAAATCAATAATGATGAATTTATTGTCACATGCGTATCAACCCATTAGTGGGAGCAAATGAAATTATTGTACAACAACATACTTAAAATACTTTTTTTTTTAAAAGTGTGGTCCCCATATTAAACACCAACCAATATTAAAAAATTCAAAAAAACACCAACCAATTAAGCATTTAAAAAAAAGTGTGGTCCACATATTAAACACCAACCAATATTAAAAAATAAAAAAACACCAACCAATATTTTTTTTTTTTTTGAAAAAAGAGGTAAATAAAGTGGAACTCACCATCTCCAAACTCACGGAAAAAAAAAGGTGGACTCCATATTAACAAAATCAAGCAATATATAAAAAAAAGTGAATCTCATATTAAAAAAACAAACAATGTCAAAAAAAAGAGTGCAGACTTTGTATTCGTAGTAAACACTAATATAATAAAGTTTTAGATACGGAGCACAAACTACAATGTTATATTAATCGTGTTTTGAACATAGTATCTCATATTGACAAAATCAAGCAATATAAAAAAATTAAAAAAAAAAAAGGTGAATCCCATATTAAAAAAACAAACAATGTCAAAAAAAAAAGTGTATTCATAGCAAACACTAATATAATAACGTTTTAGATACGGAGCACGAACTATAATGTTATATTAATCGTGTTTTGAACATAGTATATATATATATATATATATATAAATAGTGCAAACTAATAATGTCCAAAAGGGTGGGCCCCATACTAAATAACACCAAGCAATATAAAAAAGACAAAGTGAACCCCATATTAAAAAAAATATAATGTTTAAAAAAAAAGTGTAGACTTTATATTCGTAGCAAACACTAATATAATAAAGTTTTAGATACGAAGCACAAACTATAATGTTATAGTAATCGT
This sequence comes from Lycium barbarum, assembly GCF_019175385.1. Classification (NCBI taxonomy): domain Eukaryota; kingdom Viridiplantae; phylum Streptophyta; class Magnoliopsida; order Solanales; family Solanaceae; genus Lycium; species Lycium barbarum. The sequence continues at coordinate 9,577,130 of NC_083345.1, read as the reverse complement.
GTTTTGAACATAGTATATGTATATATATTATATGCATAAAAATAGTACAAACTAATAATGTCCAAAAAAAAAAAAAGTACACCCCATAAAGAGTGGACCCCATACTAAACGACATCAAGAAAAGTGGATCCCACCATCTCCAAACTCACGGTAAAAAAAAATGGACCCCATATTAACAAAATCAAGTAATATAAAAAAAATGTGAACCCCATATTAAAAAAAAATAATGTCAAAAAAAAAGTGCAGACTTTGTATTCGTAGTAAACACTAATATAATAGAGTTTTAGATACGGAGTACAAACTACGATGTTATATTAATCGTGTTTTGAACATAGTATATATATATATATATATATATATATATATATATATATATATATATATATAGTGCAAATTAATAATGTCCAAAAAAAAAAGTGCACCCCCTATTAAAAAATCAAACAATATTCATGTAATTTTTAATGTATCTCATTAAGTCAATAATGATGAATTCATTACCACGTGCGTGTCAATCCATGAAATTGCTTTTCTTCAAAAGGTTAAGTAGTAAAACCATACAATTTTTTTATTTTTTTTATATTAGCCTGAGATCTAATCTAAATATTAAACTGTTGTATTTGCTATTCCGCCATGTCATTTATTTGTTATGTTTACTAAAATAAATATACTTAAAATATTTATATTTTAAAATAAGATAGAATTTAATTACTTTTTTATATTTATTCTTACTCTAATAAATGTGAAAAGAAATTAATGTCGTAAAAAAAAATATCAAATGCAGATCAAATAATCAATAAGGTAAATTAGTCAAATTATAATTCTAATCGACGTTTTCTTAAAAAACCATACAAAAAATAACATGACAAGTAAAATGAGCTAAACCGAGAATATTTACTATAAATTAAAAAATAGTATTTCTTCATTTAAATAAAAAATCAATTTCTACTTTGTTTCGTTTTAAACATGTAAAATTAATTTAATAATTAGAATTAGAATTGTCCAAATCAAAATTTGATAAAAAATAATAAGTATTTTACACCTTTAAATTAATTGAATTAAAATTGAAAGTATCAACTGATGCTTAAATATTGCTATTGTTTTATTTCAAAGAGAAGAAAATAGTTTCCTTTTAAACAAGTCTTCTCTTTTAAAAAATATTAATGAATTTGCCGATTTTGTGTTCATAGCAAACATTAATATAATAAAATTTTAGATACGGAGCACAAACTATAATATTATATTAATCGTATTTTGAACATAATATATATATATATATATATATATATACATATAAATGCACTATAATCTAAAGTGTTGGGCCCGTGCTGCCGTCTAGTATATATATATAAGAGCTTTTGAAGCGTTTAATGAACTGGTGTACTCCACTTGTTGGTAGGTAAAGTAGCCAGAGGGATATACAGGTGCAGAGCTATTTTTGGGCAAGAAGTCAATTGACACCCTTATGCAGAGGCGAAGTCAGAATTCGAAGCTTGTGGGTTCGGATTTCTGATTCTTTAAAGTTAATTAGTTATTAATTAATAATTTGTACATGTTCGACAAAAATTTTAATACTAATATATGGTTCGGACAAAAGCTACTGAGTTCGATCGAACCCACATCCGAAGGGCTGGCTCCGCCCCTGCCCTTATGTTAAAGAATTACAAAAGTGTGCATATACACCATTTCTTAAGTCCACTGAGCGTCTTCTTGTATTTACTTCATTAAATTCTAATTCATTATTGAAAATTTTGAATCCACTACGGGGAACATGTAATATTTGGTAACATATCAGAAGACGAGATTTATCCGGTTAAACCTTAAAATAGCTAGCTATATCCATTTTACTCTAGAAAAGAAAGATTGATCAAGTGATAGAAGGTAAGTAGAGCACAAATTTCCAGCAGTTTTATGAAGTGGGGTAATTAAACTGAATAAAGACACTAGACTATTATGGTTCATGCAGCTAGTTTGACATAACTAAACTTGTCCTCTTTTTGGGCTCGAAGAGTGTTTACATATCGCTTGGAAAATGTTTACTTCTGTGCTTATGAGTGAGACTGGTTGAAAAATTAAGCGGCATGATAAATAAATATTCATTAATCGAATACAACTTACTTGGAATATGAGACGACTTTTATTGTGTGCATATACCAGTGTTGGGGTTTGGGTGGGGGAAGGGGGAGTAAGAGAGAGAGAGAGAGAGAGTAGCATACCGACAATGAAGGAACAAGCTTTCCATCCACCAGTCTTGAATCTAAGAACAGGATTGCCTTTGAGATCTACAGTTCCATCTTTTGTGTATCCATCATCATGCCCATTTTCATCCACATGATTAGAAGTTGCCATAATTATAGGAAATATTGGATGACTCCTTTATTCAATTGTTATGCAAACTTCAAATTAGAGTGCATTTAGAAAGCACAGCTAGCTTGTTTACTTTCTGCTTGGCATAGAAAGTCTGCTATCACTACTACCTTTATATAGACCCCAGCGTCTCTGAATTAAGTCATTCTAGAGTTTATGTACATATCAACAACAAGCCCAGTGTAATCCCACTGAGTGGGGTCTGGGGAGGGTAGAGTGTACGCAGACCTAACCCCCACCTTGAAAGGTAGGGCGGCTGTTTCCGAAAGACCTTCGGCTCAAGAGAGGATATCAAGTGAATTATTTAATAAAAATAAAAATAGGATTTTAGTCAAAATTATTAGGTTCTAACTAAAACTATAGTTCCGCTCTAAGTTACTTGGACTCAGGTGTGGGTGTCCGACATGCAGGTACGGATCCGAAGGTCGGATCCTTCATGATCAAAATTTTAGGATTCGGGAATACGGATCTAGGTACGGGTGCGGGAATTCGGCAAAAATTAAATTTAAAATAACAAAAAAAATATAGCTATAAATATGCATAATTATGAAAAATACATGCTAATAATTAATTTATATGTTGTCCCTCTTTTCCAAGAAAACATTTATAAATAGCATAATTAGGTTTATTAATAAAGTTTGATACTTATTTGTAATATATATGAAGTTTATTCCATCTCAAAAAAAAAAATGTTTCCATCTCAAAAATATATATGAAGTCTATTTAAATGAAAAATGTGTGCCTTCAAAGCATATACAGATCTTTAGTTTACAATTAAATAATTGTATATTATTTAGATTAAAATTCTATTTATTTTTATTTTTTGATAAGGGTGTAAAAAAAATAGAATTTTAATTGTACAAAAAATAATTAGTACTTATGTGTAAATGTTAATTCTCAAGAAGCAACGTGGCAGCATATTAGCACTCCAAATTAACAAAGTGGTCAACTCCAAAATAGTCTCTGCGTCTTCTTCTTCTTTGTTCTTCTCTGCGTCTTCTACATCGTTCTTCTCTGAATCTTCTTCCCCAACAAAACCTTTTCCATGTCCCTATTTTTTTCGCAGTACAACACGAACCATGTCTCTGTTACTACATAGCAGCGAAATTAAAGGTATTTCGTTTTCCATCTCTTCAAATCTCCATTTTGGGAAATCAAATCTCAATTTTTTTCTCAACACACCCGATCTCATTTGACCAGATCCGACACAGATCTCATACCCTTACCCGTGTCAATGTCGTGTCTGACACCGGTACGACACCCAAACTATCAAGTCCGAGTAACTTAGGTTCCGCTTCCGCTAACTAAGAGTCCGTTTGGATTGGCTTATAAGTTGCTTATAAGCTGTTTTTAGTTTTTTTGAGTGTTTGACTGACCAGCTTAAAGTCATTTTGTGTTTAAAATAAACTCAAAAAAATAATTGAGTCCATTTGACTTAGCTTATCTAAAGTAGCTTAGAAGCTGAAAACAGTTTTTCAGCTTATAAGCTAAAAAAAATAAGTTAGACTATCCCAATTTATTTTTTTTTAGCTTATAAGCTATTTGCAGCTTGTAGGCATAAGCCCATCCAAACAGGCTCTAAGAGCTTGTAAGCTGGAAACAGCTTTTTTTTTGCTTAAAAAAAGCAGCTTATAAGCTAAAAAAATAAATTGGGGGTAGTCCTACTTATTTTTTTTTTTACTTAGATAAGTTAAATCAAACGGGTCTAATTAATTTTTTGGGCTTATTTTAAACACAAAATGACTTTAAGCTGACCAGCCAAACACTTAAAAAAGTTGAAAATAGCTTATTGACAACTTATCAGCTAATCCAAACATGCTCTAAAACTATAGTTCCGCTATGCACTAACGGTGCAAATACATATTTACGCGGTTGAGTTATTAATAAGGTGTAAAAACAAATCTCAATGACAAATATTAATTATCGCTCTAATAGAAATGGTAATTAACTAATCCATTATTCTGGTCATATAAAAAACGGAAAAGGGCCAAATATATCCTGTACTATTAAAAAATGGCTAAATATACCTTTCATTATATTTTAAGTTCAAATATATCTTAGTTATTATACTATGGGATTAAACTCCTCCGTTAAATTGTCCAAGGTATGCGTTCTATCATGTGGCATTGCACCTCATCCATTGTTAGTGCTTTGCTCTGCTAACTCATACCGTGATTTTCTTCTATATGCAACAACACTTTTTAACATAGTGAATGCTTTTGTCCCCTTGAATTCTCTTGCTCTTAGGAGCCGTTTGGACATGATTTGAAATCGTGAAATGAAATCACGAGATGAAATCATGTTGGACATACAATTTGGATTTCTGAAGTTGTATTTTTTCTCATAGACATAAAAACTCACAAGTTGTGAAAACCACCAAAAAATTTTCAATTCTTATACAATCTTACCAAATGAACAAGTCATAGTTCATAACAAATTAATACGCTACTAGAAGGCCTTTATAAAAAATACAACATATTAAACTTTAGTTTAATAAAATGGAAATTTGAACATGAGTTGTAGTGCAACTAATCTTTAATATAATCCTCCCACATAATTGGTAAGAGTAAATTTGTTATAAATATACTACCAACTTGTAGATATTTTAATATTTGATATAAATGGTTGGTAAACATGATTGGTAAATATATCTACCAACTTATGGATCTATTTTTACAAAATATAAACTTATGGGTTAACTTTTACATTTATATTTTTTGAAATCATGATTTCAAATCCTAAATCATGCCTTTTTGGATGATTTGGGATTTCATCTCATGAGATGAAATCAGAGATGAAATCGCATGTCCAAACGTTGATTTCATATCATGAGATGAAATCGCATGTCCAAACGCCTACTTTAGAAACTTGAGAAGGACCATATCACTTCTCTCATCTGATAAAAAGGGTATTCCCCATATAGATACTTCATCTGGTGGTGGTGGCGGTCACTTCTCCATTTTTGGTGCCTCTTCCACCGTGGTTGGTGGCTTCTCCAACGCCGCGGGTACTTGAACAATTGCTTGCTTAATTTTTTCAACTGCTTCCACCTTCTCTTCCGTCGTGGCCGGTGGAGTTAATTTTTCCTCTGTTTTCTCCAATTCCTTAGTTTCAACTGCCACTGTTACCGGCTCTGGCTCTAGCTCCGGCGCCGGCGATTCTGTAACTGGTTCTGCCTCCTTTGCCGGCGGCGATGGAAGTGGTGGAGGGGCTCTTGAATTAACTATTTGAATTCAGCTAATGTTTTTTCTTCGGGGTTAGGGAGTTCAGCTAACAATGGATGAAAAATACAGGCGTAATAATCCCAAAATTTGAGTTTTATTTTAAGTTTATTATTGCTCTCTCTCAGCTTTAGTCACCATTGAACGATAATATGGTGGTAATGGTGGTGGTGGAGGAGACGGGAATGGTGGAGGGGAAGGAAATTTTAGCGGTGGAAGTGAGGAGGAGTAAAATGGAGCAAGGGTGATGAGGTGGCAATGCCACGTGGCATCCACCTCATCAAATTCTAGTGCTTGTCACGTAGGCAGAGGCAGATCTTGGATTTGAAGGTGTCGGGTTTCATAATTTTCTTCAATGTACATTTTGTTAGGAATGTGTTGGGTCGGATCCATCTCTTTTTAGTTTATTCGGGTCAACTTAATAAGCCTTTTTTTATTTACAAATATGAAAATTACATCTCAAAAATCAAGAAACGAACATAATTAACATCTTAAACAAGGAATCACACTCATTAACAACAAGGTAAAATCAACGTTTTCACCAAGGAACTTGCATCTTTTATGTATATTAAAAAATGAATTTGCACAAGTAAAATAACATCTTCAATAAGGGAATTACACCAATTAAAATAAGAAAAATAATAGAAAACCCTTCGATAGGTAATTACGCCCCATAAGTAAATGCAAAATTAGATAAAACTACAAGTTCTCAAAAATAAATCATAAATTTCATGTTTTTTCTAAGCAATGCTTGTGAAATTTCTATCACAATTTAAGTAGTAAAGTGATTTAAATTGAATTTAACAATTATAGAATAGCACAACTTTTTATAATACACTCCCTCCGTCCATTTTTATTTGTCCACTATACTAAAAATATATTTTCACTTTTACTTTTAGGTTGTATAGTTTGAAAAATCAAGACATAATTTATCATTTTATACCTATTTTACCCTTATTATTAAGTACTCCAATTCATTTCTCATTTTATTTATTACTTATTAAGAATGTCCCAAGTCAAATATAGACAAGTAAACATGGACGGAGGGAGTAATAAACAAAAGAAATTATAAAAAATAAAAATAAATTGAATTTTGATCATTCCCATTGAGACCCTAGTTTTTGATTTAAATACTCACGGATTTGAGAAGAAAAATACTTAATTTAAGGGATTTTGAAGTTTCTATTTGCGTATTTTCGCTAGATATCACAGATAAAATAATAGAATAGAGGAAAGACAATATAAATAATAAAAAGATAAATAGAAAATTGGGAGATCCAAAAAGGGAATTACTGGTACAAAGGAACCAAAAAGCACAAGAAAAATGAGAGTCAGAAATGTTCAAGATAGATTCAAACTTGTGTGTATCAGCCCTGACACCTTTATCTAATTTGCGACTGGGGCTGGCAGGATCAAATATTTAACCTAGTTTAAGCAAATTGCAACATAGGTATATAAAATAATTTAACAATCTAGGGGGTGCCCTGCCACCCCCACCCTAAAGGGTGGATCCGCCGTGCAGGATAGGATGTACACCGTAGACAACTTTGACGGAGAACGGGTATATTTGATCTCATATATAGTATAACGGCGGAGTATATTTGAATCCAAAATATAACGAGGGGTATATTTGGCCCTTTTCCGTATAAGACGACAGTGTCAGTACGTATATAATTAAATCATATGCTTAATTTTGTTGCCCTTTTTTCTTATTTCTCACCTTATGTCCGATATATATTTTAGAGTCCCGATTAATTCGAATTTGCATTAGGTAAGATTCATTAACAAAATAAACATTTTATATGAGGATTTTTTAAATTCCTAAGACTCAAATTGGAGAAATCCAGTTAAGGATGAATTCCATATATAAATTGAATTGAAGAGGTCTGTGTCTATTAAATGCCAAACTTTGCAAGTTGAGTGTAACAAAGACGATTCTGTTTCTCCACTCTGCCATCCTTTAAAGAGATAGACAAGGAAAGAAAATGAAAGAATTGAAGAGGAACAGAATAGGCTATGCATCGAGCAAAATTAGTTGAATCAACTAATGCATGCAGTGCCCATGTTGACCATCCATTCATTTTTTTGACTTTGTTGAGGAAATTTCATAATTTATATAGTAGCTTCTCATTTCTTTTCCCACCTAATTTAATTTGGTGACCCACTGTTGATGAATTCCACACATAAATTTGTGTTTGAATGGACTTCTGCTAGTTTTGAATTCCAGAAATATTTATTGGAGTAATTAAACTAGTAAATTTCTGATATCGAATTAGTTGAACAATAAAACAAAAAGGATGTAATAATGAAACCTTGTAGTTATGGTCCATTCTTCCTGTAATAGGGAATCACTAATGATATTTTTTCTAAAAATTACTTAACGGTAGTCGATCTTGACATAGAAGGAGGAGAATGACAATATAATCAAACAAAATTGATAATTCAATACGGCGCATTAGAAAAGGAGAAAAAAGAACATTGTTGCTTTGGCTTTAAAAAGTTGAAATCTAAATTACATCTCTACTTTGATTTTAGTTGTTGCAGTAAACAACCACCAAGAACGGAATGGAACCTAACGTATATATCGATAATTGGTAATTTTGGTAGATGCTAGTGTTTGGTTTGACTAAAATACTAAACTGAAGATCTAAATCTTTTTGTAAGCGCATTTTTTGACTATTATTCGATCTGTTAGTTGGCAATTGGATGCACCTGTGCCCTTTGTATAACTTTTCAAATTTCAACCTTGATTTAATGGAAAATGGTACAATAATTATGCTTATTTGATTTATTGTATTGAAGCTTTCATGTCTAACCCCACCTCTTCCTGCCAACAAGAAGAATGCCTACTTCCTCCATCTCAATCGATGTGATACCTTTTGAATTTTGAGAGTCAAATGAATTTTTTTTTATCTCGAGTTTTTCATATGTCTTTTAATTTTTTAAGTTATTAATTATTGTAATTTATAGTATCTTTTACCTAGTTTCTAAATATATAAATTTCATTTCGAAATACTTATAAAAGTTTTTATGTTTGAATTCACGGTCAAAATTAAGAAGTTTAATTGACGAAATCGATGTCACATAAATATTAATTAGATCGAGGGTAAATTAGCCCCTCAGTTTTAATCGCCAAATTTCCATCAATTCCCTATACATAAATTATTTTTCTTAACTATATGCCAAATAATTTTCTCCTGGGAAGTTAATTTACCTTTTCTATTACCCTAATATGAAAAGGTGAAAATGACTTGCTTCACTTATAATAAAGTCAGTTTTTCTTACAATTATCATAATTTTTAACTTCATAATACTTGTTCTTTACTAACATATATACATTATTACTAAAACTTTCTTCAAATCAATCCTTGATATGCTAGTATTATTATTATAATTACTAATAAATATATTTTTTTGGTTAATAATTTTCAATTAGCAACCAAACACTAATTTTTTTTTTTTTTATGAAAATTATTTCTACAAAAAATGACTTTCATCGTACCAATACAAACTCAAATTATAAAAAGAACTAAAATGGAAATTGGAAAAAGAAAATAACAACAACAACAACATACCCAGTGAAATCTCACAGTGTGGGATCTGGGGAGGGTAAAATATACGCAGACTTTAACTCCATCTCGGAAGATAGAGAGACTGTTTCCGGAAGACCCTCGGCTCAAGAGAAAACATGATGAGAAAAGGTCAAATAAGCAGGAACAGTTCAAACAATACGAACCAAAAGGTCCAACATGCACACCGGGCAAAGTTACAACTGGGAACAGACTTATCGACAATGCGAACTGATTAATGGGGGATTTTATATGAAATTTAGTAAGTATAAGATAGAATAAAAGTACCCTAGCCCCAAGAATTTAACTAGTGGTAACTTAAATTGTCCTCCTTTCAGAAACAATTTTTTTCTCACAAACAATTTACAAATTAAAATGTACGATTTATTATTTTCCTACATAAATGGATTGTGTATTATACAAATCCTATCTTATTTGTCAGTTAAGATGTTAAAGGCGAGCCATTCTCGTACGACTGACACTGACCTTGATCGTAACTTTTGACGGAGTAACTACAGTTTTGACTTTGAATATTGCTATATTAATTAATTATCTTGTACATTAGACCAACCGTAGTCCTATTGAGACTGTTTGTTAGTAGAGCTAGAGCCTTGACATTGTATGCAATAGACTTTATTTCTGTTTGAACTCCTATAGTCCTATCCATATTATTAAAATCATGTATACTATATTATTTTGTAGTACTATTTCTTTGTATTATTGCTCCCTGTCAGCGTTTAACCAGCTCAATACTATTAATCCAATATTTAAATATTAAGTTTTGTCGGTACTATAGTATTTTGTAGTACTATTACTTTGTATTATTGCTCCCTGTCAGTGTTTAACCAGCTCAGTGTCATTAATCCAATATTTAAATTTTAAGTTTTGTCGCATATTATTTTCGAAAGATTCAGAGCAATGGACCCACTAAATAATTTAAAGTAGGGATTTGTCGGAGATACTCCAAACTGACCTCGTTGGTTTAATGGATAAACAAACACTGCATTTTCGGTCTTTTTTAATTAACTACAAAGGATGTAGTGCAATTGATTGGGTTGCTCCTCTTTTAATAACAAGTTTTTGTTCGAATTTTGAATATGAAATTTTTTTTGATAGAAAGCGCTTTTGGATATAGTGGGACTCCAATGTAGGCACCAGACTTCAGATGGGAAAAAAAAATCTTTTTTATTCTTTCTTACATTTGTGATAGAGATATTCAATGGCAACTTAGGTTAATCCGGTTTTTAACCTATTAATCTTCAATCATATGAAGGCAGAAGGGCTATAGTTGGTATTGGCTGAATATTGTGGATATCGACATATGCAATGGCAAATTAGTTTAGAGCCCATTTAGTTTAGCTGATTTAATGTAGCTGATAAGTATTTTTAAGTGCTGAAGCTGATTTAATAAATAAACAGTTACGCATTTGGATAAAAGTGTTGAAACTGATAATAAGCTGCTAAAGTGTTTAGCAAAAAAAGTACTGATACGCATTTTTTCTGTTACAATGACTTAAATACCCTTAAAATGGCTTACACTTATAAGAACACTACTTTTATAAGTTTTTAAATACCAAATTATTTAAAATACTAAATAATTTATGCCCAATTTTATATTTAATGCAAAATTAATTATATAAAATTATTTCTTAAGAACAAAATTATTTTATGATAAGCTAAACTGCAATCATAAGCTATAAAAAAAATAGTTAATAATTATACTAAAGTTCGTTAGTATAACATACTCAAACTGTACACAATATTTGAATAGAAGAAACACATATGCAATTAATGAAATTTTGTTTGTTGCTACTTAAATCTAACCATTCAACTATTAGAAATATCTTGAGCAATCAAATCACGAGCAGCCAATTAAGGGTATTATCTCCTTGATTTTTTGCATTTTCGAGGTTTGCATTTATGAAATTCTCGAATGTTTTTAATGTTGGTAGATGAGAGCTGCTGGGTTTTAAAGACATGGGGTGAGGAAGTGACGTGATGGAGAGTGTTAAGATTTTATTAGAGTAAAAGTTTCAGGGATTACGAAATAATATTAGAGATAGAATAGTAAAACTCTTGGTCAAACTAAAAGTGCTTATAAGCTAAAAAATAATAAGTTGGGAGAGACTAACTTATGACTTATGGCTTATTTTTAGCTTATAAACAGTTGACTTATAAGTACTTTTATTTTTATCAAACGCGAACATAAGCCGAAAAGTGCTTATAAGCTGATTTGACCAACTTACAAGCTTGGCCAAACACCTTCTTAATCCTGTTTTTAACCTATTAATCTTCAATCATGTGAAGAGCTATAGTTGATGATTGGCTCAATATTTTGGATATCGTCATTTTGATGTACATCCAAAATATTGATAATTAATTAGCTCAAGAATCTGGTCAAGAATCTGGATATCAAATTAAAGAAATTAACTATTCTTGTAACATGTTAACAAATGTTTTTACGTAGAATATTATGGTGAAACTTACAAGAATAGTTAATTTCTTTAATTTGATAATTAATTAGCTCGTCTTAATCAAATTTGGCGTTCTTAATGCCTCTTGAAATAATAATGCAGCGTAAGAGACAAGTAATTAGCCCTAGACAATAGCATGATTTCCTCTTTTTATTTCGTATGTTTTTGTTTGTTAGTAATTCGCTGTGTTTGAAAGTCAAAACACAAACAAAAAGCGTCACAATAAATTAATTATTTGATGAGTACTCTTATTTAATTAGTCTCTCGAGTCAAAGGTTCGTAGGATAGTAAACATGATAATAGTATTTTCTAATTAGGCGCCTGTTTTTTTTTTTTTTTTTTTTTCCCTTCCTCCAAAACGTCAAGTCTCTTATTTTTGCATGGGAGAAGAGACCAATTTATGCACAAGTCACGGGAGAAACTGTTCATCTCAAGAAATTTCATATACTAAATTTTTTGAATTTAGAAAGTCATGACTACATCTATTTTTTTTTCCTTTTAATAAAAGAAAACAACGTACATTCAAGTTGTCCCTTAGGTGATCATTATCTCCATACAAGTTTTGAACGGTAATATCATTCCCAACTCCTTTGCATTTGATAGGATATGAATTTTCCTCTATCCTTTACGAGCTGTAATCTGCATCGACGCCTCTCTAATTTTCGTAGCTCATAGTAAATAATCTAATTATTAATGAACCTTTTTCCGGCTGAATGTCGTTCACTCCATAAACCTGTATAATTCTATTTCCTAACTGAAATAGCTCGACCAATCAAACAAAAAATTATATGCAATATATATAATTTAAATCTTATCAGCTTTACCCGCTAGTAAAACGGAATATTAACAGGATACAACTTGCATATTAGAAAGGAATCATATTCGCAAAGCCTGTAGAACTGAAAAGCTAATGCATAATATAGCAAAGGGATCACATTTCTACCAATTATTAGAGGTCCCAAACGTGGGGAGAAAAAAAAAACAAAAAGAGCACAAAAATGATTCTAGCTAAATTAGCTTTCACATTACGTTTTGGAAAACGTTGAATAGTCAATGGATATATATGACATTGGTTTTCTTCCATTTTAAGATTTATCAGTCTTATCACAAGTCACTCTCATTCATTTTCCTTTGGCTTGTCTTTCCAAGCTTCTAGATAAGATGGAAAAACCTGTGTAAGCAAGTCAATGCTCAGCCCCCAAACAAGAATTTTCCTCTTTTGAGAGAGGAAGGGGGTGATAAACGTGCATTTTGAGTTGAATTTAAGCAGGTTAAAAGTAATTGAATTAATAAATAAATTATTGTCCAACCTTATTTAAAAGTTGCTTGTACTGAAATGAGTTTGATCAAGATGGATAGATAGTGGGTCATTGTCCAATAATCTAACCAAGTTTTGATTATTTGCTTGTTTCCTTATAATTATTTAATTAACACTACGTACCATACAAAATTAATCACATTTTTAATTGTAGCTATATAGGAGTATTAACATATCAGAAAAAATTTAACCAGACTTCTTGTGGTTCAATTTGGGCTACACTGAACCCAATTTTATCTAATTTTTAGATAAATTGAATTGGAGCGGATTAAAACAAGTTAGAGTTAATAAGTAAGCTTTTGACGAATTGAATGAATCATATTTAGATAGGCTAGTTTTATAACCACGAGGGGGGGGGGGGGGGGGGGGGGGCTCAGAATTAATGGTGGACGAACTATGAGTTAGAGAAGTCAACTGATGAGCTGCTTGGTTTGAAATCTCAAACCATACTTAATACAGTTCTTTTAAGGCTGCAGTCAATTAAGTGGGCGCCACTACAAGAAAAAATATATTTGGCAACAATTTTTTTTTTATTGTCATACATTGATTATTGTTGCAAAAAGTACTTTTGGCAACAAAAAAAAATATTTTGTTGCATGAACATTTCCCAACGGCTGTTATTGCAACAACGTGCAACAACTTTTTTTTTTTTTTTTTTTTTTGCCAAAAGTACTTTTTGCAACAATAATCAATAATATGACAACAAAATTAAATTCTTTGGCAACAAAAAAATCATTTGCCAACAATAAAACTAAGTTGTTGCCAAATATAAAAAAATTTGTTGCGATTTCTATACTTTCTTGTAGTGTGCAATTGGGGGGGGGGGGGGGGGGGGCTCAGAATTAATGGTGGACGAACTATGAGTTAGAGAAGTCAACTGATGAGCTGCTTGGTTTGAAATCTCAAACCATACTTAATACAGTTCTTTTAAGGCTGCAGTCAATTAAGTGGGCGCCACTACAAGAAAAAATATATTTGGCAACAATTTTTTTTTTATTGTCATACATTGATTATTGTTGCAAAAAGTACTTTTGGCAACAAAAAAAAATATTTTGTTGCATGAACATTTCCCAACGGCTGTTATTGCAACAACGTGCAACAACTTTTTTTTTTTTTTTTTTTTTTTGCCAAAAGTACTTTTTGCAACAATAATCAATAATATGACAACAAAATTAAATTCTTTGGCAACAAAAAAATCATTTGCCAACAATAAAACTAAGTTGTTGCCAAATATAAAAAAATTTGTTGCGATTTCTATACTTTCTTGTAGTGTGCAATTTGCCTGGTCAGAATACAGAGCTTGTGGTGAAGGTATAGAGATAATAATTAAGAAGATGGGAAGAAGGATTGTGACGCACCTGAACGAACGCGGATTGATGAGGGCGAGTCAAGCAAGATTGACAGATTTCGAGGTTAGCAAACTTCTGAAAATCATGAGATGATCATGACACCTTATGCGAATTCACATCGGAATGGGAGAGAGAAATGAAGATATTCGTAAGACATAATTCAAGTTCACATGGTATGTGCACGCTTTTAGAGCTCGATACTCAAAAGACAAATTTGTTCAGATCCAGACCCAAAGCGGGCAATATATACATGCCATGGACTTGATCATTATTACAAAAATACTAATGTAATTTAATTTTGTTTAAGAGGGACCGGCTCCTCTCCGTTTCTGATTGTCTCAATTTCCCCAAACTCTTACCAGAATGGATGACACATATACATTCAGCAACGGAAACGTGAATTATTTTAAGTGGGAGTCATTTCAATGGGAAAAAAGGTAACATTTCTTGATCATTGATTGCAAAAGGAAAAAATCCATCTGTTTGTATCAATCACGGAGGAAATTTGACTTCAATCACTAGTCAAAGAAATGAAAATTAGTGAAGTATATATTGACGTTTGGAGTTTTGAAATTGAAAAGGAGGTGATCTCTCGAATAATATTTAGCCCATATATTTCGGTTAATTTTTCATCATCTTTTTTTAATTGAGCAACATGTATTACTACGAGTCTTCGATGTTCATTTTTCTTAATTATAAAACGTGACTAAATGATCCAATTTCGATTGAGCCTAGTGACTGTCAATTCTGAAAGGACAAAGTTTGGAAAAAGTTCCTGTATCCAAATTAACAATGTCCTCTTCATCTTGTCTTTTATATTACATAATAAATGTCAACTATATGCTAAAATGACTTTCATATTCGAGTCTAGATAAGATGATAGTAAGCACTATGATAACAATAGTGAAAGCAAGTCCAATGACGTTATTATACCGTATACATGACACATAAAAAATTAAGTGGAGCTTTTTTTTTAAAGATGTTGAAAACTCTTTCGAAAAAAGTTTATTGAATTTTTCAACAAAAAAAAAAAAATCAACTAAACACAAGAGAGTAAGTCCTTGTACCTCTTTCTTCTAACTTTCAGCAATTAAATATACCGTTGAGACTTGAGACAACCTTTTGAAAATGGATTCTCAGGGTTTAAATCTTTGTGAGAGTTTTAAACGCTCTAGTTTAAGTGTTTAATGGAGGGTAAAGTTGCTCAATTTTTTCTTTTTTTGATTTTCCATCGATGTTTGGTACTCGTACTGAGGTTGCGATTAATTCAGACTCACGCTTTGTAAGATCCAATTAAGGGAGAAGTATTCCCTAACAGGATTTTTTCATATACAAGGCTCGCCCTTTGGTTAAGAGTGGAGGGACCTATCCATCCCACCATATTCCTTATTAATAAATTGCTAAATTTCGAATAGTACATCGGGAAATTTTGACTGTTTTTCTTATAGTTCAATTTAACGAATGTGTGCTTCGGATATACTCTGGTTTTAATTATGGAAGTGTAGGCACTTAACCGGGTGTTAAGTTAAATTAGATAATATAGTCATCTTTTTCTATGCAGCTGCTTGTTTATCTCAAAGACAAAGGTTTTTTTCTAAAACAAAGAAATAGACAAGCTCATAAAAATTAACAAACATAAGAATTGTTATATCCGTTCTTGTATTATTTCATGGACATAAATATGAAAATAAGCTGGAGAGAAATACATACTCCAAGTAATAAAAAATTCAAAACAAATAAAAGAAGTAATAATACATATATTATTGGATATTCAATTAGCTAAATCTATTGTGAAAGGGAAAAGAGAAAGAGTTTAAACTGTATTTGCTCTTTTCCCTCTAGACACAGTTTTCATCTTTTTTAGGGAGTTTGTTGTATTATTTTGATAGGTGGATAAGAACAATTCAAATGTAAGCAGATCTTTATGATAGATTATGTAAATATTAGTTAGAATATTTTGTAGTCTACTATTTTAGGTTAGTCTCCTATTTTAGGTTAGAATATTGTGTATATAAACCAATTCAAGTAATGAAAGGAGACAGGGAAAATATTTCCTACATGGTATCAGATTAGGGTTTCTTTCTTCTTCCTCCTTCCGCTACGCCCTAGTCCCTCTTTCTCCTTCCTCAAGCAGTCGCCCCTTTTTCATTTTTTTTCCTCATGGCCGACGCACCTACCACTCCGGCTAAGCCCTCGTTCCACCCGGCCCTCGCGGTCTCCAATATCAAGAATCACATCTCTGTTACTCTTGAGATGGAGAACTCACAATACGGAACATGGGCCGAGATTTTCAAAATTCATGCTCGTTCTCACAAGGTCCTTCATCACATCATTCCTCCACCCAAAGGTAAGGAGAAGCCGGCTCCCAAAACTGATGAGGAAGTCGAATTATGGACGACCATTGACGCCACCGTGCTTCAATGGATATATTCGACAATTTCGAATGGTCTGTTAAACACCATCATCGAACCAGACGCTACGGCCATGGACGCTTGGGTTCGCTTACGTGATATCTTCCAAGATCATCAAACTTCTCGTGCGGTGACTCTCGAACAAAAATTCACGACGACTAGTATGGAGGATTTTCCCAATGCCTCCGCCTATTGTCAACGTCTCAAGAGCCTTGCAGATCAAATGAAAAACGTCGAGGCTCCCGTGACGAATAGCCGTCTTGTCCTTCAACTGGTCTCGGGTCTCACTGAAGAGTACAAAGGGGTTGGGACACAAATTCGCCATGCAAAGCCGCTCCCCCCATTCACAGAGGCTCGGTCTTCCCTTGTGTTGGAAGAACGTGAACTTGCGGCAATGGTGTCTCACGGGTCTGGTTCGGCTATGGTGGCCTCGGTCGACGACGCGCCACTGCCCTTGGACAACACAAGCTCACGCCGAGGGAAACCAAAAAATTCCCGCAGCCAAAATTCTGGAACTGGCCGTAAGGGAGGCTCGGGCCGCGGCTCAGGCAGCGAAAAATTCACCGGAGGCCGCGGTGGTTCAGCCCAAAGCAGTGGCGGTCAGCAGCCAGCGGTCTCCCCTTTGCAGCAGTGGACTGCCGGCCAGTTTGGTCAATGGCAGTGGGTCCCGCAGCCTTGTTGGGCTGCTCCTCCCCCCTGCTCGTACCCGATGGCTTCTTGGGCTCGTCCGCAGCCAGTCCCGCCACGGCAGCAAAGTATATTGGGCCCTCCTCCAGCCCAGCAGCTCTACACGGCAGCAGTGGCCTCTCCCGGGTCGTATGTTCCAACTGACATTGAGTCCGCAATGCACACCATGACCTTGAACCCGCCCGATCAAACTTGGTACATGGATACCAGGGCCACTTCTCATATGACATCCTCGGACGGTAATCTCTCGTCTTATTTTAATTTGAGCAATCAAAATAATGGTATTGTTGCGGGAAATGGTCATTCGATTCCAATTCGTGGTTGTGGTCATACTAGTTTGCCTCCCCCAAACCCCCTTTTATCCTTGTGGAATGTCTTACATGCTCCTAAACTCATTAAGAATTTAATTTCAGTAAGAAAGTTTACTACTGATAATTCTGTGGCTGTTGAATTTGATCCATATGGGTTTTCTGTGAAGGATTTTCAGACGGGGATGGCACTAATGCGGTGTGATAGTCGGGGAGATCTTTATCCAGTCACCACCATCAAATATCCAACCACCACTCCATCAACCTTTACGGCGTTGTCCTCTCCTTTTTGGCATGCTCGTTTGGGTCATCCGGGAAATTCTATCTTAGATTGTCTTAGCCTTAATAAAAGCATTGAATGTAATAAATCTAGTCATTCTAGTATTTGTCGTTCTTGCATTCTTGGTAAACACATTAAGTTGTCGTTTGATTCTTCTATTTCTGAAACTTTGATGCCATTTGATATTATTCATAGTGATTTGTGGACCTCTCCCGTGTTAAGTTCATTGGGTCATCGATATTCTGTTCTTTTTATGGATGATTTTTCGAAGTTTTTATGGACTTTTCCTTTGGCTAAGAAATCCGACGTCTATGCGAAATTCTTAGTTTTAAAAACCCACATTCATACCCAATTTGAACATCATATTAAAAATGTCCAATGTGATAATGGGAGGGAATATGATAATGGTCAATTCGAGAAATTTTGTGAGTCTAATGGGATGTCATTTCGTCTTTCTTGTCCACATACGTCTTCACAAAATGGGAAAGCCGAAAGAAAAATTCGTTCTATCAATAATATCACTCGGACTCTCCTTGCTCATGCTTCTTTTCCCCCTTCGTTTTGGCATCACGCCTTACAAATGGCAACATATCTTCTTAA